>NW_028317808.1:3370833-3694444 GCF_062004578.1 Staurois parvus
TGTTATGTCCTAAATGTGTGTCTGTGAGTTAATGTTTGCCATTCATAACAGAAGGTTGGGGTTTGTTAAGGGTTAAGGAAAGTCTGGACAGCAGCCTGTGAAGTGTCTAAGATTTCTGTTAGGAAGGACAGAGAAGGGGGGAGGAGATGGGTCAGATGCTGATAAGACCCCTAGAAAGGAATGTTACCATGTGACCTGGTTGCCCAGAGAGAAGAGGAAAAGTATGTGGAATTAAAGATAAGGAGGTTTAAAAAAAAAAAAAAGAGAAGAAAGGTGTCTTAGTTGACAAAAATGTGCTGAAGACAGCAAGAAGCTTGGTATAATGTAGCCAAAGTTATCCACAAAGAGCAGTGGACAGAACAGGTATTGCAACAGGAAAAAAAAACTGTTTATGTGTTAAAATATTATTATTATTATTATTATTATTATTATACAGTATTTATAAAGCGCCAATAGTTCGCTCAGCGCTGTACATTACAGAGGGGGACAGAACATGTGACAGAACAATACCAATACAATGCAAAACATGAGGGGATTGAGGGCCCTGCTCTTTCGAGCTTACAATCTAGGAGGGAGGGGATGGTGGCACAGGAGGAGATAGCTGTGGGGGATGGAGTGGTAGGAAGAGTGGAGGAGGTCGGCAAGTTAGCAGGGGGTGGAGTAGGCTTCCCTGAAGAGATGGGTTTTCAGCGTGCACCTAAAGGAGAGGAGAGTAGGTGATAATCTGATGGGTTGGGGCAGGGAGTTCCAGAGGATAGGTGACACCCTGGAGAAGTCCTGGAGGCGGGCATGGGAGGAGGAGACCAGGGAACTAGAGAGAAGGAGGTCTTGTGAGGAGCGGAGTGTGCGTGCTGGGCAGTACTTGGATATTAGGTCAGTGATGTAGTCCGGGGAAGTATGGTGGACAGCTTTGTACGTCAGCGTTAGGATTTTGAATTTGATCCGTTGCGCAATCGGAAGCCAGTGGAGGGATTGGCAGAGCGGGGTGGCGGAGACAGAGCGGTTGGAAAGGTGAATGAGTCTGGCAGCCGTATTCAGGATCGAATGAAGTGGGGATAGCCAGCGGTGAGGCAGGCCAGTGAGGAGGGAGTTGCAGTAGTCGAGTCGTGATATGATGAGGGAGTGGATGAGCTGTTTAGTGGTTTCTGGAGTTAGGAACGTGCAGATTTTGGCGATGTTGCGGAGGTGGAGTCTGCACGAGTTTGTTAAAGATTGGACTTGGGGCTGGAAGGATAGGTTGGAGTCCAGAATGACACCAAGTACTCCGGCCTGTGGGGCGGGTTTGATGGTAGCGTTATTCGATGTGATAGAGAAGTCAATGGGGGGTGGTGTCCGGGCTGGGGGGAAGACAAGAAACTCGGTTTTGGAGAGGTTCAGTTTAAGGAAGTGGAGCGAAATCCAGTCTGATATGTCGCTCAGCAGGTGTGTGATTCGAAAATATTGAAAAGAATTATTAGTATGTCATATTGTGAAGAGGAGAGAAGGAAGTGAAGCAGTTAAAAGTTATCTAAAGTAGCGAAAGTTTGTAAGCTGAAGGTCAGCGTTGCCTGACTTCAGCCGAGGACTGGCGTAAATTATTGTAGGATCAGAGAGGAATTTTATGTGATAAAGGTTTGCTGAATTTGACAGAAGCTTGGTACAAAAAAAAAAACTGCAAAAGCGTTGCAAAAAGAAGGATGGTTGGAAGAAATTCAAGAAAATGGCGATTGTATAATGTATGTGTATCATAAAATTTAAAATGGAAGTGTGCTAAAACCACCGCCCTATGACGATAGAATTCAGAACAAAGGAGGCCAGGAACAGTTCCTGCCCAGCCCAGTGCACTTCCTGACGGCAGCCATCTTGCTGCACCCGCATTGTCAGTTCCTGCCCAGCCCAGTGCACTTCCGCCTGGTGGCCATCTTGGTACACCAGGAAGGCCTAAATGAGGCATATACCCAGTTCTCCTGTTCTAAACCAGGATGGTTCCTACCACACTCCCATTTTCCCCAATATGGAAGCATCACCTGCACAAGCCGGATACATGAATGACAATGCATTCGAGCCGGATGATCAACAACCGCAAGCAGGAAGGATGCCGATAGGTATGACTCCCAAACCTATGCCAGATGTCCAATTGAATGATGATGCATCTGAATGGAGTGATCAACACCTGCAAGCGACAAGGGCGCCAATAGATTTGACTCACAAACCCACGCGCAGTGGAGTACAACCTAAACAGGAACAGTACACAAGACAGCCCCGACATTCAAGATTAATGGAAGGGGCACCGGTAATGTATGTCGCTTTTACCCCATCACAAGCAGCGGCTTTAGTGATGAGTCTGTCTGACCCAGAGAAACAGCCAATGCCCTTTTACTGCAGGGTAGTGCAGATACAAGAAACTTACTCAGCTGCTTGGAAAGACCTGCTCAGTCTATGCCAAATTAAAGCAGGACATGTTTTCTGGCCAGTTATGCAGACGGCCTTCAATGATGCCTACCTGACAAGTGTTATTTCCTATTCTTCAGGCGTGGAGTTCTGTGCCCAGCTCCATGACTGGGCAAAGGAGAAATTGGCGGATCAGACTACCACAATTCAAGACATCACCCAAGATAAAGGGGAGTCTGTGGAGAAGTATTATGCCAGACTCATACAGTCCTTTGATGATCTGGGCTTCTCTCAATATGAAAAGGCACATACACACATGCTCTCAGCTGCTTTTGTCTCAGGGCTCAAAGAGGATATCAGGAAAGGTCTGATGGTGGCCCACCCTGAGTACCGCTCTATGAAGATGTCTGACCTACTGTTGGTGGCCAGAGGCATAGAAAACCAGAAAGGGAAAAAACCAGCGCCCCTCATGATGGTCAATGACGAAGATCCCACCTACACTCATCCATGACCACCATACTGGACACGTGGCAAAAGGAACATTCGGCAGTGGTCCTTCTTCAATATGTGGATGACTTTCTCCTCTGTGCTGATGAGCTGCCCACGGCTGAAGAAGCCTCGGAGAGTTTATTATGTTACTTGGCACACCAAGGCTGTAAGGCCTCTAAACAGAAGTTGTAATGGTGCTCTACAACAGTTATGTTCTTGGGCCACTGCCTCTTACATGGAGCAAGGCATCTTATGGAGGAAAGAGTTAAGGCCATCCAGAACCTGCCACTGCCGTTAGGCCAGAAGCCACTGTAGGTCATGGATTCCTGATATTTCTTGGTTTATGCAACCACTCTACGATGCTCTCAAGTCTGAGCCCTTCCATCTGTCCGAAGAGGCCGCCTCCAACTTTTTGGCTCTAAAATGCTTGCTTTCTTCAGCCCCAGCCCTAGGTCTACCAGACTACAAGAAATTTTTCAAACTGTTCGTGTCTGAACGCCAAGGCCATGGCACAGGAGTATTGGCCCAGTCCCATGGCGACTGCCTACGACCCGTAGGCTAGTACTCATGCCGTTTTAGACCCAGTGGCTAGAGGAGCACCCTCGTGTCTGCGTGCAGTTTTTGCTGCTCAAGCTCTGCTGGATAAGACCTCTGATATCGTACTGGAACATGAACTTGTTCTTCTGGCGCCGTATGACATTGCTGCCATTTTAAACCAAGTCCAACCTAAACATTTGTCCACAGCGAGGCATCTTAGACTACAGTGTTCCCTCCAACGTCCTGATAACATCACTCTCCTACATTGCCAAACCCTGAATCCGGCCACTCTCCTCCCAATTGCTGAGGGGGGTAATGAAGGTAATGAAGAAAGTGGAGAGGATAATGGAGCCACTGAGCCTCATAATTGTCTTGAAGTGATGAAAATGGAAACCTTCCATCTCCCCACAGTGAGTGAAACACCTCTGCAGGATCCAGACTTCACTTTCTTTGTTGATGGTTCCAGATATGCAGATGAAGGAGGCAAGTATAAAACAGGTTATGCGGTGACCTCGGAATTTGAAATTTTACAAGCACAAGCATTATCACCAACTTTATCTGCCCAGGAAGCAGAGGTCCAAGCCCTCACTACAGCGTGTAAGATGGAAGAAGGTAAGAGAGCCAATATCTACACAGACTCCAGATATGCCTTCAGGGTGGCCCATGATTTCTGACCCATATGGAAGGCAAGAGGATTTATGACTGTGGCAGGTACGTCCATAAGACATGGAACAGCCATTGGACGATTGCTGGAAGCAATCCTTCTACCCACTCAAGTGGCTATTCTGAAGGTAAAAGCTCATGGGAAATTAAACTCCTCAGAAGCCAAAGGCAATAATCTGGCAGATTTGGCGGCAAAACGAGCGGCCATGGGACCACCAGAAATGGAAGGAAAGGTGACCGGAGAGTGGGAACCAATATTCACCTTACAGACCTTACCTGTGGACAAAAACTACCTCAAGGAATTCCAAGAAGCAGCAAGTCTAGAAGAAAAAGAGAGCTGGAGACGGTGAGGAGCTATTCTCAAAGACAGTCTGTTTGAGTGCAACAAGAGGCTTTGTTTACCCAAGAATATGTTTCCAGCTGTAGTCCAGTGGGCACACGAAGCAGCCCATCTGTCAAAGAGCCTCATGAACTCTCTCATCAACAAGTACTATATAGCGCCTGGAATCACCACATTGACGAACAATTTTTGCAAAACATGTGCCATCTGTGCAAAATGCAATGCGGGACGCACAGAGAAGACACCACAGAAACACTTGGCCAAACCCTATGCCCTTTTCAAAGGATACAAATTGATCATATCCAGATGCCAAAGAGTGGGCGGTTGAGTACACCCTAGTGGTGTTGGACATGTTTTCCAGTTGGCCAGAGGCCTTTGTTGTAACTAACATGACTGCTAAAACAACTGCGAAGAAACTCCTCACTGAGGTTGTATGCAGATATGGGCTTCCAGAAGTGATAGAGAGTGACCAGGGCCCCGCCTTCACAGCTTCAGTAACCAAAGGAATATGGGCGGCATTAGGAGTCACTCTGGCGTTTCATACCCCCTATCACCCCCAAAGTAGTGGGAAAGTAGAAAGAATGCTAAAAGTAGCCCAAGAGACAGTCTGCATATTGCCCTATTTAGTGTCAGATACACACCAAGAGGAGAACACTCCCTATCCCCTTATGACATTTTGTTTAGCTCAGCACCCAGACTTGGTTGTTATTTTCCACAACAGTTGCAATTACAATTTGATGTGTTAACTGATTATGTGATTGTATTATCACGTGAATTAACCCGTATCTATGTCCAAGTGTTTTCTCCATTCCAGATTCTGAGTCAGATACAGGAACTCACAGCCTATTACCCGGAGATTGGGTATTAGTAAAGACATTTATGAGGAAACATTCCCTTAAGCCAAGATATGATGGTCCATTCCAAGTTCTGCTGACCACAGCCATTTCTGACAAGGTGGCCGGGAAGAACACTTGGATACACGCCTCCCACTGCAAGAAAGTCCCAACCCCTGAGGAAAAGATGTCATCTACACCATGACAACTATGTTGTATATCCTTTTTCTTATAAGTCTGACAGAGGCTCAACAGGTGGATATCACCGAAATAGGGGACACCGCTATATTTTGGTACAACTCATCCAACACTCATGTAGCTATTTTCACCTTTGATTTCTGTAGTATAGATCCCATGTGGTGCTATGACCATAATCTATATGATCTTGACACAACGAGCATGTTCCGATAGTAGTGACGAGGTATACATATGTGTCATGGATGATTATCAGATTAGAAGGGATTTGGACTGGTGAGTATGCTCTTGCAAAAGCCATTATGGCTCTCCACATCCTAGCAGAAAATACCCATGACCCAATGCCTGGCCATAGGAGGAAGCGAAAAGCTCCTTCTGGCAGTTTTGACCCACATGTGTATTTAAATGCCATTGGAGTCCCAAGGGGGGTGCCTAAGGAATTTAAAGCCAGAGATCAAGTAAAAGCAGGCTTTGAATTCCTGATTCCCATGATAACTGTTAATAAAAATGTAGATTGGATAAATTACATATACTACAACTAATAGAGGTTTGTGAATTACACCAGAGATGCCCTTCAAGGAATTGTTGACCAGTTAGCCCCTACATCCTACATGACATTCCAGAATAGGATGGCTCTGGACATGATTTTAGCGGAAAAAGGAGGTGTCTGTAAAATGATAGAAGGAACCGGAACATGTTGTACATATATTCCTGACAATACTGGCCCGAATGGTAAGGTTACTCTGGCTATAAAGAAATTAGAAGACCTGTCAGTTGAGTTGAAAAAGAATTCAGGGATCACAGACTCGTGGGATCAATATTTCAGTTGGATGAGTGGGTGGCAAAAGATACTTGCCCAAATAGGGGTAACTGTACTAATAATTCTGATTCTCCTGGTCCTGGTTGTATGCTGTGTTATACCATGTGTGAGGAAATTGATGAGCAAAGCTGTAGACAACAGAACACCTATCTTCCTTAACCAGGAGCAAGAGGATCTCCATATGATAGATGAAGGAAAACCTTATACCCCATTACGGTCCCTCCCCGCCAATAGTAATCTCACAATTTTGTAGGGATAGCATCTGACTTCCTTATGTACAAAGCCTGTGGCAAGGGGGGTGATGAAATAGTCATCACCTGTCTAACGTACAGCATAAAAGAGTTCCAAGGTACATAAGGACAGATGAACTAGGTCTTATAGGGACAGAGTAAAATAGTCATTTTAAGGGGGGACTGTGATGGATTTGGTAAAATGTCTATTTTGTTTCCTATTGAATATATATATATATATATATATATATACACTATTTTTATACACATTTTTATACATATTTACTTTTATACTTTAATACATATGTTGTGTGAATATTTTCTGCTGGGCTTTGTGGTACTATAAGAAATCCTTGCTTAAGAAATGTCTGCTCACACACACAGACCCCCTCCCACCGTGTGATTTGGAAGACAAAAGAATGTTTTCCTATAAGATAAGACTTGGAAGAAGATCACACCTATACCATGACGGAGAAATGACCAATCAAAGACTAATATAATGCTTATGCTGTTGTCACATGACTTTCGCATCATTTTGCATATATAAGCTCACTTTCTCAGTATAATAAACTAGAAGTGTTCATAGACTGAACTTGTGTGTCAGCGTGAGTCTCTTCCAGTGTGCGCACATTCCAAAGCTAGCATCATAAATTAGGACAGGAACAGATAAGCACTGGACGATTCAGTCCTTGACTAAATCACTACCATCTGGCTCATGACCATGATGATTGATCTTCCTGATTCTTCCTTTATCAAAAGGGTAAATGTCCAATAAGTGATATATTTTAGATGCTAACTTTTCCTTCAATTTAAACAGAGATCTGCGGACCAAGAATGAAACCTTAAACAGAGAATATATAGCCAAAATGTCTATATTTACTAAATTTTGTGTAAAGTCCTGGTCTTGGCAGCTTTGCAGTTCATTGCTATATATATATATATATATATATATATATATATATAATTTAAATTTATTGAAATATATTGAATATAGCCAACACTGTATGGCAATATATTTGGGAAGAATATTTTTGAAACATATTTCAAATATATTTTTCTTCCATATGGGTATAACCAAAGAGGGTAAGGGCTTTGCCTTGTAAAAAAGCTACCATTATTAATTACCATTAAAAAAGCAACCTCTCTACCTTATATCTATGTAAAATTGTATAAAAATTATTGCTGACATCATTATGAGTGTCGTTACTCTTATCATGGAATCATCCAGAAAAAGAATTGTACATTTTATTCCAGACTAAAAGGTGAGAAATAATTAATGCCAGACATTTTCTTTATCTATCATGCTTTAGCCACCAGCTTACTCTTGTTGCTTTACCTAGTAAATGTATAAAAAAATGTGACAAGGTGGACTGTTGGAGGTGGTACAGTTGTACTGTACATTAGCTGATGCCTCTGTAATTTCTAACTTAGATACGGGGCACAGGAGAGAGATAGGACTTAACTGCATATTAGAAGCCAGCACAGAAGACAAGGTACTGAATATAAGTGTTGTCCCTTTAAATATTTAAATGAGACCCACAGCACTGTACAGTCTTCTTGTATACAGTACAATATGAGGGATAAGGTGCAAACATGCAATAGCAAATCAGAGGGATGTAAATATGTAAAGGATAAAGTGCAGTATTTACAAGAGTCAGAATGTCACTGAAACCACAGTGATTCACCATTGAAACCACAGCAGAAAGCCACCTGACACTGCCAGTAGTGGGGGTGAAAGGTACACTATGTACCACTGTCCATTTTAGCAATCTGCACAGAAATTCTGTTGATTCTATTTATTGGTCCATACATCAAATTCTTATTAGTCTTTCACTATGATTTTTTTTCCTGTATGTGTTTTGTTTTTATTTTAATTCCCAATTTACATGTTTATAAGATGTCTGTTTCCATAACTGCTTATAATATTTGTGTTTTGTTATCCTCTATTTGCCATGTTTATATTTGAATTTTGTAATTTCCATAAAATGATTACTGAGTTGTGGGAGGTGCACAGTAAAAGGCCAATGGACAGTTAATTGGGTAATTGTGTATGAATTGGTAAGTGACACCATCTGTATGCTTTCTCTATTAGAACACTGGGCTGTGCAATATAAACAGAGATGGATGAAAAACGTTACTCGTTCAGTGTCCTAGTTTACACTGGTTTATGGCTAAAATGATCTCCTGAAGGCAGGGGCAAATCCATGGATGCTTTAGCCATTTTTTCAAAACTGAGCAGGAAAAAATGGGGTTCCTCACTGTGGCAGGAAGGAAGAAAAATTATTTCCCATTGATAATACCATGATAATTTTTTAATGACAACTCTACCTAGATAGAAAAACAGGTATAAAAGTGGAAATGAGAGTGCTGCTAAAGTTGTGTAAGTTCAGTGAAACATTTTTTGGTGCAAAAAATGGCAATGTATTTTGGGGGTCAAGAATCAAGGAATGAGATAATGTAGATAAAAGTTAAATAAAAATCTATTTGTGTATTTACGAGACATGAATACATAAATATACACTATATTGCCAAAAGTATTGGAATGCCTGCCTTTAAACGCACATGAACTTTAATGGCATCCCATTCTTAGTCCATATGGTTCAATATTGAGTTGGCCCATACTTTTCAGCTATAACAGCTTCAACTCTTCTGGGAAGGATGTCCCCAAGGTTTAGGAGTGTGTCTAGGAGAATTTTTGATCATTCTTCCAGAAGTGCATTTGTGAGGTCAGGCACTGATGTTGGGCGAGAAGGCCTGGCTCTCAGTCTCTGCTCTAATTCATCCCAAAGGTGTTCTATCAGTCTGTGTAGGCCAGTCAAATTCCTCCACCCCAAACTCACTCATCTATGTGTTTATGGACCTTGCTTTGTGGTGCACAGTCATGTTGGAACAAGAAGGGGTCATCCCTAAACTGTTCCCACAAAGTTTGGAGCATGAAATTGCCCAAAATGTCTTGGTATGCTGATGCCTTATGAGTTCCCTTCACTGGAACTAAGGGGCCAAACCCAACCCCTGAAAAACAACCTCACACCATAATTCCCCTTCCACCACATTTTACACTTGGCACAATGCAGTCAGACAACTACCATTCTCCTAGCCACTGCCAAACCCAGACATGTCCATCAGATTGCCAGACAGAGAAGATTGATTTGTCACTCCAGAGAACATGTCTCCACCGCTCTAGAGTCCAATGGTGGCATGCTTTACAACACTGCATCCTACGCTTTGCACTGCACTTGGTTATGTAAGGCTTGGATGCAGCTGCTCAGCCATGGAAACCCACTCCATGAAGCTCTCTGTTGTTGTGCTAATCTGAAGACCATATGAAGGTTAGAGGTCTTTACCTATTAACTCTGCAGACACTTGACAACTTCTGTGTACTGTGTGCTTCAGGATGCGCTGACCCTGTTCTGTCATTTTATGTGGCCTACTACTTCTTCGCTGAGTTGCTATTGCTCTCAGTTGCTTTCACTTTGGTATAATACCACTAACAGTTGACAGTGGAATATTTAGTAGCAAGGAAATTTCATGGATGGACTTATTGCACAGGTGACAACCTAGCACCGTACCACTCTTAAATTCACTGAGCTTCCGAGAACAGCACTGGATCAGAGGGGGGGTTCAAAGAAGGATTGGGGGGGGGCTGCTGCACACAGAAAGTTTTTTTACCTTCATGCATAGACTGCATGAAGTTAAAAAACCTTAAACCTTTACAACCACTTTAAACTTTCTCTACCAGCACTTCATCAACATGCCTTCTGTATATAGAAATGGGGTGATCCATAGTGGTGATTTTTTGCTGTGTACATTACAGAATTTGCCATTCTATTTACCAGTGGTGATAAGACAGGTTATGCTACAGCCAAGCCCCATCTTTTGTCCACTTTGGGCAAAAGCAACAGATGCCAATGATGTTCTCTGGGTTTCTGAAATGTGGAATGAAAAAAGGAATAAAGGGAATAGATTGGTATTATTGTTCACTGTTTACTTTAATGAACTGCGTGCTTTGAAGCTATAATTTGTGAGATATACCATATTGTGTAAGTGTTTCTGCTTCTCATGATTTTGTTTTATGTATGTTTTATTTTAATAAAGGATGTAGAAGAAAAATACCCCACCAGATATATCCAAGTAGTTTAAACACTGCTCCTCTAATTCTATCAGCAGCATTGCATTCTAGGCCTGGAACTCTAAAACCAAGAATTGCCCAATTAAGGAGCATCAGAATGTTAATTATAAACTTTCTTTGTTTTTTACTCCTGGTACAGGGATAGGTAGAGTCAACATGTTACATAATGAAAATATAGAACATCTTCCAGAATTTAGAAAACAATACTTTGTGCAGTCTTCAAATATTAAGTTATGTGTAGTTTCTTGCAAATATGTTCCCCCAAATAACTCGGATTTCCTTTATGAGCTTATATTCACAATCAATTCAGTGTATATGAGCTAATAAATGCATCTACTAAACCTCTTATTAGTTCACCCATGAGGCTTTTACTAATAACAAATCATAGTACTATACTCCTATGCCCTCTGTAACTAAATTTAAGATGGGTCTCATTTGGATTCCATATAGTATCTGGCAAAGCAGTGGAAAGCCAATGCTTTGAGGTGGAGCTAAAATTTCAAAGGATCCAATTCTAAACTTGGGAATAAAGGATCTCCCTCCTCAAATCCATACAGTTGTCAGCTTACTGGCAGCCAAAAACCACCATTACTAGACATTGAAAAAAAAAACCCTCTCTCCCAAATCCTCCAAAACTGTTAAAATAGTTTGAACTACTTAAATCTATGAAACAAATACTAGCTATTAAGCTATAAATCATGGAACACTTGGGCACAAGCAAGACTGATTATAATATACACTATATTATGGTCTTTATGTGCTGTATTACCTAGTACTCTTTCTTGTCCAATTGCTTAATGTCCTTTTATTTCCTTAGTTGTACTACCTCTAATTTTTCCCTGTTTCTCTACACCTTTTGGCATTATTTGTGCTTTGTTGTATGCAAAAACACAATCAAAATTTAATGATAAAAAAAAAAAATCAAAGGATCCTTTTGCCAGTATAAACAGTAGACTAGTTCACACTGGAGAGTAAATTTATATCATACATTTAGACAAGCAAGTTTTTCATTACTATTGGTACACAAAATCTTTAAGGTTTGTTTTTACTTAATGGCAATAACTAGAATAGTTTTGCTATTGGTAGCAAAACGAAACAACCCACAAGAGCACCTTTTGCTTCCAGGATGTGTGGACTGTTCAGGGCAAGTTAGCACCAGCTGTCTGACAAACAGCACCAGCTGTCAGAATACCCAAACTGTGCCTGCAACTTATTGGGTATAGTCAATGTTTGGTAAACAATTTTCTGCTCTACTCCTTCAACAAACATTAATTGAGTAATTTACTTTTGCTAAGCTTACATGGCCAGACACATTTAGATTTTCAGGAAATTCCTCTAAATCAGCTGAAATTCTACTGTATGGCCAGCTTTAGTAAACAAAGAGGCCTTAACTGTGAACACAGTTTTATCAAATTTTCTAAACTCAGTAAACATTACCTTTGGAAAAAGAATATTCATTTTACTAAGTGAAAAGTCTCTGCTCCTTCTGCTATGTTCAGGAGTGAAATTGTTACAGCAAAGCATTTAAAAACACTCTTAGTCTGATTTTTTAAGGAGTTGGAATCCTCCTTAAATAAATGTCTTAAATATCCACTTCTAGTATTCAGTCATGTGAATAGTAATTTATGTGAAGATAAAATAAATAAACAAGAAATGTATTTTCATAGGATTGGATAATTGAATGTTAACACAGTGTATTGAATAAAGATTCTCAACTCCCTTAGTAAATCAGTCACTAAGTGTATGGCCATATTTAGCCATAATAAAACAGATGTTGATATTTTAGTATTTTTCTCTTGCTACTATTATTGTAATACATAATTATAGCACTAATTAACTTTGCTCAAACTTTTAGTACACATAATTAAATAAGAAACTTCAAAATAGTTAAACCATGTGCATTAGCAGATATAGCTCAGAAGTTTTCTGACATCCATGAGCAGATCCACATCTGTAATCTCTATGGAGAGATAGTTTTATTTTTAGCCAAGCATACAATAATCAAATTCCTCTTGTTGTGTTTTAGAGTTGAATTCTGCTTTAATGAATTCTTAAGTCTTCAGTGTACATATATAAGCAGTAAGTAAAATGGCACTTTGGGGTTTAAAGTTTACATTGCTTCCAAATAAAATGTTGGCTCGGTGGTTTGCCGAATAGAAAGACTTTAAAAACACTGCTAATAAAGCTGGCAGGACAAATCATCACAAGGGAAATGCTATAAAGGAAGAGAAATAGTTACTACTGTACGTAGACTAAAAACCATACTCATGAGAAATCATTAAATGGAACAGAGTGGCATTTAATGTATGGGTCTTTAGAGATAAAAGGTCACCCTATCCTAGTTTTCACAAGAATAATTTACCATTTTTAATGGTGTTACAAGAATCATTTTTTCTATACAGTTTCAAAATATTACAGTGCAAATGCCTTTTTAACAGCTGTTGTCAGAATTGTTAGCTTTAGAAAAAAATAGTATGTAAAACCGCATTATAAAGTAACAAGAAGTAAAAGAAATACCAAAAATGGTCTATTATAATATCAAATATATTTATAAAGAGCACACAGAAAATGCATATATCCCCAAATAATCATACTTGCTTATATTTTTTAAAGGGTCCCAGAATTGACATTGCTGTTCTTGATAGATATGAGAGCATTATCCCACCACAATCCACCTTCTTACATTTCTCAGGAACTCCAGTTTTGAGACATTTGGCTTTAAAGTGTATCTAAACCCAAAAGCAAGAATGTTATACTGTATATTGTAGCTTACTAGTACTATGAATTGGCTATATTAGTTTTCTTTTTTCAGTTGTCTTTACTTTTTTTTACATGGTGGATTGATTGGACTAGTATATTACAGAAGAGAGATAACATTGTTTTTTATGTATTTTAAGCTCATTACAAATGATGAGGGCACTAAATTTCTGGCAAGATTGACAGGTATTTTCTGAAAATGTTCTATACTTACTGAAAAAGTTTAAAAAATGAAGTCATCATATCTAAGGTTTGTTAAACTGAAATATATTACATTTTAGTTTTGGGGCTTAGATATAATTTATAGCAGGGCTTAAAATTTCCACTCTCCTGCTCGCATTTGGTAAGTGGAAATAACATGGGGGCGAGTGTTATTGTTGGCTACTCCTTGCCCATTACTGACCACTCTTGCACCTTCTATCACTCCCTTTTCTTTTACCTATCAACTGTACTGTATGAGGTTCTCCCGCCTCCCCCAGTACTTGTGTTCTATGGCTCGTCTAGCTATCTGTATACGATGGCCACTCTGGCATCAGATGTTGCTATGGTGATGTTGGGCGCATGCGCACCCCCTCACACAACCTCCTCTCTGCTCCCGGGACTAGAAGACACCGGGATCCCAGAGAATGGGGACGGACTGGAGGTGCACGCAGCCAGGGACAGCTCCATCTCACATAATATAGATTCGCTGGAAGAAGCAGAGCACCTCCTGTCCTCACCAAGAGCAAGACCAGACCCTGCCCGCTGCTGGCTATCATGCACATCCTGCTGGCATGGAAGGTATCGTACTGAGCACAAGGAGGCACAGGAGGCAATGCAGACAGGGACAGGCTAGGGGTCTCTCACTCCCCCCCTCTCTATGACTCCTCTCCCTCTCTCCCACCCCCCTCTCTCTTTCTCACCGCCTCTCTCTGACTCCCCTCCCTCTTTCTTACACCCCCTCTCTCTCTTTCTCACCCCCTCTCTCTGACCCCTCCCTCTCTCTCACACCCCCCTCTCTCTTTCTTACCCCCTCTCTCTGACCTCCCTCTCTTAAAATCTGAACTTAGTATTCACTGAGAAAGATAACAAAGTAGCCCATTTAGCAAGCAGATGCCACATTGACATAGCCTAATAGTCTCACAGATACTAGATCAGAGTTGGCCAACCATTAGATTCAAAGACACTGAATTCCAATACTCAAATGCTGGGAAGGGTTGAATTTCATATTTACATTTTAATTTTTAATGATAGTAAATAGAGAACACATTTTCAACATGTCAGCTTTAACATTTACTGAAACCAAAGCCAAGTAATAGACTTTCATTTACTGCCATTAGATATTTTCAGTACAGGTTGTAATTGCATTTAAGCGCTCAATATATTAGCCATACAATTCAATTTTGCAAAGACAGCCTTGCAATCAAGATGTGAGTTGTCTCCTATA
Organism: Staurois parvus; assembly: GCF_062004578.1. Taxonomy (NCBI): domain Eukaryota; kingdom Metazoa; phylum Chordata; class Amphibia; order Anura; family Ranidae; genus Staurois; species Staurois parvus. The sequence goes on from NW_028317808.1 coordinate 3,385,623, forward strand.
GAAAAATGTAGAAAACACCCATTTCTGAAAGACCATGAGGGAAATATATTTTTTTGTTTCTACAAGTGTTGTTGCCTTTGTCTTGTAGACTTACTCACAATATTTAAATTCTTTTCCAAGACATACTTTTCTGTGTTAATAAAACTAAGAACAACCTGAATCCTCACTAAGAACTGTGTCATACTCGGAATGCAATTTCTTACACACAGCTGCTGAAAGGCCAACTGTGTAAAGAGAAACTATTTCACTTCATAGATTCACATACTCCTTAAAAAATACTGTGTTGTATTGCAAGTAACCTTTTCCTTGTTAATGCAACATGTAATAGATCTTCAACATGTATTCATTTTTACATTCCATATTTAATGGTGCAAACTAAACCAGTATAACCAGTTGTGTAGCCATTTGTTAAACTGCAGATAAACAGGTACACCTAATGTAGAAGGATTTGTTTAATCTCTGTGAATCCCTTGAGGCTTGTCACTTCACTTGGTATATATGTAAGGGTTTACAACCATTTTAAAGTAACCAATAGAGAAATATGGAGTCTGACACTGCTGACCTATTTCTATATATACTAGTTGCATAGATGTCTCTGGCATCAATACTGCCTGAGTCATGGACCCCAAACAAGCATGTAGAAAATAGAGTGAAATAAAAACTCTTCTGTACTTTTTTGGTAAAGTCAGTGCCACCTATCAGTGCCAGTCAGTGCCGTCTATCAGTGCCCATCGGTGCCACATATCAGTGTTCATCAGTGCCTCCTAACAGTTCCAATCAGTGCTGCCTATCAGTGCCCATCGGTGCCACTTATCAGTGCCATATATGAGTGCTGCCTTTCAGTGCCCATCAGTGATGCTTGTCAATGCCCACAAGTGATGCCTGTCAATGCTCATCAGTGTCACCTATCAGTGCCTCCTCATCAGTGCTGCCTATCAGTGCCCATCAGTGCAGCCTATCAGTGCCCATCACTGCAGCCTCATTAGCGCACATCAGTGAAGGAGAAACATTACTTATTTACAAAATTTTATAACAGAAACTAAGAAAAAACTTTTTTTTTTTCAAATGTTCAGGCTTTTTTAGTTTGTTTAGCAAAAAATAAAAAACTTGGTGGTGCTTAAATACCACCAAAAGAAATCTCTATCTGTCTAAAAAAATGATACAAATTTCATTTGGGTACTGTGTTGCATGACCGTGCAATTTTCATTCAAATTGTGACAGCAGTGAAAGCGGAAAATTGGCCTAGGCAGGAAGAGGGTAAAAGTGCCTAATAAGCAAGTGGTTAACCTCCTTAGCGGTTTTCCCGAGTGTAGCTCGGGGTAGAATTTCTATACCAAGAACGGTAACCCCGAGCTACACTCGGGCTTACCATGCAGCGTTCTCTGGGGGTCCCTGCAGCACTTACCTTGTCCTTCGCTCCCACGATGGGTCCCCTGCAGCGTCCCCGTCCATCTCCCCCGGCGGATGCCGGCATCTGGCTTCCGTGTTCCGGTCCCCGTGACGTCGGAACGTTCGGACGGCGGAACCGGCGGGAAATTTGAAATTTTTAAAAAATGACATTTTTGCTGTCATTGCTTTTTCACTGCATTTCACATACATTTTGTCCCCACTGCTTTGTCCTGTGCCCTGCCTGCATTTTGACTGTTCTTTCTGCCTGGAAACTTAGAAAGGTCCATGGCGGCCAAAAAGCATCCCTTTACGTCAAAAGCGGTTTTAGAACAGCGATAGTAAATCAGAACCACTTGCAGAATTGAGTGATAATGATTCGTGGGGAAATTCGTCATCAGACACTGAAAACGATTTTGCGACTTTGCTCAGCGATGTGCGAATTTGCCTCTGTATTTCAAATTTCAGTGTTTTTGGTTTGATTATATTATTGAATTAAATTTATTATTATTATATTATTATTTTTTATGATTATTTATTAAATTATAATTTATGATTTCGTGTTTCAAGTTTTATCATATCCGGAATGTTTAATAGACTCTTTTTCGGATAGATTTCAGTGAGTTATTCCTAAAAATTACAGCCTACAATTAAAAACTACATATTTCCATGCAAAAAAATGGTACCGCTTTCAGCACAAAATTCCTGACATGATCATACCGCCAGGGAGGTTAAAGAACTATTAGTGCCAAAATGGGTATTTATATGAATGCACTGGAAAAAGGAGCACAAATTAGGAAAGAGTCGTTGATGGCACATATTACAATATTGCCAAAAGAAGGCAAAGACTTGTCCCAATGTACCAGCTACAGACCAATCTCCTTATTCAATGTAGATACCAAATTATATGCTAAAATTATTGCGAATAGGTTGAAGGATTGAATGCCAGAACATCTAGATCAGGTTGGGTTTATACCGGGGAGGGAAGGTAGAGATAATGGACTGAGATTGTTATTGCAAAAAAGCAAGAAAGAGAAATCCCGTGTGGTACTCCTGTTGATAGATACTGCAAAAGCTTTCGACAGGGTAGATTGGGGATTTATGATGAGTACCCTAGAGGCAATAAGGCTTGGGCCCAAAATATTTCAATAGATAAAATCTTTGTACTGTCACCCATCAGCAGCAGTAAAGATCAATGATACATTGTTGGAATTTTTCAAAATGTACAATGGAACGAGGCAGGGCTTTCCACTTTCACCCCTTTTGTTTGTGTTAACTTTGGAACCGCTGTTAGCAACGATAAGGAAAAGTGTAGATAAAAAAGGGATCCGGATACGAGAAGTAGAACATAAAGTAGCACAGTATGCAGATGATATGCTATTTTTTGTGGTTAACCCTAGAGCAATGCTGCCAAATTTAATACAAACGTTAAAATGGTATGGAGAACTATCAAATTTTAAAATCAATCTCACAAAATCAGAGATCTTAGATATTAATATGCCAAAAGTAGACAAACAAGTAATACAAGAAACACTTCCCTTTAAATGGCAAGGTAATGTGTTAAAGTACCTAGGAGTAAAGTTAACCCCATCAATTAAGAGTATCTGTCAAGCGAACTATATACCATTATTGAATGAAATAAAAGAGGAGTTGAAGAAAATATCAAAAGACTCTTTGTCCTGGATAGGCTGAATTAATATGGTTAAAATGGTGATACTCCCTAAAATCTTGTATAAAATCCAAATGCTTCTAATTTACCTGCTGCAAGAGTATCTTAGGGTATTAAAAAGAATGATAATGAGATACGTATGGATGAATAAAAAAACAAGGGTAAAATACGAGGTCTTATGTAAAGATAAAATAAATGGGGGATTAAATATGGCGGAGATCAAAAGATATTACTATGCATTAATTTTGTCACGGATAATGGATTTGGTGTATAATTCACAAGGGGAGAGTTGGGTTGGGAATGAACGGACACTGAATGAAGTACAGTTAGATAAAGTCATTTGGATTCCACAACATCACCGAAGGCTTTCTGTAAATACGAGCACTCTTACTAAGAATGTATTTAAGATAAGGGATGTAATGCACAAACAAAATGGATGGGATTATAACTCTCCATTAATACCATTGGTGGGAACAAATTATTTCCCACCAGGGATGAGCACTATTACAGGAATTTGGATTATAGATGGGAATGCATGGATAAAGGATATTATGAAGGAAGGGGAGTTAAGCACTTTACAGGAGTTGAAGAAGAAAAAAAAAATGTTTCGGAGGAAGGACAAGAGGTGGTACCTTCAACTGAGACATTTCATTGTTTCACTCCCACAACCACTGAGAAAGATTAGGAACCTGCCCCCAACAGAGTAGTTACTGAATTTAAAAGGAACACAAAAACATTGCACTTCGCATATTTATAGGACACTGACTGCTATGGCTGATCCGGTTGTACCACTGTTTATGAGTAGATGGGAGAAATAGTTGAAAACACAGGTGATCAGCAGAGAAAAAAAAAATTCAAATTGCACATGAGGCAGTTGATATGAATACAGTCGAAATTAATTATACATTTATAACAAGATGGTATATTACACCCAGTAGAGCTCATAATTTACATCCAGAGAATTCAGCTCTTTGCTGGAGGGGATGTGGGAGGGAGGACACAATGATACATATATGGTGGGAGTGCCCAAAAAAACAGGAATTTTGGCGAGACGCAGTCCAACAAATAGGAGAAATTATAGGAGAAGAAATAAGTAAAGACCTATGGGTGTGCCTATTCCATAACACTGACCTAATAATAAAGCAATATAGGAATACAATGATACCTCATTTACTAAATGCGGCAAAAGGGTTGATCCCTAGGTTTTGGAAGGTCCAAGAGATGTCCAAGTTAAAGGAATGGTTAAAAAGGGTGGAAAATATGCAAAAAAAGGAGTAATTATATTATAATGGAGAAGACAAAATGGGTAAATTTTGGAAAATCTGGAAAGGTTGGAGTGAGCTTAAACAGAGGTTTTCTGTGCTGATGGTGGAGAGGGTGGGAGATGGTAAAAGGAGGTCAAATGTAGACATGAAGAAGGAACACTAGAGGAACAATAAGAAAAGGAAAAAAGGGAGGTCCAGGAGGGGAATATGGGGGGAAAGAGGAAGGGGAAAAGAGATTTGGAAAAATTGTAATAAATTGTAGATGAGTATGTATAAAAAGTTTTTTTGCATGTTTTGTATGCTGCAATTAACAAAAAAACAAAAGAAGTGTGCTTTCACATACTGTCAATAATTTTAAAGAAACAATTCTTATTTTTTTTATTATTGATCTGTTACTCCTCCACTGTTGGAAATAGGTTAAAAGATAAGTTAAACTTTACCAGTTTGTTACATGTATTTAGGGTGAAACATGTAACATGTGAGTAATCAGCAGCCCCCTCACTTCCACAGCTCCTTGCTCTGTGACAGCAGGCAGGAGTTCTTTCCTCCACAGTCACTTGTCACATTCAAAATTGCTGGTCCTCAGTGAACTATGAACATGCTGATCAGTGCCCCCGTAGTCCATTGATACTTCCTGAAGCCCAGTAACTGTCTGCCCGTACAGAGAAACAATGCAATACTTTGTAGGCTCCTCTGTAAAAAAATAATAATGCAATTTTTTTTACCTGCAAAATCATATGCATATATTATTATTTTTTTCAAAAGTAAACTTGGCCTTTAAAGTGGTTCTAAGGGCTGAATGTTTTTTTTTTTTTACCTTCATGCATTCTTACCCTGAGCCCGATCTCTATCCAGCAATGTGCACAAGAGCAGTGTCTCTCCAGGGTCTCTCCCTCCTCATTAGCTAAAACACAATAGTGGGAGTCATTGGCTCCCACTGCTGTCAATCACAGCCAGTGATGAGGGAGCGAGGGGTAGGGCCAAGCTGAGCGCTGTGTGTCTTATAGACACACAGACGCAGCTTGGGAGCGAGTAGACACTTGGAGCAAGTGGCTTGCTCTGGGGGCACTCAACAGGGGGAGGAGCCAGGAGCATCAGTGGACATCCCATGAGGAGGAGGATTGGGGCTGCTCTGTGCAAAACCATTGCACAGAGCATGTAAGTATGACATGTTTGGTGTTTTTAAACAAATCTAAATCTTGAATTTAAGCTTTGGTGTGATGTTGCTATTCCCTACAAAGAAAACAGAGTATTTTTTTTAAGAAAAGGGACCATTTCCTCCCCCTCACCTTTTTTGGAACTCCTCCTTCCCTTAATTCTCTCTTTTTTTTTTTTTCTTATCTTATTCCTTTGCTATTACAGGGTTGGGCTCCATGGGCTCCTGACTAAATGTGTGCGGTTGTGGCCCATGATGCCCTTCTCCCCTGAAGGGGGTAGGGAAGATTATATTTGAGGCACAGCTTTATAACAGTGTTTTCCCTCCTTCTGGGAAGCATCTCTGTCTGTTCTTCCCTCAAAATATTTCCGGGGAATCACCCATTCCTGGAGGGTTTGTTTTTTTGTTTTTTTCTCTTTGTATCTTGTACCCCTACCAGGTTTCCATCCAATATATGTAAAATAATATAGACTCCAGCACCTCCAGGAGTCAGATATTTTGGACAGGGAGGCTCACGAGACATATATGATTCCCCTACTTGGAAGGACTGAATGGTGAATATTAGGGGCCTCCTGGACAGCACATGTGCTTTGTGCTTCATTCTGGGCAGACTGCACTTTTTTCTCCATCTTGTCCTCTCTCTCCATTCTTCTCCCTGACCTTCTTGGTGTTTATGTTAGTTTTTTTAATTATAATTTTCTTTCTTTTTCTCTCTGGCCCAGTCCATGTTTTTATAATTATATTCATTTGTATTATTGCCCTTGGAGGAGGAATTATCAGGCTTATACATTGTTGTTTTTTTCTTTTCTTTTTATACTCCACTTATTGGTTAACCCCCCCCCCTTTCCCCCACCAAACTAAACTGGTGTTTTTTTCTGTCCTGGTGCGTCTTTTACTGTGTTGAACGAATTTTCTAGCCTCTCAGCAATTTCCCTTTCCCCCATCTTGACCCCTATGGTTCATACTTCTTCATAATAGAATATTTATTTTTTTTATTGATGGGATATACTCATTGTTTCCTTTTTTCCTCTTCCCCAATTTACCCCTGTTTAGGGTCACACCCCTTTCTTTTTTTTTTTACCTAGCTGTTGTTTTTTGCTTGTTTTGTTTTGTTTTTCCCTACTGTTCAGTCTTCTTTCTTTTCCCTAGGGCCACCTTCCCCAGTCTGTACCCCCCCCCCTTATCTGGTATTGATGCTAATATTTTAATAATGCCCCTTATTCAGTTTACCTCATATAATGTCCGAGGTTTCAATGTACCGGAAACACGTTCTTATTTAATTAGTCAGAAATTAAACATATGAAGGCTGAAGTTGTGTTTATGTAGGAGACACATTTTGGCTTGCAGTTTTCCAGATACTCTTTTCCATTTCACAGCACCTCTCCAAATTCCAAATCTAGGAGTGTTCCTATCCTTACTTCAAACCAACTTCCTTAGAGATACAGAAATAGAAATTTGGTAAAATGCCCCACCATTTAGACAGTTTTTGCCAACATCCAAAATATAGAAACCAAAAGCAAGTTTAGAGATATCCCCTGGGACTTTGAAGGGCAAAAAAACAGCAATTGTACAAAAGTATAAAACAATAAATGTTTATTACAAAAAGTTGTTTTGATAAAAACAAATCAAAAGATTCAATAGAGTTGGACTGCAATACAATGGTTCATAACTCACATTCAAAGACATATACAGTTGGCATAGGATCTGACAGTCTATAATATATCAACTGACAACTGGTCTAACATCCCAAAGAAACATGAACAATGATATTATCCAGACAAATCCAACACATTTTGGAACTCATGTTTCCTTCTTCAGGGAATAAACATGTCAGGTATAGAACATAATAAAGCATCAGACAATTATAGACAACATAGTAAATAATGTCACCTTAAAAATGTGTGAAAAGAAGCTGGTTATTCATACACTTACAAATTGTACCACATCTGATAATAGTTGATAGGTATTCATACAGGATTAGGTGAGGATGCTTTCCAAGTGACACACCCAGGAGAGGATGGGCAAGGATGCCCCAATGAACTATCCACCAACAAGGACACTATAGCAGCCAATACAGGGATATATAGAATGTAATAAAGACCACATAGAGTAAATAGAGTCCAACAAGGAAATAATCTAATATATGGTCCAAGGGTGCAGATTATTGATATAGGGGCTCTATGAAAGCATATGGTATAATAGTCAATGACCCAGTATACCCAACCCAAGCAAAAATAACAGAAGAATCATATGTGAGCCTATATATAAACAGACCAACTCAGCTAAAAGGAAAACATGAGGATATTGTAAAATGCTCTAGTATTGCTGTGCTAACACATGGAGACACCTCATAGTCATCCAAGAGAAATAGGACTGCACAATGGCTGGTATAAATAGTAATAAGCTGGTGCTTGTAAACCAATGGCTGATTGTCTGTGTTTGGCACCAAATACATATAGGCCAATTGATAGTTAAAGTCTCCTCTACTGCACAAAGGCAGCCAATGGCCACAAATGATGGTCCCCTGGCCCAGTGAGCGCATGGCGCCACCCCGCCCACCCAGGTGGTATAAAACTCTTCAAGTTTTACATAAAATCAGCTCTCAAGTGTCCCCCCGTGCTAGCGCTACCAAAAAGGGGAAGGTTCTCTCTTACACATTTTCTGGGATTGCCCATTGATTAACACCTTCTGGTCAGAAGTTAATTCCTCCATTAAAGGTCTAACCTGATGGTCCCTTGCAGACTCACCAGCCACTTATCTCATGCATGATACACATTTACGTACAACGGTATAAAACCTCTCTTTTCAACCACTTCTTGAATGCCACAAAAGCACATATATCAGCATTTTGGAAACAAACTTCTCCACCTACGTTTGAACACTGGCATATCAGAGTATCTGACAGTCAACTTCTGGAACAGTTAACTGCATTTACTAAAAATCAATCTGAGAAATATTGTGAAATTAGGAATCCCTGGTGGTTATATTTGGATCCTTTGTGAGTGGCTCTTCCTGGACAGGGGAGTGTACCTCCGGAGGGAGGAGTTGGGCCTGCCTTGTCTCTCCCTTTCTTAGTCCTCCCTCTCCTCTCCCCCACTTCGCTCCCTTTCCTTTCCCTACCATTCCCCTCCCCTCTTATAATAATAAAACTCAAACAGTGTGACACTCAAAATAATACAATGTGAGACAAACTCAACTAAATGAAGTATGCATTGCTCTTTACCATAACTATACCAAAAACAAATGGTACAAAATATATACCCAATATTAAATCAAATATATAGTATAGAGTGTTCATGTGAAAGTCCAAAAGAAAAATTCAAACATTAAGTAATCAGTAACAAAAGAAAAAAAAATTCTCTTCAGGGCTCAAACCATGATGGAATAATACTTAAAATCCCACTCCTTCACCTCCACAGTGTGTTCTATTATAATGTTCACCCAACTCAAGACTTCTAGATTATAGGAGGTCATACAGGCTCAAATCCAAGATCGCATACCGTAAACTGGCCTATTTAGATCTCCAATTATCCTGTGATCTTGGATAGTTTCACCTGGTCCTTGGGTTTCCCCCAACTGGGACACCTTTCACCCAGGTAGAACAGAGAAACAAAGGCAATATAATGCTCTCTATATAGCTTTATTAGTAAGAAACACTAGGAGACATAAGCAAGTAGTATACAGTATAATAGTGCATATGCAAGAGTACCACCGTAGAAATTACTCAGGTGGGTATCGCTGGTCTGTTCGTGATTTGCATTTGTTCCTCTGTTCTACTGTGGGAAAGGATGGTCTAAACGGGCCAGTGTATGGTGGGCAATCTTGGATTTGATCCTGTATGACCTCTTATAATCTAGAAGCTTTGGCTGGGTGAGCATAATGAGAGAATGACTACAAATAACATAATGTCTCTTTACATTTTAGACAATCTCATAATAAAGACTCCTCCTTGATCCAATTTTGGGATATCGATACAATGCTACCACACTGAAGAGGCATAAATACTTTTACTTGCTGATCTAAGCTGTTGATGGGAGATGAGCTCTTGCAGAGAAGCTGGCTATATACTCTGCAAGCAGATTGTGATTGCCTTGCACTAGCAACTGAATGGTCTGTACTGGCCTGTTTTATGTGAATGTATTTCTTTTTATTAACTAAAATATATTTGGATTGTATCAGGGTATTGCAATTATTTTGTTTATATTACATAGAGAGGATATACAGAGGGAAATGAGGAGAGATTCATTGCCCAATGGAGTGAAGCCTGCTGAAGTGAAAATAATCACTGATGTAAAGCATATTATTCTGATTTTTAATTAGAGAGGCATATTATAGTGGTTAATGTCTGTCTGGAGGGTGGTGAAGGTACTGAGCACTGGACTGAGAATTGGATCACTCAAATTACTTTGGATCTCTTCTGTTGATTTTTTACTCGTGGGTTGCTCATGGACTCATGGATTAGATCTTCTGACTAGAGATGTGCGAATTTCTCAAAAATTCGATTCGGCTGATTCGGCGAATTCCAGTATGAAATTCGATTCGATGCGAATTAATTCGCTACGAAGTTAACTTATTAAAAGGGTTTCTAGGCTTCAGAGAGCCTTTAAATTAGTGCAGAACACTGTACCTTTAATTTAAATGCCCTTGGAGATGAGGAAGGAGAAGGAGAAGGAGAAGGAGAAGGATGAGAAGAAGGAGAAGGATGAGAAGAAGAAGGAGAAGGATGAGAAGAAGGAGAAGGATGAGAAGAAGGAGAAGGATGAGAAGAAGGAGAAGGAGAAGGATGAGAAGAAGGAGAAGGAGAAGGATGAGAAGATGGAGAAGGAGAAGGATGAGAAGAAGGAGAAGGATGAGAAGAAGGAGAAGGAGAAGGATGAGAAGAAGGAGAAGGATGAGAAGAAGGAGAAGGATGAGAATAAGGAGAAGGATGAGAAGAAGTTAACTTATTAAAAGGGTTTCTAGGCTTCAGAGAGCCTTTAAATTAGTGCAGAACACTGTACCTTTAATTTAAATGCCCTTGGAGATGAGGAAGGAGAAGGAGAAGGATGAGAAGAAGGAGAAGGATGAGAAGAAGGAGAAGGATGAGAAGAAGGATGAGAAGAAGGAGAAGGATGAGAAGAAGGAGAAGGAGAAGGAGAGGGATGAGAAGAAGGAGAAGGAGAAGGATGAGAAGATGGAGAAGGAGAAGGATGAGAAGAAGGAGAAGGATGAGAAGAAGGAGAAGGAGAAGGATGAGAAGAAGGAGAAGGATGAGAAGAAGGAGAAGGATGAGAAGAAGGAGAAGGATGAGAAGAAGGAGAAGGATGAGAAGAAGGATGAGAAGAAGGAGAAGGATGAGAAGAAGGATGAGAAGAAGGAGAAGGATGAGAAGAAGGAGAAGGATGAGAAGAAGGAGAAGGATGAGAAGAAGGAGAAGGAGAAGGAGAAGGATGAGAAGAAGGAGAAGGAGAAGGATGAGAAGAAGGAGAAGGATGAGAAGAAGGAGAAGGATGAGAAGAAGGAGAAGGATGAGAAGAAAGAGAAGGAGAAGGAGAAGGATGAGAAGAAGGAGAAGGAGAAGGATGAGAAGATGGAGAAGGAGAAGGATGAGAAGAAGGAGAAGGATGAGAAGAAGGATGAGAAGAAGGATGAGAAGAAGGAGAAGGATGAGAAGAAGGACAGTTCTGTGACAGTTTCTGTCTATTTCTGACAGTTCTATGACATTCCCTCCATACAGCGGTTTCAACCGCTGTATGGAGTGAATGTCCCAGAACTGTCATAAATAGTCTATTTCTGACAGTTATGGGACATTCACTCCATACAGCGGTTTCAACCGCTGTATGGAGGGAATGTCATAGAACTGTCAGAAATAGACTATTTCTAACAGTTCTGGGACACTCACTCCATACAGCGGTTGAAACATTGTATCTATTTGTTTCCATAAATGGATCCATTTATGGAAACAAATAGATACAATGTTTCAACCGCTGTATGGAGTGAGTGTCCCAGAACTGTCATAAATAGTCTATTTCTGACAGTTCTATGACATTCCCTCCATACAGCGGTTTCAACCGCTGTATGGAGTGAATGTCCCAGAACTGTCATAAATAGTCTATTTCTGACAGTTCTATGACATTCCCTCCATACAGCGGTTTCAACCGCTGTATGGAGTGAATGTCCCAGAACTGTCATAAATAGTCTATTTCTGACAGTTCTGGGACATTCACTCCATACAGCGGTTTCAACCGCTGTATGGAGGGAATGTCATAGAACTGTCAGAAATAGACTATTTCTAACAGTTCTGGGACACTCACTCCATACAGCGGTTGAAACATTGTATCTATTTGTTTCCATAAATGGATCCATTTATGGAAACAAATAGATACAATGTTTCAACCGCTGTATGGAGTGAGTGTCCCAGAACTGTGATAAATAGTCTATTTCTGACAGTTCTATGACATTCCCTCCATACAGCGGTTTCAACCGCTGTATGGAGTGAATGTCCCAGAACTGTCATAAATAGTCTATTTCTGACAGTTCTATGACATTCCCTCCATACAGCGGTTTCAACCGCTGTATGGAGTGAATGTCCCAGAACTGTCATAAATACTCTATTTCTGACAGTTCTGGGACATTCACTCCATACAGCGGTTGAAACCGCTGTATGGAGGGAATGTCATAGAACTGTCAGAAATAGACTATTTCTAACAGTTCTGGGACACTCACTCCATACAGCGGTTGAAACATTGTATCTATTTGTTTCCATAAATGGATCCATTTATGGAAACAAATAGATACAATGTTTCAACCGCTGTATGGAGTGAGTGTCCCAGAACTGTCAGAAATAGTCTATTTCTGACAGTTCTATGACATTCCCTCCATACAGCGGTTTCAACCGCTGTATGGAGTGAATGTCCCAGAACTGTCATAAATAGTCTATTTCTGACAGTTATGGGACATTCACTCCATACAGCGGTTGAAACATTGTATCTATTTTTTTCCATAAATGACATTCTGCAGATACACTTAGAGGAGCGCTGCAGATACACTTTTTGCCGGCTTGGAATTATTCTTATTTTCATCCTACTTCTTCTTCTTCTTCTTCATCCTCATCCTCTTCTTCTTCTTATGAGGATGAAGAAGAAGAAGAAGAAGTAGGATGAAAATAAGATTAATTCCAAGCTGGCAAAAAGTGTATCTGCAGCGCTCCTCTAAGTGTATTTGCAGAATGTCATTTATGGAAAAAAATAGATACAATGTTTCAACCGCTGTATGGAGTGAATGTCCCAGAACTGTCATAAATAGTCTATTTCTGACAGTTCTGGGACATTTACTCCATACAGCGGTTTCAACCGCTGTATGGAGGGAATGTCATAGAACTGTCAGAAATAGACTATTTCTAACAGTTCTGGGACACTCACTCCATACAGCGGTTGAAACATTGTATCTATTTGTTTCCATAAATGGATCCATTTATGGAAACAAATAGATACAATGTTTCAACCGCTGTATGGAGTGAGTGTCCCAGAACTGTCAGAAATAGTCTATTTCTGACAGTTCTATGACATTCCCTCCATACAGCGGTTTCAACCGCTGTATGGAGTGAATGTCCCAGAACTGTCATAAATAGTCTATTTCTGACAGTTATGGAACATTCACTCCATACAGCGGTTGAAACATTGTATCTATTTTTTTCCATAAATGACATTCTGCATATACACTTAGAGGAGCGCTGCAGATACACTTTTTGCCGGCTTGGAATTATTCTTATTTTCATCCTACTTCTTCTTCTTCTTCTTCATCCTCATCCTCTTCTTCTTCTTCTTCTGAGGATGAGGATGAAGAAGAAGAAGAAGAAGTAGGATGAAAATAAGATTAATTCCAAGCCGGCAAAAAATGTATGTGCAGAGCTCCTCTAAGTGTATCTGCAGAGCTCCTCTAAGTGTATCTGCAGAATAGAGGAACTCTGCACATACACTTTTTGCCAGCTTGGAATTATTCTTATTTTCATCCTACTTCTTCTTCTTCTTCTTCTTCATCCTCATCCTCTTCTTCTTCTTCTGAGGATGAGGATGAGGATGAAGAAGAAGAAGAAGAAGTAGGATGAAAATAAGATTAATTCCAAGCCGGCAAAAAGTGTATGTGCAGAGCTCCTCTAAGTGTATCTGCAGAGCTCCTCTAAGTGTATCTGCAGAATAGAGGAACTCTGCACATACACTTTTTGCCGGCTTGGAATTATTCTTATTTTCATCCTACTTCTTCTTCTTCTTCTTCTTCATCCTCATCCTCTTCTTCTTCTTCTGAGGATGAGGATGAAGAAGAAGAAGAAGAAGTAGGATGAAAATAAGATTAATTCCAAGCCGGCAAAAAGTGTATGTGCAGAGCTCCTCTAAGTGTATCTGCAGAGCTCCTCTAAGTGTATCTGCAGAATAGAGGAACTCTGCACATACACTTTTTGCCGGCTTGGAATTATTCTTATTTTTATCCTACTTCTTCTTCTTCTTCATCCTCATCCTCAGAAGAAGAGGATGAGGATGAGGATGAAGAAGAAGAAGAAGAAGAAGAAGTAGGATGAAAATAAGAATAATTCCAAGCCGGCAAAAAGTGTATGTGCAGAGTTCCTCTATTTCTGACAGTTCTCTGACAGCTTCTTCACATGTACAGCGGTTGAAACATCTGTATCCTAAATGGAAACTAATAGATACAATGTTTCAACCGCTAAACATGTGTTCCTTCTGTCAGAGAACTGTCAGAAATAGCGGAGCTCACTGCAGGGACACTTTTGCCGGCTGATCGGGAAATATTCGATTCGCGCACCCGAAGTAGGCAAAATTTCGGATTCGACGCGAATCGAATATTTCCTGAAATTCGACTCGAATTCCGGTTCGCCTGGTTCGATTCGCTCATCTCTACTTCTGACACATTTTGGTTACACTGTGTCACATGGCATCTTGCACTGAGATTTTTTTTCACAGTATTCCATTTTTGCCTTTTGATTTATTTATGTTTATACTTATGTATATTATTTGTAACACTTAGCGAGGCATTGTTTGTTTGGAGGTTTCTATTCACATACACAGCTTTTTAATATGCTTTCTGAATTTTTAATAAATATATACTTTATAATTAATCAGGTAAATAAGAAATGTTGTTTGAATATTTACTATATACTGTAGTTGTTGGTGGCTTGTTCTGTGAAATTTATGCTTTGTGAAGTCTTTTCCTTTCAGATGGCTGCTTTCTTGTAACTACCCTCTCCTTCTTTTAGCAGTGGCAAAAGAGGCAACATCCTAAAGTTTATTAACACATAGGGGTTGATTTACTAAAACTAGTGTACTCAGAATCTGGTGCAGCTGTGCATGGTAGCCAATCAGCTTCTAACTTCAGCTTGTTTAACCACTAGGGGACCGCCCTCAGTACATATACTGCTACAAGGCGGCCCCTGTGCACAGGATCATGTATATAAACGTGATCCTGCATTCCGGGGTAGGGGATGCATAAGGCACGAGACCGCCCTACCCGTGGCACTGATCGCGGCCGGTGATTACCCGCCGGAGTTGGCGATTGCCGGCAATCACTGACAGAGAGGAAGGATACATTGTTTTGAATGGAGCTTTCCTCCCTGTCAGCTTTCAGCACACTGTTCCGGGATAGCAGGACACAGCCTTCCGGGACAGTGTGTAACACAGAGGTACACACACGCACCCCATAGTAAAACACTCCCCTCACACAGTTAACCCTTTGATTGTCTCCAAAAGTTAACCCATTCCTCCCCAGTGCCATTAGTATAGTGTCGGTGGGTTTTTTTTTGCACTGATCACTGTATTGGTGTCACTGGGGATGTCAGTGACCCAAGTCAGTTCCCCCCAGTGTTAGAATGTCCACAGTCCTGCCATAAGTCGCTGATCACCACCATAAGTCACTGATTGCCACCATAAGTCGATGATCGCCACTATTATTAGTATAAAAAATAAATTATTTATTATTAGTAAAAACAAAAAAAATCCAATATCTGTACCGCCATTTGTAAACGCTATAACTTTCATGTAAACCAATTAATTTACACGTATTTGGATTTTTTTTTTAGCAAAGACATCGCAGAATACATTTCGGCAGAAATTTATGACGAAATTTAATTTTTACATTTTTTTACTAGACATGTTTTATAGCAAAAAGTCCGAAATATTTTTTTTTCTCAAAATTGTTGGTCTTTTGTTTTTATAGCGCAAAGAATAAAAAAAACACAGGCAATCAAATACCACCAAAAGAAAGCCCAATTCGTGGGGAAAAAAATATGTTAATTTAATTTTGGTGCAGCGTTACATGACCGCGCAATTGTCAGTTAAAATAACGCAGCGCTGTAACACAAACCACTTATGTAACCGCTTCCTGACCACCTTATAGCAGAAATACTGCTACAGGGCAGCACAGGTGCGCAAAATCACATACAGTATATATCGTCAGATTGCCCGCTAGTACACCAGTAATCACATTTAACCCCTTGATTGCCAGGAAGACGCTCATACACAATAAACCTCCATTGCTAGTAAAGTGTCTGAATGGATCAATATCTTTGATCAGATCAGCACTATACCAGCGTTCACATTAGTATAGCGTCCCCAAAAATGCAGCGTTAGCAGGATCAGCACCTGCGTTTAGCCCCTATGCTTAGCCCCCCCCTTCTTCCCCAGCAAGTGCAGTGTCAGTAGGTCACTGTCACTTCATACATTGCACACAAAACCTCAGTGTTCGCAGAATCAGGCCTGATCTCTGTTAGCACTTGCCGGTAAATTTTGATGACTCTCATATGCAGCAGAGTGCCAGTACTAGTGCTGTGCTACCTTTTGGTGAATTGGCGAGCACCAGCGGCCTAGTACATCCTGGTCTTTCACATACCTCTTAGATTGTAAGCGCCAAAGGGCAGGGCCCTCCTAACCCTCTTGTATTGAACTGTTTTTTTGCTGTATTGTCTCCTGTTATATTGTACAGTGCTGAGAAAACTGTTGGCGCTATATAAATCCTGTATAATAACAATACCAGCACTGCAGTATCACTTGGTGATGTGGCCAGTCCCATAAGTGTAGTACAAGCTGGTGCGGTGGCGAGTATAGTATTGTCCACCAAGCATTCAACCACCAAGCACCACCAAGTCCACCAATTCACACACAGGCCTGTAGAGCCCCTAGTATCCTTCTGGATGTGCCTGCAAATCCTGATTGGCAGCCCACAAATTCTTCAGCACCAATATTTCCCCCATTCACTGCCCAACCCGAAATTCAGGTGGAAATAGCAAATTTAACTACTCCCCTTGATTTTTTGGAGCTGTTTTTCATGGAAGATCTATATGCATTGATTGTGGATCAAAGCATTTTATATGCACAACAATTTATCACCACCAACCCAAATTCAAACCTTGCCAGACCATTCACATGGAAACCCATTACGGTTTTTGAATTTATATTTTTTGGGGGCCTAACCTTTAACATGGGCATTACTAAAAAAAATGAATTGTGGTTGTATTGGTCCACAGACCCGATTCATCATATGCCCGTGTTCTCTGCTGCCATAGCCAGGCATAGATATGAGAGTATAATGTGTTTTATGCATTTCAACAACAATACACTCTGTCATCCTTGAGGTGACCCTGAATTTGACAGGCTCCACAAAACTCAGCCCCTCGTAAATGACCTTAAACAAAAATTTGCAGATGTCTACACTCCCCAGCAAAAAATCTGCATTGATGAGTCCCTCATTCATTTTTCTGGTCGCCTTGCATTCAAACAATTTCTCCCCAGCAAGCATGCCAGATATGGGGTCAAGATGTAGAAGACCTGTGAGAGGACAACAGGCTATACTTATAAGTTTTGGATTTACGAGGGAAAAGACAGTCACGTGGAGCCCCCCGGATGCCCAGACTACATGGGGAGTAGTGGCAACATAGTTTGGGACTTGGTGTCATCCTTTTTCCATATGGGGTTCCACTTAATGTATATGTGGACAATTTTTATTCAAGCGTGCCACTATTTAGACATTTATACAATCATGGAACTAGCGCATGTGGCCTAATGTGTGTCCACCATTAGAAGTGAGTGGATGCTGGGCGGTATATTTTAATGGTGGGCATATCACACATATTTTATTTATATATTTTTTGGCAGAGATTTCTTCTTTTTTTTTTCATTCAGCTCGCAGGTTGCATACAAAAAAAAAAAAAGGACATAGCATATATACCCACATGACTGGATGGTACATCACTGGACTTTGAATGGTTATACCAGGATGATGCCTACATCTGCAGGCATCACCCTAGTACCATTTTTTCAGCTGGCGATCAGCTTTCATGTAAAAGCAATCCTAGTGGGTAATTAGCTGTAGGATTGCTTTTACAAGCAGTGGGAGACAATGCCCCCCTCCCCCGCTGCCTTCCATGGCCTTCTCGGGCAGTCCCGTGCCATCGGGGGAACCTGAGAATGCAGCCGGTGTTTCTGCCAGCTGACCATAGAGCTGATAGGAGACCAGAATGGTGCCAATCATCTCTATAGCCTAAGAAATCTGAAGCTATGAGCATTTCATCACTTCAGTTTCGGGGGATATAAACAGCCCCATTTGTAAATTGGGAAAGCATCTGATCACACCAATCTTGGTTTGATTAGATAATGTAAGGGCAGAGGAGATATCTAGAGTCTGATAGAACCCAGATTTCTGAAAAAAGAATATATGATAATGCCCATTGAAGTTATAGGGGTATTTGCATTCCCTGTGATAGCATTAAAAGTGATCAAAAAAAAAAATTAAAGGGACAGTGTAAAAATAATAAAAAAAATCAAAATAACTTAAGAAAAAAAAAAGTACCCTCACCCCGACCCCCCCCCTACGTATGCGGCACCTGCGTTTGTGAGCCTTGACCCTGTGCCGGTATGTAAACAGCAGTTGCACCATGCAAGTGAAGTATCGCCATGAACGTCAGATCAAGGGCAGTAATTCTAACACCAGACCTCCTCTGTAAATCTAAAATGGAAACTTGTAAAGGCTTTTAAAGCGTTGTCTATGGATATTAAAAACGTATGCAGTTTGTCGCCATTGCACGGGCATGCACAGTTTTAAAGCATGTCATGTTTGGTATCTATTTACTTGGCATACCATCATCTTTTATATTTTATAAAATAATTGGCCAATATATTGTTTTTTTTTTTTGCATTAAAAGTAAAAATGTGTATTTTTTAAAAAAAATTGCGTTTGAAAAATTGCTGCGCGAGTACTATGTGAGATAAAAAATTGCAGCACACACCATTTTATTCACTATGGTGCCTGCTTTAAAAAAATATATAATGTTTGGGGTTTAAATTCATTTCCTAGCAAAAAATACAAATTGTTTTCATGTGAACAAAAAGTGTCAGAAAAGGCTTGGTCTTCAGGTGGTTAGAAGAGTGAGTGAAGTGTGACATAAACTTCTAATGCTGGGCATAAAATGTCCCCACCTCCCAAAATGACCCTTTTTTGGAAAGTAGACACCCTAAACTATTTGCTGAGAGGCATGTTAAATCAATAGAAGAATTTATTTTTTTACCACAAGTTTTTGGTAAATGACAAACAAAAAAATGTATTGTTTTTTTACACAAAATTGTCACTTAAATTATTTATTGCTCACACATGCCATGGGTATATGTGGAATTATTCCCCAATATACATTCTGATACTTCTCCCGAGTATGGGGGTACCACATGTGAGAGACGTTTTGGCAGTCTAGCTAAGTACAGGACCCCAAAATCCAATAAGTACCTTCAGGCTTTTAAAGGGCTTTATTTCCTCATTACACTTCCTGACTACGTATCACAGTTTCGGAGGCCCTGAAATGCCAGGATAGCACCAAACCCCCCAAAGGACCACTTTTTGGAAAGTAGACACCCCAAGGAATTTGATAAGAAGCATGGTGAGTATTTTGCAGATCACGTTTGTTGCCACAAGTTTTTGGAAAATTAAGAAAAAAACAAAAACATATTTTTTCTTTTCGTTTTTATATTTCAAAACCTTGTGAGAAAAAATGAGATCTGAAAAATACTCACCATGCCTTTTTTTTAAATTCCTTGGGGTATCTACTTTCCAAAAAGGGGTAATTTGGGGGGGTTTGGTGCTATTCTGGCATTTCAGAGCCTTCAAAACTGTGATAGGTAGTGATGAAGTGAAATGAGGAAGTTACACACCTTCAGGCTTTCAAAGTGATCATTGAATTTCAGGCTCCTGTATGTGGCTAGGTTCCCAAAAAGTCTCACACATGTGGTATCCCCATACTCGGTAGAAGTATCAGAATGTATTTTAGGGTGTAATTACACAAATGCCCATGGCTTGTGCGAAAAATATATCATTTAAATAACAACTTTGTGTAAAGAAAAAAAAAATAAATTTTTTTGTCATTTTCCGGAAACTTGTGGAAAAAAAATAAATCTTCCATGGACTCAATATGCCTCTCAGAAGATAACTTAGGGTGTCTACTTTCCGAAAAGGGGTCATTTGGGGGTGTTTGTACTATCCTGGTATTTTAGCACCTCAAGAAATGTGATGAGCAGTCAGGAAGGAAAAGCTGTGTAAATTCCATTATCTATACCATAGTTTGTAGACGCTATAACTGTCACACAAAGCAATCAATATACACTTATTGGGATTTTGTAATCAAAAACATGTAGCAGAATACATTTTGGCCTACATTTATGACAACATTTTAGTTTTTATGGATATGTTTTATGACAGAAATGAGAAAATATTGTTTTTTATTTAAAAAAACTTTTTTTTTCTCAAAACCTTTTTTGTTTATAGCGCCAAAAATAAAAAGCGCACAGGTGATCAAATACCACCAAAAGAAATCTCTATTTGTGTGAAAAAAAAGGACATAAATTTAGTTTATATACCATATTGCATGACTGCGCAATTGTCAGTTAAACTAGTGCAGCGCTGTATAGCAAAAAAATGGCGTAAATTGCAGTATCTTTATCATAGTTTGTAGACGCTATAACTTTCACACAATCAATATACACTTATTGGGATTTTTTTTACCAAAAACATGTAGCAAAATACATTTTGGTCTAAATTTACAACTAACTTTGAGTTTACTATATATTTTTTATAGCCGAAAGTAAAAAATATTGTTTTTCTTCTAAATTTTCGGTCTTTTTTTGTTTATAGCACGAAAAGTAAAAAGCGCACAGGTGATCAAATACCACCAAAAGAAAGCTCTATTTGTGTGAAAAAAGGATGTAAATTTTGTTTGGGTACAGCATTGCATGACCGCACAATTATCAGCTGAATTAGTGCAGCTCCGAGTAGCAAAAAGAGGCCTGGTCATTAAGGGGGGTAAATCCTCTGGAGGGCAAGTGGTTAATTAAACTTTGACAATAAGTCCTCATGCACACTTGACATTTTTACAGCAGCTGTTTTTGGCTTTTGATGATTTTTTTACAGCTAGTAAACCCCCCAGCATGTTATCCTATGTGTCCATGCACACATAGACTGTAACCAACGTTTTTTGGCTGGGACGTTTTTTGGCTGGAAAAAAAACCTCAGGACTAGTAGGTTTCTAGAGAAGTTTTTTAGCTGTAAAAATGCTCTAACTCTGAAAAACATGGTAAAACGCAGTAAACTGCTGCAAACCAGCATTTTTGGACTTTTTTTGACATAAAAAATATATTTTTTTTGTAAAATAAAACCGCTAAAAAATGCAAACTCAGAAAAGAATGGGAAAAAAGCCGCTAATCATGGCAAAACACAGCTAAACGGTAATGCAAAAACGCTAAAAAAGGTGAAAAACGTTTTTAACTTGACTTTACACAGCTAACTGTTATATTGTAAAGTGCTGAGCAAAGTGTTGGCGCTATATAAATCCTGTATAATAATAATAATAATCAGAGTTATCAAAACGCCCAGTGTGCATGAGGACTAAAACCTGGAAGCTGATTGGTTTAATGCACAGCTGCACCAGAAAGTTTGTACTTTCCAGTTTTAGCAAATCCCCCCAGTGTGTCAGGAAGCTGACATGAGATAGTATTTGGCTTTTCTATCCCAAAATAAGTGTCATGAGTGCACCCTGTATTTTCTTTTTTATATATTTAAACATAATTACAATTATTTTAAACCCTTTTTTGTAAACTTGAAATGTTAAAACTTCAGATATAAAAGACATCTTTCAACAACTTCATAATACCTATTCAGAAAGACAGGTAATAAGGACCTTTGCAATTTGTATTGTGGGCTGATGTGCTACTTGAATAGTACATATGCATATGCGAAGAGCAAATATACATAATGTGCATAGTTAAAAATGAAACAAATAATCAGAATATTAACATGTGCAATTTTACACGTACATAATTAATTAGTAAGTATATCTAACAAGAAATGAAAAAGAGATTTCCTTTTAATGTGTCCAGCGTATACTGTACATCCCACATTTGTCTCCAGTAATGCCTACTAACATTAACGAATTACATAAAGACAGTTTTTTATTTTATAGTACAGATACAATGTGATATCCTTTCAATAATGTTCCTGAAATCATAAGTAAAACAGTACAGTATGTGTTAAAATCTGGACTTGTTTCTAAATTTCTCTAGATCAGTTTACGGCAGCAGTTCCTCTTCCCTTGAAACATCTTAGAAAAGACATTAGCATTACGCTTTGAGAAAAAGAAATTCTGCTTCATTTTACCAAAATGACTGCAGAAAATATCTAGTACAAATGCAACATAACACTTAAAATATCTATGCAGAATGTTTTTCCAAATACGAGAAATGTAACTAAAGTGTAACATCAATATTGCACAGTTTCAGAAGTCAACAGCATATATGCAATATCATAATATTATTTTTATTCTTTTTTTGCAAATGTAAATGGCCTTGCAGTGGTGTTTTGATGGCTAAATTTAATACATCATACATAGACTGATAATTGCTGTAAATTTAAGAATTGTGGGGGTTTAGATACCCAAGAGATTTTTTTTCTATATTTATGTCTTATCAGTTAAAGCTCTGTCTTTCATTTAACACACTTGCAATACGTTAATTGCAATATTTTGGAAATTAAGCAATTGGGATTAGGAAGGTAAGATCATCAAAACAATAACTTGGCAGCCTCAAGGTCCCATATAGTAGTGATAATCTTGGAACCCTTAATGAAATATCTATATGAACCAAAAATAAAATGGATTAGTTATGGGCTCAACCAAATTTAGTAGGTTTTTATATTGATCATTTATTAAATATATACTGTATCTATGGCCAGAACATATAAACAACTCTCTTTATTGAACAAAAATACAGACATACAAAATATAATAAAAACATGTACATGAACCTCAGATGTTCCTATAAGGGAGACACTAGATATTATATACTGCATGTCTTGTTAAACCATGTAGACTTTGTAGGTTGCAAATAACTGTTCAATATATATATATATATATATATATATACTGTATATAAACTATATTGCCAAATGTGTTGGGACACCCCTCCAAATCCTTGGATTAAGATGTTCCAATCACCTCCATGGTAAGAGGTGTATAACATCAAGTACCTAGGCATGCCACCTGCTTCTACAAACATTTGTGAAAGAATGGGTCGCTTTCAGGAGCTCAGTGAATTCAAGCATGGTACCATGATAGGTTGCCACCTGTGCAATAAGTCCATCCGTGATATGCCCTTGCTACTAAATATTCCACAGTCAACTGTTAGTGGTATTATAACAAAGTGGAAGCAACTGGGAACAACAGCAACTTAGCCACATAGTGGTGGGCCATGTAAAAGTGACAGAGCGGGGTCAGCGCATGCTGAAGCACACAGTGCTCAGAAGTTGCCAACTTTCTGTAGAGTCAATAGCTAAAGACCTCCAAACTTCATGTTGCCTTCAGGTTAGTACAACAAAAGTGCGAAGAAAGCTTCATGGAATGGGTTTCCATGGCCGAGCAGCTGCATCCAAGCCTTGCATCACCATGTGCAGTGCAAAGCATCAGATGCAGGGGTGTAAAGCACGCTGCCACTGGACTCTAGAGCAGTGTTCTCTGGAGTGACAAATCACGCTTCTCTGTCAGACAATCTGATGGACGTGTCTGGGTTTGGCAGTTGCCAGGAAAGTGATACTTGCCTGACTGCATTGTGCCCAGTGTAAAGTTTGGTGGAGGCAGATTATGGTGTGGGGTTGTTTTTTAGGAGTTGGGCTTGACCCCTTAGTCCCAGTGAAGGGAACTCTTAAGGCATCAGCATACCAAGACATTTTAGACAATTTAATGATTTTCAACTTTGTGGGAACAGTTTGGGTATGTCCCCTTCCTGTTCCAACATGACTGCGCACCAGTGCACAAAGCAAGGTCAATAAAGACATGGATGGGGTGGAGGAACTTGGCTGGCCTGCACAGAGTCCTGACCTCAACCTTTGGGATGAATTAGAGCAGAGACTGAGAGCCAGGCCTTCTCGTCCGACATCAGTGCCTGACTTCACAAATGCGCTTCTGGAAGAATGGTCAAACATTCCCATAGACACACTCCTAAACCTTGTGGACAGCCTTCTCAGAAAAGTTAAAGCTATTATAGCTGCAAAGGGTGGGTCAACTCAATACTGAACCCTACAGATTAAGACTGGGATGTCATTATAGTTCATGTATGTGTAAAGGCAGGCGTCCCAATTCTGTTAGCAATATAGTGTGTGTATATGTATATATATATATATATATATATATATATATATATATACATACTTAGGAAAATAACTATTTGCTCCCCTGCAACTTTTTTAAGTTTGCCCACTTACATAGAAATGAAGGGTCTGTAATTTTTATCATAGGCGTGTTTTAAATGATAGAGACAGAATATCAACCAAAAATCCATAACAAAACACATGATGCAAATATTATACATTGAGTTGCAGTTCAGTGAGTAAAATAAGTATTTGATCTCCAAGCAAAACACGACTTAGTACTTGGTGGAGAAACCCTTGTTGGCAAGCACAGAGGTAAGACGTTTTGTGTAGTTGGTTACCAGGTTTGCACACATCTCAGGAGGGATTTTGGTCCACTCCTCTTTACAGATCTCTAAATCCTTAATGAATTTTGGCTGTTGCTTGGCAACTTGAAGTTTCAGCTCCCTCCATAAATTTTCTATAGGATTAGGGTCTGGAGACTGGCTAGGCCACTCCATGACCTTAATGTGCTTCTTCTTGAGACACTCTTTTGTTGCCTTGGCTGTATGTTTTGGGTCATTGTCATGCTGGAAGAGCTATTCATGACCCATCTTCAGTGTTCTGGGGAACAAGGTTCTCATCCAAGATGTTACAATTCTTGGCCCCTCAATGTGGCAAAGTCAGCCTGTAACTTTAGCAGAGAAACAGCCCCAAAGCATAATGTTTTTACCTCTGTGCTTGATTGTAGGAATGGTGTTCTTAGGGTTATAGTTATCATTTTTCTTCCTCCAAACAAAGCGAGTCGAGTTAATGCCAAAGAGCTCAAAGTTGGTCTTATCTGACCACAGCACTTTCTCTCAATCCTTCTCTGAATAATTTATGTGTTAATTTGCAAACTTCAGATGGGCCTGTACATGTGCCTTCTTGTGGATGGGAATGTTGTGGGTGCTGCAGGATTTCAATCCATGGCAGCATATTGTGTTGCCAATGGTTTGTTTGGTGACTGTGGTCATTACTGCCATGAGATCATTCATAAGCTCCTTCCGTGTAGTTCTGACCTGATTTTTTGTATCATGTGTTTTGTCTAAATTTTTGTCTCTATCATTAAAAATACACCTATGATAAAAATGATAGACCCTTCCTTTTTTGTAAATGGGCAAACTTACAAAATTTGCAAGGGATCAAATAATTATTTTCCCCCACTGTATATATGTAGTTTGAATGACTCCCAGTGTCCATTATTCATCAAATCTAGTACATCCCATATGGAAAGTATGAATAATTTTCCTCCAAAAACTACATATGGAGGCTTCTTTATGGAAACTAGTCATCGCCATAATTTCGCTTGGATTACAGTTTTTGATGAACTGTATATATTTGGAGGAAAATTATTCATACTTTCCATATGGGATGTACTAGATTTGATGAATAATGGGAGTCATGCAAACTACAGATATATATACAGTATTTATTGAACAGTTATTTACACTTACAAAGTCTATTTGGTCTAACAATACATGCAGTATATAGTATCTAGGGCAGGGGTGGGCAAACTTTTTGACTTGAGGGCCGCAATGGGTTCATATATTGGACCCGGGGGCCGGACCAAGAGTAGATGAATGATGTGTATGTGTCATCCATAGTAAGTATAGTAATATTCCCCCATAGTAAGCATAGTAATTAATCCCCCATATAGTAATTCATCCCCCATATAGTAATTCATCCCCCATATAGTAATTCATCCCCCATAGTAATTCATCCCCCATATAGTAATTCATCCCCCATATAGTAATTCATCCCCCATAGTAATTCATCCCCCATATAGTAATTCATCCCCCATATAGTAATTCATCCCCCATATAGTAATTCATCCCCCATAGTAATTCATCCCCCATAGTAATTCATCCCCCATATAGTAATTCATCCTCCATAGTAATTCATCCCCCATAGTAATTCATCCCCCATATAGTAATTCATCCCCCATATAGTAATTCATCCCCCATAGTAATTCATCCCCCATATAGTAATTCATCCCCCCTATAGTAATTCATTCCCCATATAGTAATTCATTCCCCATATTAATTCATCCCCCTATAGTAATTCATCCCCCATATAGTAATTCATTCCCCATATTAATTCATCCCCCCTATAGTAAGTCCCCCCTGTGTCAATTCACTTACCTTTGCTCCACGCGTTCCTCTCGCCGTGTTCTCGCGCCATTCCGGTGTAGCATGAAAATCTGTCTCCTATGAGGATCTGTCCCCCTCGACGTATCTGCGCATGTGCCAGTTTCCGGCATTAGCAGCCGATCGGCGATCTCCGGCACATGCGCAGATACGTCGAGGGGGACAGATCCTCATAGGAGACAGATTTTCATGCTACACCGGTCTTCAGGGCGGACTGTGAGAGGAGCCTAGCGGGAGCCTAGCTTCGCGGGCCGGATTAAAAGGTCCGCCAGGCCGTATACAGCCCGCGGGCCGTAGTTTGCCCATTGCTGATCTAGGGTGTTCCTTATAGGAACATCTGAGGTTCATGGAGATGTTTTTATTATATTTTGTATGTCTGTATTTTTGTACAATAAAGGGAGTTGTTTATATCTTCTGGCCACAGATTTATATTTAATACATGGTCAATATAACAACCTAAATAAAGAATAAACTCCTGCGCTACATCAATGTGATATTAAATAATAATGTATGGAGCTGCTCCTTGCATAAAAAATTGTGTTCCCACAACAAAAACATAAATAAAAATGAATAAGCTCAATGCTGCACTGCTATTGTGAAATATACATACCAAATCATCAATAAATTAAATATACATGCATGAATCATGACAATATAGTGTCCATAAAGACAGGTCTATGTGAAATATGAAAACATCGGTGAATAAACTTTACATCAATTTTCTTCACAATTTCATATGATTCCTCATGTGCTCATATAATCAACACCATCTCTTGAAATGCTGCAAAGCACGCAGGTTGTGCCACCTCAGTGCTCACAGAACTCTCACCTTAAGGCAATTGAAATGCCTTATTGAAATAAATAAATAGTGGTTCCTCCACTCTCCTGGTCATCCACCATTCAGAACCACTGGGTGCCCTCTTTCCTTTCCCTGGATCACCAAACCAGAGAAAAAACAGTTCCTTTAAGGGTGGCATGGGTCAAAAACTCCTACACTTATGCAAAGAAAACAGAGGAAACTCCAATAGTGCTGCATGTTCTAACAAGTAGATTTTATTAAAAGTAATGCACTCACATGTACATAAGAATAAAATACATCATTGAGAATGATTTGGAGTCACCATATACAGACTGCACTTCTGCGTGGGTGTCTGGTTCATGTCTTCCTATGGCCACACCCTGCTTGTTATTTCACGCCCATGTGACTTCATT
The DNA here is from genome assembly GCF_062004578.1 of Staurois parvus. Taxonomy (NCBI): domain Eukaryota; kingdom Metazoa; phylum Chordata; class Amphibia; order Anura; family Ranidae; genus Staurois; species Staurois parvus. Next base: position 3,413,136 of record NW_028317808.1, read on the forward strand.
AGGGATAAAGCATAAGGCAGAGGGGGAGTCCTTATATAGTGTGTATAACCTCAATTAGTTGGTGACCATTTTGTTGAAGTCCTCATAGAATAACACTATGGTGGCCATTTTCCATTGGTCTCAAAGCATAATAGGATAACGGTGGCCATTATATACAGGTGAAACTCGAAAAATTTGAATATCGTGCAAAAGTTTATTTATTTCAGTAATGCAACTAAAAAGGTGAAACTAATATATGAGATAGACTCATTACATGCAAAGCAAAATAGTTCAAGCCGTGATTTGTCATAATTGTGATGATTATGGCTTACAGCTCATGAAAACCCCAAATCCACAATCTCAGAAAATTAGAATATTGTGAAAGGGTGCAATATTCTAGGCTCAAAATGTCCTACTCTAATCAGCTAATTAAGCCATAACACCTGCAAAGGGTTCCTGATCCTTTAAATGGTCTCTCAGTCTGGTTCAGTAGGAATCACAATCATGGGAAAGACTGCTGACCTGACAGTTGTGCAGAAAACCATTATTGACACCCTCCATAAGGAGGGAAAGCCTCAAAAGGTAATTGCAAAAGAAGTTGGAATTTTTTTTTATTAAAGGTATCTTGCAACCAGCAACAAAAAAAACACATTTTTTTTTACAAAAATACAAAAATTAGTATATACAAATAAATAAATAAATACAAATACCATATAACTGGTCTAAACAAAGATGAACTAAATACAATGATAGTCCATTAAAAAGCATAATCAGAAAAATTTAACATAAACAGATACACGCCTTTATAGCAGAAAAAGGGAAACATAATGACTTATAAAGATCAAGGCCTTTATGGTGTCTACCAGGCAAATATTCAACAACAGGACAATTTTAAAATGATGAAAAAACTAAATTTTTTTTTAAACCTCCTTACTACCAGGGGTTAAGGCCTTTACGGCACATCTGCCCCATAGCAAAGGCTTTGGCCCGCTATGAAAGACAATTAATCGTGAGGATAAACACCAAGGCCCTTTCGGCCCTTCATACAGGACTGATGCCTTTCTGGCTCGTATTTCTCTTTTCTCATCACGAGGCTTTGGCCTGTGTGAGATCCAGAACTGCTCTCAAAGGCAAAGAGGCCCATTTGCCCTTCGGGCAAGAACAGCGCCATTACGGCCCGTATGTCTCATGACGCGGCTTTTAGCCTGTGTGAGGAACAGACTTAATCTGGGAAGGGAAACCACAAATCAAAGGCCTATTCGGCCTATCAAACTCAAAGGAGGGAATTTAACATAGGCCCTTTTGGCCTGCTGATAAGGAAGAGACCTTTATGCCCAATTCCATATATACACATACTTATGCCTTTATGGCCATAACATAATCATTCATATAAAACACTATACTTACCCCCCCTTATCCCCCAGCAAGTGCAGTGTCAGTAGGTCACTGTCACTTGATACATTGCACACAAAACAGCAGTGTTTGCAGAATCAGGCCTGATCTCTGCTAGCACTTACCGGTAAATTTTGATGACTCTCATATGAAGCAGAGTGCCAGTACTGGTGCCGCTCTACCTTTTGGTGAATTGGTGAGCACCAGCTACCTAGTACATCCTGGTCTTTTACATACCAGCATTGCAGTATCACTTGGTGGCGTGGCAAGTCCCATAAGTGCAGTACAAACTGGTGCGGTGGCGAGTAAAGAATTGTCCCGCAGCCACTACGAACTCGCACACAGGACTGTAGAGTCCCTAGTATCCTTCTGAATGTGCTTGCAAATCCCAATTGGCAGCCCACAAATTCTGTAGCACCCGTACTTCCCCCATTCTCAGCCCAACCTAGAAATCAGGTAAAAACAGAAAATTTAACTACTCCCCTTGATTTTTTGGAGCTGTTTTTCATGGAAGATCTGTATGCATTGATTGTGGATCAAAGCAATTTATATGCACAACAATTTATCGCCGCCAACCCAAATTCAAACCTTGCCAGACCATTCGCATGAAAACACATTACGGTTTCTAAATTTAAATTTTTTTGGGGCCTAACACTCAAAATGGGTATTACTAAATAAAATTAATTGCAATTGTATTGGTCCACAGACCCGATTCATCATACGCCGTGTTCTCTGCTGCCATGGCCAGGCATAGATATGAGAGTATAATGTGTTTTATGCATTTCAACAACATATTTCAACAACATGTTTTCTGGTAGAGATTTCTTCTCTTTTTTTCATTCAGTCACAGGCTGCATACAAAAAAAAGAACATAGCATATATAGTCAACAAGGACCACAGACGTATTAGTACATCACTGGACTTTGAATGGTTATACCAGGTTGATGCCTACAGCTGCAGGCATAATCCTGATATTGTCTTTTCCAGCCAGCTATCAGCTTTAATGTAAAAGCAATCCTAGTGTCTAATTAGCTACAGGATTGCTTTTACAAGCAGTGGGAGACGATGTCCCCCTCACCCACTGCCTTCCACGGTCTTTTTGGGCAGTCTCGTGCCATCGGGGAAACCTGAGAATGCAGCTGATGTTTCTGCCAGCTGACCATAGAGCTGATTGGAGACCAGAATGGTGACGATCATCTCTATAGCCTAAGAAATCAGAAGCTACGAGCATTTCATCACTTCAGTTTTGGGGGATATAAACAGCCCCATTTGTAAATTGGGAAAGCATCTGATTGCACCGATCTTGGTGAGATTAGATAATGTAAGGGCAGAGGAGATTTCTAGAGTCTGATAGACCCCAGATTTCTCAAAAAAGAATATATGACAATGCCCATTGAAGTTATAGGGGATATTTGAATTCCCTATGATAGCATTAAAAGTGATAAAAAAAAATGAAAGGGACAGTGTAAAAATAATAAAAAACTTAAAAAAACTTTAAAAAAAAGCGCCCTTGCGAGCATTGACTCTGTGCCGGTATGTAAACAGTGGTTGCACCATGCATGTGAGGTATCGCCGTGAATCTCAGATCAAGGGCAGTAATTGTAGCACTAGACCTCCTCTGTAAATCTAAAATGGTAGCTTGTAAAGGCTTTTAAACCTTTGCCTACAGATATTAAAAAGGTATGCCGTTTGTCGCCATTACACAGGGCATGCACAGTTTTAAAGCATGTCATGTTTGGTATCTATTTACATATCGACATACCATCATATTTTATATTCTACCAAATAATTGGCCAATATATTGTGTTTTTCTGCATTAAAAGTATAAAAAAGTGTATTTATTAAAAAAATTTGCTTTTGAAAAAGTACTATGTGACATAAAAAAATTGCAGCACCCACCATTTTATTCACTATGGTGCCTGCTTTAAAAAAATATATAATGTTTGGGGGTTCAAAATAATTTCCTAGCAATAAATACTGAGTTTTTTTCATGTGAACAAAAAGTGTCAGAAAAGGCTTGGTCTTCAGGTGGTTAGAAGAGTGATTGAAGTGCGACATAAACTTCTAATGCTGGGCATAAAATGCCCCCACCTCCCAAAATGACCCTTTTTTGGAAAGTAGACACCTCAAACTATTTGCTGAGAGGCATGTTGAGTCAATAAAAGAATGTATTTTTTACCACAAGTTTTGGTAAGTGACATTTTTTTTTTTTTTTACCAAAATTGACACTGGGTATATGTGGGATTACTCCAAACATACATTCTGCTACTTCTCCCTAGTATGGGGGTACCACATGTGAGAGACATTTTAGCAGTCTAGCTAAGTACAGGACCCCAAAATCCAATAAGCACTTTCAGGCTTTTAAAGGGCTTTATTTCCTCATTACACTTCCTGACTACCTATCACAGTTTTGGAGGCCCTGAAATGCCAGGATAGCATGAAATGCCAGGATAGCACCAAACCCCCCCAAATGACCCCTTTTGGAAAGTAGACAACCCAAGGAATTTGATAAGAAGCTTGGTGAGTATTTTGAAGATCTTGTCTGTTGCCACAAGTTTTTGGAAAATGAAGAAAGAAAACAAAAACATATTTTTCTTTTCTTTTTTTATATTTCAAAACCTTGGGAGAAAAAATGAGATCTGCAAAATACTCACCATGCCTCTTTTTAAATTCCAATTTTCTCCATTTTCAAAGGTGATAGGCAATATATTATCAAACAAAAGGCATGTTGCGCTGGACACTGGAAAGGGAAACATGTACAAATGCAAAACAAAATCAAAATTCTTTGGGGGGGGAAAAGCTCTTTTATTAAGGCATAAAGTGAAAAATTACTTTAAATAACATGCTTGGGGGATGCTTTAAACCTTCCTTTAAAGCAGTGCACCTGCTTAAATGTACCAAAGCAAAAATGAAATTTAAAAACATGTTGCTGATAAATAACACCTTCTAACCAGTTGTATTCTGTTTAAAAAAAAAACATGTTTTCAAGGCTTATAGGCAAGGGATTATCAAATGAACTCTATGGAAAGCAGTGCACTGTTCTGGGGGACATATGCCAATGGTAAAAACATTCTAAAAAATACCAAATAAGCAGCTCTTTTAGCAAGTCTTAAATGGCAGCATTAAGAATAAAAATGTATTTAACTGCTTGCTGAACACATACTAGTATAGTGGCAAAGCGGCAGCTCTGTGTTTGATTGGTAGCTAGTACGTGATCCATGTGCTCGGGCCACGTACACCCACTGGCCTGGCTGTGCTGTGATTCAAGCCAACACAAGCCGATCAGTGGATCTCAGCCAATGATTAAACTCCGGGACCTGCTGATTCGCTCAGTCATTCAAATACAAAGCTTTGTTCGCTGATAGAGGATCTTGCTGTTTTATCCCCAGCTAAGCAGAAAAAAAACAAGATCCTTAGTAAAGGAGCACATATCACACACATTACACCTAGTTAGGCACACATTTAACCCCTTGATTGCTCTAGATGTTAACCTCTACCTACCCAGTGTATTTAGTGCAGTGACAGGACATATTATTAGCATTGATCAGTGTGTCACTGGTGATGGCAGTGGCAGTTAGTCAGTTCCACTCAGTGGCAGTTAGGGTCCGATTGCCTTCTGCACTATTGCAGTTCCACTATAAGTCACTGATCACTTAGTAGTATACAAATAAATAAATAAAAATTCCAGCATATATCCCATAGTTTGTAGACGCTATAACTCTCCCACAAACCAATCAATATATACTTAGTGGGATTTTATTTTTACCGAGGACATGTAGCAGAATGTATTTTGGCCAAAATTTATGAAGTAATTTGTTTTTTAAATGTTTTATTGGCTGTTTTATAGTAGAAAGTAAAAAATATTGATTTTGGTTTTTTTCAAAATCATTTGTTCTTTTTTTGTTTATATCACACACAAAAAAAATAAAAAACCAAGTGGTGTTCAAATACCACTAAAAGAAAGCTCTTTTTTGTGTGAAAAAAAATGATATCAGTTTTGTTTGATATGCATGGCCGAGCAATTGTCAGTTAAAGTAGCGTAGTGCCGAATAGCAAAAAAATGGTCTGGTCATGAAGGGGGTAACACCTGCCAGAGGGCAAGTGGTTAAATAACACGATTGGGGGATGCCTTAAACCTGTACCTTAAGTGACATGCTTGTGCAATATACTAACCACTTGCCGCCCAGCCACTGTAGATATACGGTGGCAGGGCGGCACTCACAGGCAAAACCACGTTTTAAAACGCGGTTCTGCAAAACAGGTAGGGGGCGCACGCGAGGCGCGTGCACGCCCTACCTGTCCCGCGGGTGTCATCAGCGGGTCCCAGCCGCCGGGTCACGGCCAGTGATTACCGGCTTTTTGGCCGCAATGAGCTGTGATTACTGACAGATAACACGGCTGCATTGTTTACACACAGCCTTGTTATCTGTCAGTTGCTCAGCTCGTGACAAGCTGCAGAGGGTTTCTCTGCCTCGATCAGCTCCCCCCTCCCTCCCCCCCCTCCAGCACACACCCCCTCCCCCTAGTAAAACACTCCCCTCACACAGTGAACAGTAAAAATGTTAACCCCTTCCTCCCCATTGCCATTAGTACAGTTTCAGTGGGTTTTTTTTCACTGATCACTGTATTGGTGTCACTGGGGATGTCAGTGACCCCAAGTCAGTTCCCCCCCAGTGTCAAAATGTCCGCCACAGTCCCGCAGTCCCGCCATAAGTCGCTGGTCGCCGTCATATGTCGCTGATCGCCGCAATATGTCGCTGATCGCCACCATTATTAGTATAAATAAAATTAAAAATCCCAGTATCTTTCCCGCCATTTGTAAACGCTATAACTTTCATGTAAACCAATTAATTTACACGTATTGGGATTTTTTTTAGCAGAGACATGTCGCAGAATGCATTTTGGATGAAATTTGTGCCAAAATTAGATTTTTTAATTTTTTTTTACTGGACATGTTTTATAGCAAAAAGTCCAAAATATTGTTTTTTTGTCTCAAAATTGTCAGCCTTTTTTTTTATAGCGTAAAAAATTAAAAACGCACAGGCGATCAAATACCACCGAAAGAAAGCTCAATTTGTGGGAAAAAAAGGATGTAAATTTAATTTGGGTGCAGTGTTGCATGACCGCGCAATTGTCAGTTAAAGTAACGCAGCGCCGTAACACAAACCACTTATGTAACCGCTTCCTGACCACCCTACAGCAGAAATACTGCTACAGGGCGGCATGGGTACGCAAAATCACATATATATATACGTAATTCGCGCTCCCGTGGTTTTCACACCCCTCCCAGATAGCGTCATATTGCCCGACAGTACACCAGTCATCACATTTAACCCCTTGATTGCCAGGAGCACGCCCATGTACAATAAACCTCCATTGCTAGTACAGTGTCTGAATGGGTCAATATCTTTGATCAGGTCAGCACTATACCAGCGTTCACATTAGTATAGCGTCCGCAAAAACGCAGCGTTAGCGGGATCAGCCCCTGCACCTGCCAACACCTGCGTTAAGCCCCTACGCTTACCCCCCCCTTCTCCCCCAGCAAGTGCAGTGTCAGTAGATCACTGTCACTTGATTCATTGCACACAAAACCGCAGTGTTCCCAGAATCAGGCCTGATCTCTGTTAGCACTTGTCGGTAAATTTTGATGACTCTCATATGCAGCAGAGTGCCAGTACTAGTGCCGCTCTACCTTTTGGTGAACTGGCGAGTACCAGCGGTCTAGTACATCTTGGTCTTTCACAAACCTCCTTGATTTTTGGAGCTGTTTTTCACGGAATATCTGTATGCGTTGATTGTGGATCAAAGCAGTCTATATGCACAACAATTTATCGCCGCCAACCCAAATTCAAACCTTGCCAGACCATTCGCATGGAAACTCATTACGGTTTTCAAATTTAAATTTTTTTTGGGCCTAACCCTCAACATGGGCATTACTAAAAGAAATGAATTGCGGTTGTATTGGTCCGCAGACCCCATTCATCATATACCGTGTTCTCTGCTGCCATGGCCAGGCATAGATATGAGAGTATAATATGTTTTATGCATTTCAGCGACAATACACTCTGTCATCCTCGGGGTAACCCTGAATTTGACCGGCTCCACAAAATTCAGCCCCTCGCAAATCACCTTACCCTAAAGTTTGCAGATGCCTATACTCCCCAGCAAAACATCTGCGTTGATGAGTCCCTTATTATTTTTTCTGGCCGCCTTGCATTCAAACAATTTCTCCCCTGCAAGCGTGCCAGATATGGGGTCAAGATGTAGAAGACCTGTGAGAGGACAACAGGCTATACTTATAAGTTTTGGATTTACGAGGGAAAAGATAGTCACGTGGAGCCCCCCCGGATGCCCAGACTACATGGGGAGCAGTTTGGGACTTAGTGTCATCATTTCTCCATACGGGGTACCACTTATACGTGGACAATTTTTATTCAAGCGTGCCACTATTTAGACATTTATTCAATCTTGGAACTGGCACTTGTGGCAAAGTGTGACCTAATGTGTGCCCACCATTAGAAGTGGGTGGATGCAGGGCGGTATATTCTAATGGTGGGCATACCACACACTTTTTCTGGCAGATATTTCTTCTCATTTTTTCATTCAGTCCACAGGCTGCATACAAAAAAAAAAGAACATAGCATATATACCCAACAAGGACCAGCGACTTACTGGTACATCACTGGATTTGAATGGTTATACCAGGATGATGCCTACAGCTGCAGGCATCATCCTGGTATCGTTTTTTTCAGCCGGTGATCGACTTTCATGTAAAAGCAATCCTAGTGGCTAATTAGCTGCAAGATTGCTTTTACAAGCAGTGGAAGATTATTTCCCCCCTCCCCTGCTGCCTTCCACGGCCTTCTCGGGCAGTTTCGTGCCATCGGGGGAACCTGAGAATGCAGCCGGTGTTTCTGCCAGCTGACCATAGAGCTGATTGGACACCAGAATGATGCCAATCATCTCTATAGTCTAAGAATTCGGAAGCTACAAGCATTTCATCACTTCAGTTTCGCAGGATATAAACAGCGCCATTTGTAAATTGGGAAAGCATCTGATCACACCGATTTTGGTTTGATTAGATAATGTAAGAGCAGAGGAGATATCTAGAGTCTGATAGACCCCAGATTTCTCAAAAAAGAATATGTGACAATGCCCATTGAAGTTATTGGGGTTATTTACATTCCCTGTTATAGCATTAAAAGTGATTAAAAAAAAAAAAAAATGAATGGTACAATGTAAAAATAATTTTAAAAAAATCAAAATAACTATAAAAAAAAAAAAAATTGCCCCTCCCATGTGCGCACACCTGTGTGCACAAGCCTTGACTCTGTGCCGTTATGTAAACAGAGGTTGAACCATGCATGTGAGGTATTGCCGTGAATGTCAGATCAAGGGCAGTAATTCTAACAGTAGACCTCCTCTGTAAATCTAAAATGGTGGCTTTTAAAGGCTATTAAAGCGCTGCCTATGGATATTAAAAATGTTTGCAGTTTGTCGCCATTGAACGTGGCATGCGCAGTTTTAAAGCATGTCATGTTTGGTATCTATTTACTCGGCATACCATTATCTTTTATATTTTAACAAATAATTGGCCAATATGTTGTGTTTTTGTGCATTAAAAGTAAAAAAAGTGTATTTTTTTTTAAAAAATTGCATTTGAAAAAAATTGTAGTACCCACCATTTTATTCACTAGGGTGTCTGCTTTAAAAAAATATATAATGTTTGGGGGTTTAAATTAATTTCCTAGCAAAAAATACTGATTGTTTTCATGAGAACAAAAAGGCTTGGTCTTCAGGTGGTTAGAAGAGTGAATGAAGTGTGGCATAAACTTCTAATGCTGGGCATAAAACGCCCCCACCCCCCAAAATGACCCCTTTTTGGAAAGTAGTCACCCCAAACTATTTGCTAAGAGGAATGTTGAATCAATAGAAGAATTTATTTTTTTACCACAAGTTTTTGGAAAATGACAAAAATATTTTTTTTTTTTTTTTACACAAAATTGTCACTTAAATTATTTACTGCTCACACATGCCATGGTTATATGTGGAATTACTCCCCAAAATACATTTTGCTACTTCTTCTGAGTATGGGGGTACCACATGTGAGAGACGTTTTGGCAGTCTAGCCAAGTACAGGACCCCAAAATCCAATAAGCACCTTCAGGCTTTTAAAGGGCTTTATTTCCTCATTACACTTCCAGACTACCTATCACAGTTTCGGAGGCCCTGAAATGCCAGGATAGCACCTAACCCCCCCAAATTACCCCTTTTTGGAAAGTAGACACCCCAAGGAATTTGATAAGAGGCATGGTAAGTATTTTGCAGATCTCATTTGTTGCCACAAGTTTTTGGAAAATGAAGAAAAAAAACAAAAACATATTTTTTCTGTTCTTTTTTTATATTTCAAAACCTTGTGAGAAAAAATGAGATCTGCAAAATACTCACCATGCCTCTTTTTAAATTCCTTGGGGTGTCTACTTTCCAGAAAGGGGTCATTTGGGTGGGTTTGGGGCTATCCTGGCATGTCAGGGCCTTCGAAACTGTGATAGGTAGTGAGGAAGTGTAATGAGGAAGTTACGCACCTTCAGGCTTTCAAAGTGGTCATTGGATTTCAGGCTCCTGTATGTGGCTAGGCTCCCAAAAAGTCTCACACATGTGGTATCCCCATACTCAGTAGAAGTAGCAGAATGTATTTTGGGGTGTAATTCCACATATACCCATGGCTTGTGCGAGAAAGAAATCATTTAAATGACAACTTTGTGTAAAAAAAAAAAAAAAAAAAAGTTTTTGTCATTCTCCAGAAACTTGTGGAAAAAAATAAATCTTCCATGGACTCAATATGCCTCTCAGCAGATAGCTTAGGGTGTCTAATTTCCGAAAAGGGGTCATTTGAGGGTGTTTGTACTATTCTGGTATTTTAGCACCTCAAGAAATGTGATGGGCAGTCAGAAAGTAAAAGCTGTGTAAATTCCATTATCTATACCATAGTTTGTATACGCTATAACTTTCACAAAAAGCAATCAATATACACTTATTGGGATTTTTTTAACCAAAAACATGTAGCAGAATACATTTTGGCCTAAATATGTGATGACATTTTAGTTTTTTTAGATATTTTTTATGATCAAAAAGAGAAAATATTGTTTTTTTCAAAAAAAATTTTTTTCTTCAAAACTTTTTCTGGTTATAGCGCCAAAAATAAAAAGTGCACAGGTGATCAAATACCACCAAAAGAATGCTCTATTTGTGTTAAAAAAATGACATAAATTTCATTTATGTACAATATTTCATGACCGCGCAATTGTCCGTTAAACTAGCGCAGCGCTGTATAGCAAAAAAATGTCGTAAATTGCAGTATCTATACCATAGTTTGTAGACGCTATAACTTTCACACAAAGCAATCAATATACACTTATTGGGATTTTTTTTACCAAAAACATGTAGCAGAATACATTTTGGCCTAAATTTATAACCAACTTTGAGTTTACTATATATTTTTTATAGCTGAAAGTAAAAAATATTGTTTTTCTTCAAAATATTTGGTCTTTTTTTGTTTATAGCGTAAAAAATAAAAAGCGCACAGGTGGTCAAATACCACCGAAAGAAAGCTCTATTTGTGTGAAAAAAAGGACGTAAATTTCGTTTAGGTGCAGAATTGCATGACCGCACAATTATCAGTTGAATTAGTGCAGCGCCAAGTAGCAAAAAGAGGCCTGGTCATTAAGGGGGGTAAATCCTCTGGAGCTCAAGTGGCTAAAGAAAGAGTGACATATACAAAGAAAAAATACCATTTAAATTTCTGCTACATTATCATCAATTTCAATCCTACTGTGCACAGCTCTACAACCTCCAAGAATCCTCACAGAATCTAACTTTTTAGACTCAGATTTGGGATTATCTAGAGGCACAAAGCCCACCTGACATATCTGTCTATGTTGATGACCTTGAAAGATCCCATCACATCAGAAGAATTCTTGTTAGCCCTGAAACAAATTATGCTGGACAAAAGCAATGGTCCTAACAGACTTATAGTGCAATATTACAAAATGTTTGGGGACATTGTGTCTCCATGATTTCTTAGGGCTTTTAATTCCCTTACAGATCTCACTCTTGCATCCCTCAAGCTTCTTACAGCACATATGATGGTGATATCCATAGAGGGGAAGGATGCAGCACAAGTTACTAACTACAAATCAATTTAATTGCTTACAGTTAATGTTAAGTTGTATGCAAAAATCTTAGCTAACAGACTTGTTCCTACTCTCCCTTGTCTGTTTTCACTGGATCAGCTAGGGTTCACACCTGACAAAGAAACCCGTGATAATAAAATAAAGGCACTTGATTTATATCATTGGGATTGGTTTGAGCAGCATTCCACCTCACATACCTTGAAAGTTTAAGCTTAAGATCCAAAATGTGTACAAGAATTTTAGCACTTTATTCTAATCCTTAAGCTTGAGCAAAAGTGAACGGTCACCTGTTGGACGCCTTTGATATCCATAACAGAATGAGACAAGGTTGCCCTCTGTCTCCATTAATATTCATTCTTATCTAATTCATCAAGAACTAGGCATGTTGGTTTCACTTCCAATTGAAGCCTGAATAACTTTTAATTAGAAGGAGACAAGATTTTATAGAGGAAATAAATATGTCCAGATTGTATTTCTAAATGTCTGCAAAAGGAAAGACATATTCAATAGGAGACATTTTAGCTCCTACATTACAGGATGAGAATTAATAAAATTTAGAATTTGACTTAAAAAATTACTTTTTTTTGCTTGTACTAATTTATACTTCTTTTGTAAATTTTCAAATTATATTTTACCAAGATATGTGCAGAAATCGGCATTTCCTAGTAGAGCATGATTTCTCCATTCAAATTCATTGGGGTCGAATCCAAAAATAAATGTAGGATTTTGAAGTATAGGAGCTAATACAGAAGAGAACTGGGAATTGAAGATGGTATTTATAGTTTAAACGGGTTCATAATTTTAGGGATTGCGAAAAAAAGGGGTTCAGTATAGAAGGTCTATGCTTGGGTTTGATCCACATGACCTTATCTGTTTTGAATGGTGAACAAGCTTGGGATAAAATCTGAGCCCATTGATGAAGACTGTTTTTGTATATGTTTGACCAAGTTTTTCTGAGCAAAAATTAAATAATGGAATCGCACATAATAAAGAATGTGCTAAGATTAGGTTTGTTGGGATTTGGTTTAGTGGTCGTTGAAAATATCCATGATCATTCAGTGTATTTTTGAAGATTTGGAATTAGACTGGAAAAAAACATACATTTCCTGGTCTCGGTAAAGGTGATTCTGATTTTTCCCTGAATATATGAAATCTTGCAAATGCATATCAATAAACAGAAACTGACCCAGTGGAAACGTGGGGTCTCTGTGATGTAGATTATTACTGAGGATATGTATATCACAATGAGCATTGTTTGAATGGACTGGAACCATATGTTTTTGGGTTACATCAATAGGCTACATGGAATGGCATGTGGCCATACGTCATACCAGGGGTGGACTGACAACTCATGGGGCCCGCGGACAATAGGGGATCATGGGGCCCCTGTGTCCTTGCCCAAACTCAAAAAAGCCTATGAAAAAGGTACCAGGGGCATCTCATGGGGCCCCCTACTGACCCCGGACCCTCCGGCATTGCCCGAGTTTCCAAATGGTTAGTCCACCCCTGCATCATACACATCAGCACTTGAAAAAACATGGATAGTGTGGTGTTACATTAGTGGATTTCATAGTTTTCTACCATTGTGAGAGACCAATTATTTTTGGCAATTCTGAGATTTCTTCTTTTGAACAGGATGTTATTTTTTCTTTTTACTTTTTAATATTTCTTTTGATAGGACTAGGGTTAATTTTTTCTGAGATATTTAAAATTTTGTATCATAGGGTTCTATGATATTTGACAATTCTTAATTGCTTTTAATTGGTGTTAAATGTATGGTGCTTCTTCTGTTATATTTTGGAAGTATAAAAATTATTTGTACAATATTTTGTAAATTTGAGGTTGAAATTTAGATGTAAGGCATTGTCCTCATGGACCTGTTAATCCTTCTTTGCCTGTTCTATTATTTGTTGTCTGAAGATTGGTCATTTGTTGAGATACAATTTTAAATATAGACACACATATACAGTAGATTGCATGGGTAACTATTGTTATTATACTTTTATGTGCATTTAATGTTTTTTATGCATTCTATTTACCTGTATAACTCATTGTGTAGACATCCAGAAACCCTCCGACTGGTGGTAGGCATCACCATCTTGGATCTGAAGTCATCAGCCCCAGTAGACAAAGAGTTAGTAAACTAGTGACACTGTAAAGCAGGGGTGTCAAACTGATGGCTGTTGCAGAACTACAAGTCCCATCATGCCTCTGCCTGTGGGAGTCATGCTTGTAACTGTCAGCATTGCAATGGTCATGGGACTCGTAGTTCCACAACAGCTAGATTGCCACCAGTTTGACACCCGTGCTGTAAAGTATTCTTCTGTATCCAACAACAGCTATATAAAAGATTATGTAGAGAGCAGAGGGGAGGGGTGGCACAGACAGTATCTAGACACTCCAAGGAGAAGAGAGGGCTGTGACATGCAAAGAGGGAAGGGGCTGTGCTAGTTTGCTAGCAGGTTCAAAGGCACATCACAAGTGAACTAAAATGATTAGAAGGAAATAAAAACACTGTAAGTAAGAACCCTCCTCTTCCATGGTTTGTTAACTAATAGTCAGTGTGGTTTATTAGCATACTGATAGAATTTTTGTTTCATCCACAACAATCTATTTGCTTCATAATTTGCTTCTAGTACTTCAAGCTGATCCTTAAGTTGTATAACTAGCCTAAGTTTAGAGGTAGATGGTGACTCTACAAGTTTTTTTTCTGCCTGGGACCATTGTTGCATGAGATCCATTTTCTGACGTATCGAAGATTTCATGAGACGGGAGCTTTGTATTATGAAGTGACCTCTAATGAATGCCTTATGGGCTTCCCACATAGTTGAGGATTTTGGTACAGAACCTGCATTAAGTTAAAAAAATTCATGCAGACCTGCTGATATGGAATCCTTTATGTCTGCAGGACGCAAAAGAGTGTCATTCAAATGCCAATGGCATATGCAGGAATTTGTTTTATTTATACTTATCCAAGTCCAAGGCCAAAAAAGAATGATCGGACCAGGAACTATTTACAATAGCAGAGTCTACCGTCTTTTTAAGCAATGGGAAAGATAGTAAAAAATAATCTAGTATGGTGTAGATGTTATGTACTGGGGAAAAGAATGAAAATTGCTTGGCATCTGGGTGTTGTACTCTGCAAACATCAAACAATTTGTGCCCTCTGATCCATTGACGAAAGGAAGCGGATTGCTTCAGAACATATTTAGGGAGAGTGAGTTCCAGACGGTGCCTCACTTACAAAATGAATAAAAATCAGCAAGGATAAAATTAACCTTTGGATAGTCTCATTGATCATGGAGTAATCCCAGTAGGATGCCAGGCATAATCTGTGAAGGATATGAAAAAGAAATGGAAAAAAAAAGGGCAAGTATGTATATAGACATTAGTGGTTACAAACCGCTAGATGAACAGACATTATCAGGTTACAGAGAACATCCGTGAAGCAGGAGAGTGCTGTGGAATTGGTAGGCATGTTCTGTTTCTAGATTTTGCTGGGGTCCAAAGCTTGCTAGGAGTGTTGGCAGATCTAGGCTTAGATATAGGTAGTGCTAAGGCTTCATCTGGGAGAGGAGGCAGACCCAGATTCCTCAAAAACGCCTCTCCTTCTGCAAGATCTCTGATGACATACTGAGTCCCATCTTTTGTTATTGTCAGTTTGAAAGGGAACCCCCATCTGTAGACGGTGTTTTTGAAGATGAAGAGTAATCGGGGGAATCAAGCATCTCTTAGATAGCATAATAGGAGGCAGATCACTGTAAATTTTAATTTTTTTCCCCTTTGTAATCAGCAGAGGCTGTATTACGCGTAGAGTTCAGTAGAGACTCCTTACTGTTGTAGTAATGAAAATGGACAATAATGTCCCTTTGGCTTGCTCCCAATGGTGGTTTTGGGGTGAAGGAGTGGTACATCATACATAGATCAATCTATGTCCAAGACTGCAGGAGACAGAGCAGTGAATAAGCATTGTAAATAATCTTACGGATCAGCTTCCCCTATTGATTCAGGCTTCATCTGCATGCAGAGATTCTGTCTCCTCTCCCTATTTTCCAAATCTTCTTGCTGTGATTGCAGCTGGGAGACCTGTTGTTTTAGGATATGGTTATCTTTTTCTAGCACGTGCACATATTGCACTAGGTCATCAAATTTGGTTTATAGATGATCTGTTCTTTCCTCCACCAGTGCTATCTCCCCCTGAGTTCTTGTGCTATTTTCCCCACTGCTGCAGAAATTGTATGAGATATATTCTGCAGTAGAGCATGTAACTTATCATCCAATATATCTGCAGTAAAAGAGAGGATGGGGGGAGATGGAGACATACCATCATCGTGTGTTACCTCTGCTGTGTGTCCTGATGTTTCCTCCAGTTCTGCCACTGGGTGAGCGTGATCACTCGAGGCCAGTGATGCGGCGCAGGATATACATTTTTTCCATATGTGTAGGCTGCTGATGTTTGGAGGATATTTTTGGTGCCCAATTTTGCCCATTGGGACCCTCAGGTGATGCTGAGCCTGATGCTGATGTTCCTCTGCTGAGAATAGCTAACATTCACTCTGGGAAAGCAGGAAGAGAGAACGGTGAAGAGAAGCGGTGTTAATGTGCAGCCTCCACGCATGCGCCCCCTGTCAGTCTATTCTTAATACCTTCCAAATATATACCTGGCTTGGGAATTTTTTCACATTTGATAGCATGCAGAAACAGCCCTGAAGAAGAGGAAGGCTTTTCCCCCAAAACTCGTTGTATCGATGTACTTGTCACTACTTTCAATAAATACTTTTTAACCTATTTTCTTATTCGCATTCTTCTGGACATCGGGCGCTCCTTCCTTTCTATTTGTTCAAGTCTACACGTGGAAATGACTATAAGGCCCTACCAAAAAGACAGCAGCCTAAACCTGAAGAGGTTTAATTGCCATGATGTAATACTGGACACAACCTGCACAGGAACTCCTTTGTACTTTTCCCACACAACCACCTAACTACAACCAGCAATTGAACCGCTCAGTCCAGCTTGGTCTCCAGCACAGATGAGATAATTTATATCAGATAAGCAACAATTTATTATTGTAGCAGGTGATTGCAGCAATGCTATAATGCATGAAATTGATAATCATTCTCCCCCTGGGGTGCAATCTTCTAATTGTCCCTTTTCTTTTGGTAAGTTAAAGGAACCTGCTGGCCCCTAGGAGACACCCGAGGATGAACACTGGGACTACACCCTTCAGATCTGGGAAGCATAGTGCCACCAGTTCCTGACAAAATCCTTATTAGTTAAAATTGTCCCTTAAGTCCTGGAATCTTCTTCCAATCACTCTGAGCTAAGTGATTTTTGTTTATGTGAAATAGCTCTGCAGCTTCTCTGTTGTTAGTTACACTTGTGAAACAGATTTCAATTGTCAAGGTAAACATGAAGGACTGGGAAAGGAATCTGGAAGTACAAGTGAATGGAGTGTAAGAAGATTATATACAGTATATAGTATACTAATAATCAGGGGCAGACTGACAACTCATGGGGCCCCTGTGTCCTTGCAATAGGGGATCATGGGGCCCCTGTGTCCTTGCCCACACTCAAAAAAGCCTATAAAAAAGGTACCAGGGGCATTTCATGGGGCCCCCTACTGACCCTGGGCCCTCAGGCAGTGCCCGAGTGCTCGAATGGTCAGTCCACTCCTGCTAATAACCCCTCTGCTATTTCTTTTAAGAAATGGGAAGAGAAACAGGATCCAGTAAAAAACAAAATGTGTTAAAGAAGGCAGAATATAGGTGTTTTTTTCAAAGCAGCATTAATTTGAAGAGGGAGATAAAGTAGTGCATTTATTATCAACTATAACACATGGTCAGCAGCCCTTTGAATACATAGCAGTAATAGAGAATGAAATGGCATAGTAGTTTCTTTTACCTCTGATACAGTAGATATATTCTGCTAGATTTATAGTAATTTATATGCCTCTAAAAGGACATATTCAGATAAATTATAAGGTAATTATTTAGATCAGATAACTACAGTATATTGAAACCAGGTAAGGATATGTTGCATTCAGATTTGTACCTTCCATTATCTTTGCTTACAGTAGATGTTAAATTAATAGCTAAAATGTTAGCAAATTGCTTGGCTGTGATAATACACACAATTTAAATCCTGACCAAACAGGTTTTGTGCCTAATATACCTTTGGCTTCTAATATTCAATGCACTTATCTAAATGTACAGATACATCCCAATAATAAGGGAGCTAGAGGGATATTAACTTTAGGATGCAACTAAAGCTTTTGAGCATTAAATGACCATATCTGTGTGCAGTGATGGAAACATTAAATTTCACCCTAAATTTATTAAATGGGTTAAAATGGTTATCAGGATCCTCGTGAAAAAATATTTGTCTCCTCGTTACAATGTGACACTCATCAAATCAACAAAGCCATTGGCAGTTATAATCAAATATTCTTTGGACAACAATGTGTTTAATCCTTTTTTAACACATGTTAAAATGCAAATTTTAGACCTGAAGATTGCTTAAACCCTGCAGAATAAAATGGTATCACTATGTGATAGCATAGTGCAAATGACAGGTTCTTTTTAAGGAGAGATCAGGGGTCTATTAGACCCTTAGGGGTTTATTTACTAAAGCTGGAGAGTCCAAAATCAGACTCCCTTCTGCATAGAAACCAATCAGCTTCTAACCTCAGCTTGTTCAATGAAGCTTTGGCAATGAAACCTGGAAGCTGATTGGTTTCTATGCAGAAGGGAGTCTGATTTTGGACTCTCCAGCTTTAGTAAATAAACCCCTTAATGTCACCCCTGCATACAAATTAAGTTATTAAAAAACAGATTGTGCCTGATTAACTTGTTTCCTGACCACAGAGGTCTGGGTATGGTGCTGAAGCAGAAGTGTTTCTTGCTTCAGGCTTCATTCACTTCAGGGATGATCAATGATCAGTTTGCTGATCATCCTCTGATCTCCCAACTGACACCTGCCAAGAACATCCCAGGTGTCCAGGATGGTGAGTGGAGCCTGGGATATATGGCAGGAGGGTCAGGTGGTAGAGGGAAACATTTTACACAGGGTGTAAAAGTGATTGAGCGGCTTTATAGCCTACCAAACCACTTAAAATTGTAGCACCCTCCTAGATAGCTAGGTGGAGCTAGATTCTAAATTTTTAGACAGAGGCTGAGTAGCAGCCTGTGGAGATAGTCAGAGGAAGGTCAAATTCAGGTCAGAGCTGACTTTCCCCTGCTCTAGACCTCCCCCTGCTCTAGAGTTTTGGAGAAAATTCTAGAAGCAGTTGGAGGGAGTAAGAAGGGACTGGTCTGCACTCTTGAGGGATTTTGACCAATCCTCAACAGGATGCTTGGCATGGGGTCAGGACAGCCCTGAAGAGTGACAGAGCCTGCTTAGCAGGGGGAGTTAGGGTGGAAGATAGAGATGCAAGAGGCTGGAGATCAGGAGCCTGAGAGGGAGCCCAGATGGGAAGCATTTAGGTGTGTTTAGGTGCATTTAGCTGCATGTATGCATGTTTGGTGTTTTAAATGCCAGTAAACTCTTGTGCTGAATGCAGTTTTTGTGCTTTCAGAGAAATGTTAGTAAACTCAGCCTCCTTTAAACTCCTTAAACGACTATGTGTACATGGACACATAGCATAACATAGAGGAGAGTTCAGGGGCTTCAGAAAAAAACACCCTGTTGCTCCTCAACATCAGTATAGCAGCTGCAGTTTACATTAGGCCTAACATCATGCATTCCCTGCAACTCAGTTTTTATTTTTTGCATAAAAGAAAACCTTAATGTAGAAATAAAAAAGATGTAGAGCCAAAATAAAAGATAAATAATTTTATTAGAATAAGAAGGGGTGGGGGATTAGGAAGGAAAAAAATATAGGGGTCTCAGGGCTCTAGGTGCTCTGGAAACTCTGGGTACAGCTGGAAGATTGAATTTAGTGGGACTGATTTTGTAGCATAGATTTGAACTCCAATGAAACCAGGTATTTTGGAAACTCCCCACCTGGTGATGGGGTGATACTGTGAGATGCTGCATTTGCATGAGATCATTAATTAGTGTAAACCATTTGCTTATAGTTCGATGTGAAATTTACTTTCAGGGACCTGGAATACATGCCCTGGCTGCATTAGCTAAATGGATCAGCAGTTTTTTTGTATGAAATTATGGAGAAAGGAGTTACATGAAGCATATAAGCCAAGGTCTGTGCCTAAGAGTTTAAGACTGATAACTCTGATTCCCAGAAATCCTTGAGTTTAGGACACTGCTAGATTACATATAAAACCTCTATGTACCTCTGTGGTTGGCGTATCTTCAGCACATTGGAGAGAAGTTAAGGTATACTTTATGGAGAACGTCAGGTGTATTATACCATTTGAATATTATTTTAAATCCTGCTTCCTGGTATGAGACAGAAGCTGTGTGGGCTAACCTCATGATGTCATCAGTTTGTTTGGGTGTGAAGATTATACACAGCCCATTTCTTTAAGAAGGCATGTGGAGTCGATCCCATATCTGTTAGCATTGAATGTAAGTGTAACAGAGAATGTCTAAGAGGGTCTGAGCTGATACATCATTTTTCAAACAGTGTAAGACTTTAATGGTTAGCATATTGCTCGGGAAGAGAACTCAAAATGTGGCTTTACTGAGAGATCCTCGATGGACCTAGCAGCTGACTGATTTTAGATGCAATGTTTGTAGTGTCAAAGCTTTAATACATGCCTCTTTTGTGGAGGAATTTAACCCTTTCTTGCCAGAGTATGGTTGTAAATGGAGTTCATTCGGAGACCAGTCACTAATGGTGTACCGCAAGGCTCTGTACTAGTTCCTGTATATGTAAGTGATATACCTATAGGTTTGTTGGGCAAGGTATGTCATTTTTGATGATGATACAAAGGTGAACAATAGGGTCAATATTCCTGGAGGTGTCTGTAACATGGAACATGATTTGGCATTGCTGTAAGATTGGCCAAAGCAGTGGAAACTGCAGTTCAATGTTTCTAAATGTAAAATAATGCACCTAGGGAAAAAGAATCCCTTGAGAGAGTGCAACATTTGGGTGTAGGGTTTGTCAGCACTACAGAGGAAAAAGATTTTGGGGTACTTATTTCAAACGATTGCAAAATGAGCAAACAGTAGGTTGATTTACTAAGAATAAACTGAAGCAATAAATGTTAGACACCAAACTACACCTAATTGAAACAATTAAACCTTGCGTGGTGAACGGAAAGGTGTCTTCAAAAAGGAAAATTACTTTTAGTAAATGTCGAATTGGCATAGTTGCGTTTACATAATAGATCATGTTAAACTTGATCCCTAGAGGATGCAGGAGTGCAGGATTAGGCCAGGATCCCGTGTGTGTGTATGTGTGTGTGTAAAAAGAAACTGTTGGCAGGTGTAATTTTTTTTGGCTTTTTCTGATGCTAATTCTATTATTAATTCTTTTTCCTGTTTTGTAGTGCTTTTTGAATGTTTTGAATTAATATTACAGAGTAATGCATACTATTTTATAATGTTAAATATATATCTAAAAATGACAGTTATATCTCTGTTATATGACAAATAATTTTTAATATCTAATTTTAAATTTTCCTATAACATTTACTTATAATTATATATCTTAATGCTTGAATAATTGTACTTCTATATACTCTTGCTAATTTTATGGTCAGCATTGTGGCTTAGCTGTTAGCACTTCTGCCTCGCAGCACTAGGGCTGCTGATTCAAATTACAACCATAGCACTAAATACATGCAGTTTGCATGTTCTGCGTGTGTGGGTTTGTGGTAGTTGTTTTGGCTCCTGTCTAAATTGTCCCTAGTATATAAATGTGACTTAGGGACTTTAAATTGTAAGCTCCTTGAAGGCAGGGCCTGATGTGAATGTACAATACATATGTAAAGCGCTATGTAAATTGACAGCAATATATAAGTACCTGAACTAATTGTGTGGGGGGGCTCCCTCTTCCACTCCTCTTTCCTGGCCTGCAGGGCTGTATGCTCAGATAAGGGTGATTTTGGGGGGAAACCACATTTTATTTTAATTTTTTTGGTCATGGGGTTCCCCTTCAAATCCATGACAGTTATATCTTTGTTATATGAAAAATAATGTTTAATGTCTAATTTGATATTTCTTATAATATCTGCTTATAATTATAAATATTAATTATTGAATCATGGTACTACATATTCATGCTAATATTATGGGCAGCATAATGGCTTAGTGGTTAGGCCTTCTTCCTCACAACAATAGGATCATAGGTTCAAATCCCAACCATTCAGGAATAGGGGAGGCCACTTGCACGCTGCTGCTAGAGGTACACTGTAAACGTGGTAATAATGTCATAAAAACCAGCGCTGGGGTGACTGTGCCTTGAAATTGGTGAATGGTAACAGTACTGCAATACCATAGAGGGTGTGATGGATAATAACCCTGCTTCAATTGCATAAAAAGTAGCTTTATTTACATGCACAATGATAATGATAATGTCAGCGGATTAATTCCTGATACAGCGGGGTGGGCCAGGCTTGGCTGGAGGAACGCCCACTCACCTTAGTCCCTCGAACCTGGAGCTGGCTCGGCCGGAGACCACGGCGCACTAGAAGGGACGTCACACATCCGGGGGAAAACGGAATTCAGGCACCTTTTTCAAGACTATACCTATCCACCAGTTGAAATTAATGGTCCCTGAAGTTCAGCTTTGGAGCTGTTACAGGTTTTTTTTTTCTTTTTTGGGGGGGGGGGGGGTTGTTTGTTTTTATTTAACCCCTTGCATTTGTGCAGAATAAAATGTTTATTTTGTAGAATATTATTTGTATGGATGTTAATACATTCCACACGGGCTTAAAAAAAGGTTTCTTGATCCAACAAATACAGAAATAGTTCAATATTCTATATTCATTTTGACAGCAGCAACACAATTAGGTGCATTCCTTTACTTGTGTAAAATGAATCAACTGTATTTATGTTGCTACATTTTGCACAGCACTTTACAATAGTTTTAGAATGGACCTGTTCAGAAGTCATTAGTTGACTTGATGCTATACTCTGATTAAAAAGTGTTCCTTTTATTTAAAACACTAGATTTAAAAATAAATATTGTATAAGAAGCAAAAAAACACAGAGGACTACGGGGGGGGGGGGGGGATTTGCTTTCAATTGCCCTTGCGATGGTAGCGGAAGTGGGAGCAGGTACCCCCTTCTCCCCAAAGGTAACAATCCTTAACAGGGAGCAGGGGACCAGTCCCTAAATCAGAACTTCTCCTTTTGGGTGGAGCTCCGCTTTAATGGTGACAAGAACTATGGTACCATGTACTGTATATGCATTATTGTAATATCTAATATAAGATATAATTATGTTTTCCTAATATGGATGATTCAGAAGAGAGATGAAAAATGATGATGTGATACTTATCAGGATGTTCTTTAAGGAGTAATCATTATTACCTCAAAATTGATCAACGGATAAATCAAGCATCTTTATCAAATGTCCCATAATTAAAATAAAGGTACATGAAAGATTAGGCTCACAAATAATATTATCCACACCCGGCACTACATCCATCCTATTATGAGAGTATTATATCTAGATGTAACTCAGGGATGAAAATATAATGTCCCAGATAGGATTTATCTGAATAAATCCAATTTTGTTTCCAGAAGACCTAAAATGGGGATTCCTAGTCTTAGATCACCATGTGGTGGACAGGTACAGTCAACACCTAAAAAAAGATTAGGTTAATTAAGAAAAGCACCTTCCAGTCAAATGTGGGTAAATATTCTGAACTACACCTTCTTGGCTAGTCCTTAGATAAAGATAAACAGGAAAGTTCAGAGAGGAACACTTTTTCACAGTCTAGCCACATACAGAGGCCCAAGAAAATTCAAGGATCATCTTCAGGCTTTCTAGGGGCATACATGATACATCTAATTTCCTGACTACCAATCACATTTTGAACTGGTGTGATGGTGCTCAAAGACACTATGACTGTTGAGGCTCATTAAAATGTGAGGTTGGGGGTGGTGGTGGTAAAACCATGTTGTTGAGCTGCAGTTTTACTGCTCCCCAGCTTTAGCTGCAGAGGCAACAGTATATTGCAGCGTTGGTGCTTATCTTTGCAGTCATGAAAAAAATATACCCCCTGTAGCTTTTGGCAGGTGTAGTGCCTCCAATCATGACCCATGCAAGTGAATGGGGTGCATGTGTGGGGTCCAAGCATGTTAAAGCAGGCAGTGAAGAGGCGATGCAACACCTCCTCACTGTAAGTCAAATGCTCTCTGAAGAGAGACCTAAACACAGATTTCTCTTCAGAGAGCACTGCACATGTGAATAAGACACTGGGACTAGTGTAGTTGTGAGTGAGTACACTGTGACTGACTGTACTATTAGGGCTCATTCACATGTGAGGTAGAGAGATAGTAAAACCTTGTGTTTGGATCATGATTTTACTGCCCCCCAACTGCTACCCCCTTTAGCTGCAGAGGCAGTGGCCATATCTATGATGCTTTGCTTCACTGCCAAGGCAGGAATTTTGCCCCTTGTCACGTTGCAACCCATTATAGTGAATAGGGGGGCTTGTGCTGGGTTTAAGGGGGTTAAAGCAGGCAGTGAGCAGATGATACAACCCTTCTTCAATGCCTGTCAAATGCTTTCTTAAGAGTAATCCAAACACAGATCACACTTCAGAGATGGTGGTGATTGGGAACACTATGACAGGCTGCATTGGTCTGGTGACATTGTACTGCTGTGCCTGGTAGCAGGGACGATGGCTGCCTGCACTGACATATAGTGATATCAGAGCAGCTAGTCATTGTACATGATAACCACAACAGTACAATGTCACCATAGTGATGCTGCACTGCACTGCTGACAGTATATAAAATAAATAAAAATGTATTTCTTGTCATCAGAACCAATATGGTGAAATTGTACTGCTGTGGCTATTGATCTAGACACTAGGGGGCTTATTTACTAATGCTAGAGAGTGCAAATTCAGGTTCACTTCTGCACAGAAACCAATCAGCTTCTAACCTCAGCTTGTTCAATTACGCTTTGGCAATAAGACCTGGAAGCTGATTGGTTTCTATGCAGAAGTGAGTCTGATTTTTCACTCTTCAGCTTTAGTAAATAAACCTCTAGGTGTTGACACGGTAGCGCCATCAGTGCAGTAGTGTACTTTTAGGGGGGGTTGACACTCCTATCTTACATGCCGATCACTGTAAGAAGAAATGGCTCAAGGTAATTTTCATTTACATTACAAGTGTGATCTTTGTGTTTCGCCAAGGCACTCACATGGCACAGGGACAATTTCAAGGTCACAGCAATCAGAGTTTGCTGCTACATGCGCTAAAAGCTGCACACTTTTTGGCTTGTGTGGGAAGAACAAAGCTCCAGTCCGGTCGTATATGTACAGTGCCTGGACAGGAAGAGGTTAAAGAATATCTTCTTAAAGTTTATGTAGGGGTAAGATTAGGGATATGCAAATATGTTGGTTCACAAACATTTTCATGAATCTTGCACATAGTTTGCAAACATTGCAATGATTCTTATTACAGTGTATAGGGGCTAATCTTATTCTTCAATTATAATCATTTGCAGGGCTAACAGGCATGTTATTTCCAGACAAAAAGTGTGGGAGGCCTGCCATTGCCATGGGGAACAAGTATATCTATTACAAAAATGAAAGCCCAAATAGATAAAAACACAGTATCTCTCCCTGGCCAAAATTGTTAGCCCTCCCTATCAGCTTTTACCTTTATTTGTACTTTATCCTGTTTTTTAGATCCTATTTGCAGGTTACTCCTACTTTTGTCTTCTCTATGATATTCTTCTACTTTTATTTCTGTATTTATTTCTAAAACATAATAACATTTTTAAAACCTTACAGCTCCAACACACACTAACAACATGGCTGCTGTTAACTCACCCATTTATAAAAAAGTTGCCTAGAGAGTTATCTATTCCTTTAAATTATTGTCTGTTTCACTCAGTTGATCTAAAACAGGGGTTATGCATGACATTGTGGGGGAGATTTACTAAAACTGAAGCACTCAGAAACTGGTGTAGTTGTGCATGGTAGTCAATCAGCTTCTAACTTCAACATGTTCAACTAAGCTTTGACAATAAAACCTGGAAGCTGACTGGTTTCTCTTTAGAGCTGAACCAAACTTACACGCTCCAGTGTTAGTAACTCTTCCCAGGGGTGGACTGACCATTTGGAAACTCGGGCACTGCCCGAGGGCCCAGGGTCAGTAGGGGGCCCCATGAGATGCTCCTGGTACCTTTTTCATAGGCTTTTTTGAGTTTGGGCAAGGACACAGGGGCCCCATGATCCCCTATTGCCCGGGGGCCCCATGAGTTGTCAGTCCGCCCCTGACTCTCCCCCATATGTTGTTCTGGCTGCTAACTTGTAAATTTATGAATCTCATCCCTAGTCAGGTCTTGGTCCCATCTGAGAGATTTCCTTTTACTTCCTGTATCCGAGACATAGCAGGAAGTAATAGATCTGTTTAAATCAAGAGGATGTTTCCTCTTTTTCAGTTGTTACCAGAATATGTTTCTTTAGAACCTGGTCACACCGGGTGTGACTTGCCATGCGATTTGCCATGCCATACTGGCAAATCGCATGGCAAGTCATACCCTATTGTCCGCAATTACAGTGGTCATATCGGTGCGATTCCAACTTGGTCAGATTTCTAAAGTAGTGCATGCACTGCGTTAGGTGAGACTTGCATAGGTATCTGTGTCTTGCAAGCTTCAGATGTCTTGCAAGTCGCACCTCAAGTCGGAATTCAATCCGACTTTGAAATTTTGCGACTTCACAGGAAGTCACCTGATTTCAAAGTCAGATCGGTGTTAATCAAAGATTACCCCTCATCTTCTGTGCCAACGAAAACTTACAAATTTTGAACTTCCCATCACTTTCTTTTTTCAGAGATATTGATAGCCAGGTGGAATAGAGAGGATGAATCTACTCAGACAGTTATAACAGCCTGATAAAGCTTCTAACCCCTAACTGTGCAATCCAAAACTAAAAAAAAGTTTCTGGCTTTATATGCTGTACACTTTAATGTTATGACTTAAACTGAAGATTACATTTCATGAACCATTAGGGCAGAAATGCTACATGTTTACAATTGTTTTCCTTTTTCTAAAATATTTGAAGCAAACCAACTTTTACATATAACTCTCTACTTCTGGAAAAAAAATAGAACACAAAAGTGAATATTATACACACAAGCTCATACATACCACACATATATAATTTTTTTTTATTTGGATATGGTTCATTGTTGAGACAATTTCAGTACTAGCACACTTAATTTAGATATAAATCAATGCTGCTCTGTTTTTCTCTTCCTACTCATTGTCTGAATGCTGACTCGACAGGGAATATTGTTAAGGCCATGACCGATTTAGATGAAAATAAAGATTTATATTAACTTTAGCTGTCAAACCACTAAAAATAAATGATAAAATTTTGCCCAAGTCATCCTTTATTTACAGTGTAACATTAGTGTGGCAGGCCAATGACTGCATAAATAAATTTAAGAAATCTCAGATGTCACTGTTTCATAGAATTCACCTTCATGCACTGCTGGATGCTGACCAGTGTAAAATCCTTCAATGATTTAGTCAGCAATCTGTTGTATGTCCGTTGATGGCATTGTACAGTCTCCCCTGATAATCAAGCCAGTTGACGGATATTATTCCTTTGCAATGATGAACAATATTTAACATACTAAGTATAGATATAGAGAAAGATAGATTGATGGAAAGAAAAATAGATATAGATAGATAGATAGATAGATAGATAGATAGATAGATAGATAGATAGGTAGATAAAATAGTTATAGATAGTAGATGCTGCTGCAAATTTAAGGGAAGAAAATTGTTTATTTGAAGCAGCTTGATCAAAACAAACTATTTAAAGTTAAATGAAACTGAGATATCAGCTTTAAAAGACAATGCATTTATCCTGGAAAATGATTTCTATACACTGTAGTGTCTTAAAACCTACAAAGCATAGCCACCAAATTTTAAGGTCAATTCTTTAACTAGGAAAGTCTGGTAAATAAAAAAAAAAAAATCAGCATTTTGGGAAATAGCGGTGCCCATAGCAGTGCTGACATGGACCAAAAATGGATCCATTTGGATGAAGGAAGCTGCACCTTTAGTGCATGAAGTTAAGAGGACATTTCTCAGTAGCTGTATATTGCCTGAAGTCCAGTGTATGAGGCAATACATAGTGGGGAGCTTTAGGAAAAGTGGAATAGTAAAATCAGTTGGTGCCTTTCTGGAGAAAAGTGGGTGAACTACAGTATGAAAGTTTGCAGAACCTTGAAATAGGTTCTGTATGAGACCACAGACTCTGTCAGTGCCTTTTTATAAGGAAAAACATAAATAACCCATGTGGCAATGCCTCTAAGTAACCTAAATCAATCAATCAATACAAAACAACAGCACTCAATGTATTGACACATGTAAATACAAAATAAATTATCCAGAAAATAAGTATTGTGCTGTCTTATATGTCATAGAAAGAAACAATTAAGCAAAAATAAATAAATACATAAATAAATAAATAAACCATAAATGACTGAATACATAATTGTAAATAAATTAATACACCAAAAAAATATGTGACAAAGAGTTACAGTAGATGAATAGTTAATAATAAATATGAATAAAAAGTCTCAATAATCGTGAAAAGTTCATGAATAAAGTGGGTAATCACAATAAAGTGCATAACAGGTGGTACACTGACTGCATCTGGCAACAATCCTTTGTCTCCACTCTTCACCACTGTACACTCCACCAAGCGGAATTACCAAATGTTTAGACCTCTATACAGAAGGTTTAAATGTGCTTAAGGGAAATAACCCTCATTGGATGGATGAGTCACCCACCGCTCAGCTTCAAATAACAGATTGTCAGCCCACAAATTGGCTACTGGTATCACCCTCTAGCGATGCTCCAAATACCACTTTACACCAAAGGATAAATCATCCAGCTCCCAGCAAAGTTGATTCAAATATGCCATGCAAAAGGAAGGGGACCAATCACGCATCGTATATCAGTAAAAAAACAATTTATTTAAAATAAGGCATCTACTTACAATTGTGAGAAAAAAATCAGGCATATTGTATAAACAGCATTGAGCACCCTGGCGGGCATGATGACACACAGCTGGATGGTTTATCCTTTGGTGTAAAGTGGAGTTTGGAGCATCGTTAGAGGGTGATACCTGTAGCCATTTGGTGGGCTGACAGTCTGTTATTTGAAGCTAAGCGATGACTTATTCATCCATCCAATAACGGTTCTTCCCCTTAAGTGCATTTATATAAGGGTACCTCCACACCTCTTCCAATGCTGTTAGTGGACTGGCCTCTTGTCCTGTAAGTGATATATGTAGGCCACAGAGCTTCAATGCCCGCATTATAGAAGCTCAAAGCATAGTTTGCACTACAAACTCTCTCTCTCTCTGGATATCTACAATATCTTCAGAAAGGTGGACAGTGGTGGGGAAAGCACCCTGCCTTTCTCATTTTAGGGTCTGCCCTCCTCTCCCTCTTCACTGTCACACCTTTTCAATTACTTAACAATACTGATAGAAAGCTGTTTTCCATAAGAATAGGAGATGGAACTTTGCTGCAACAACTCTTCCTTCTCTTTGCTTTTCCTTTGGGGTGATCACTGCCAACATAGCTGTGGTTAACAACTGTTTCAGCTGTCATTCCCAATTATGTACACAGAATGCCTCTTTCTTTACACTAGGGCCCATACCCCCATAGATATATGTAGATGATCATCCACATCAGATCCCATTCATAGACCTGGGAATTACTCTCATTATCAACATGTTAGATGTTGTTTAACACTCAAAAGTAGAGTTTCCCAGTTGTGTAGTTTCTCTCTGCGGTCCTGAGCGGTGGGCTCCCCCCATCTAACTACCCATACTAGGGAAACATAAGGCTGCAGTTCATCCACTGGATACACACCTCATTTACCAAAGATGTCCTGCATCCCAGAACCTCTTCCCATGGACAAATGGTGGAATAGAAAGGTTTTTTTTCAGTTTTTTTAATTCAAACAGCTTGTATTGTCGAAAATGAGAAATGGGATCAATGCATACAAGATATTGAAGAAAAAAATACAAACATCATAGTATACAATGCTAATCCTTGGATGCGCAGATCCATCGACATGCGAAAACAACAATGAATAAACGTAAATAACATTGCAATGTAAGAAGCCATAACAATAGTAACAAAACATAACACTAAAAACCATAAACAGGTTGCCTGGGGCACAATGGTAAGGATCTGTGTGTCTACAAACTCCCTACCTAAGGGATTTGTGATGGTGTCTACATAGAAGTAAGGTATCACACTTGTTGTAGCCTATCCATTATCAATTGAGATGGGACAAGCCCAGGTATATCTAGCCAGCCTTGCAAAACAGTCTTAAATTTTCAATGGGCATTACGTTGTTGGTATGTGAGTTTTTCTCTAAGGAGCAGTCAATTTACATGGTCTGTTTATTGCTTTTTAGTTGGTGGAACAGAAGACAGCCATTGTCTAGCAACTACAGTAGTTTCCGAGCCAGATATAGAAGTTTAGAAACCATAGTATACTCTCCGCGTTGTCGTGCCTCCTGATCTAAAGCACCCAGTAGACAAGTTAAAGGGTCCTGAGGAATAGTGTATTGCAATGCAAGGGAAATTGTCTGTAAGACCTCTCTCCAGTACCTGTTAAATTTTGGGCAACGCCAGATCATATGGATAAATTCACCCCGGTGTACCTTGCCCCTTGGGCGATTAGGGGAGTCTCTCCCGCCCCACAGTTTCACAAGAGTTCTATAAGCACGGTGGAGAATAAATAATTGTGATAATTTGTGGGAAGGAGAGAGAGAGAGAGATTATGGGTACAGACTCCAGGGCAGCATCCCAGCTGTCGCCAGCAATTTCCCTAAAATCTTGGGTTCATTCTGCTCTACTACGTAAATTGGCACGATCTTGTATAGTAGCCAAAAATTGTGAATAGATACGAGAAATAATACCCTTTTTAAGAGTAAGATTTTTAATCAGAGTGGATTTGATCAGTGTGAGGTTGGAAAGGAGAGATTGGGCTTGCAAAGTGTGACTTATCTGAAGGTACTGGTAGAAAGTTTTACCTATTTCTAATTTTCATCTTCACCCTTCCCCTCCACCAACCAACTCCCCAACCAATACTGGCAACTTTTTTGCATTTATAATCTTCTCCAATTAACCAGAGGTACCCTTTCCTGCATATACACTTCAGGATAGTTTGTAGTGTTATTATTGTTAGTTATTGTTATAAATGTTACAACTTATGTTGTTCATGCAGTTTTCATTGTGCACCTTGCCTGGCATCCTCCCCACCTAGGTAGCAGATCTACCATTATGCCCTGTAAAGGGACATTTTGGCAACCCAAAAATGTCTAATTAGCCTTACTACTGTATAACCTAAAGTATAGCCCATTGTGGTGAGAAATGGATGCAATTTACATGGTCACCATTAACACTAAAGGTCGTAACTCTCCTAAAAGATAAATATACTTCTCAATGACCTGGAAAGAGGGTGATTGCACATTTCATACATCCAGGAAACTTACTTTAAAGAACATAAGCTTAAAATAAATTATTGATACCTCTAAAGTTACCTTAGCAGCAACCTATAGCTAAAAAAAAGTAATTTTCCAAAAACAACCATTGAGAAGCTCTCAGCATACATACAGAAAATGTTCATAGTAGGAGGTGACATCAATGTTCCACTTGACCCTACATGTGGTACTTTCTCCAGTACTTCTTCCATCTTTTCTGCTACTTATAAGCATATCACCCAAACCTAATACCATGGACAAATGATTGACAACTGGCACTTGCATGACTCAGAATTCTTCTCCTAACAATATGTACTCCTACATAGGCCTGTTCTTGAATCAACAGCAGCATATCACTCTGACCATTAAATTAGATATACTGTATGGGACATCACATGGCAAGACCATGGCTGAATATCTACTTCTTTAGCCTCAATGAACAATAATCCTCCTTGGCATGGCAATAGAAACTAAATGGCAGCTTACTTCAACATACTAAACATACTCAAATCTTAGCATACGTAGCCATAGCCAAAGAATTTGCCCTGTACATTAAGATAAATGCCACTCCCGATAGCGACCGCATGGATGTTTGGGCATACATTAGTGGGCTCAAAGTCAAATAAACCAAAAGCTCCTGCACGTGAGTGTAGGGGGCTGAAGACAGGGAGGTATGGTGGAGCCCAAATAAATTCGAAATTTGAGCGGATAAGCCAAGCCTTGCTGCTCCCATCCACAGGCCTAGCGCATTATCCCAGATAACAGTTTACTGAATGAATGTTGAAATAAACTCACAAACAAGAAGTGACAAATCACATAACAAATGACAATCACCGGAAATATGTTCCATATGGCACCAAGAGCCCCGACATAAAAGAAGTACCATCCAAGGGTCAAACAAAGGCTGATGCATTTCAAGGGAAACCCTCTTCCTCAGAGCCAAGATAACCAGAGCCCTCTCTCACACTAAATACACTAAAGACAGAAGCAGCTGACCTGTAGATCCACCCTCCTACAGTGGGCAGGATCAGTGATGAATGTATCAAAACACAGTAATGAAAAAATTATGAATGGATAAATAGACTAATAAACCAGAATTGCAATTGCCATGTATAAATAGATACTCCAACGTAGGGGGTAAGAGAAGACAAAGAGGGGGTAAGAGATGTAAAAAGAGGCAGGAATCCACAAACTGCCACTCCACAATAAAGATCTACAATCTATCACATTCAGTTCTCTCAGACACTGAACTTAATCTCTTGAGAAAGGGTCTCAATTTTGCACTGCATAATCCTCCCAACCTCTTTGAGTTGTTCATTGATCTGAACAGGTTTATTAGAAATCTGACCACCAAGAGATTCTTTGCATTGAAAGGGGTCAATGCACCTTTAGATACCAGTTTGAC
The DNA here is from genome assembly GCF_062004578.1 of Staurois parvus. Taxonomy (NCBI): domain Eukaryota; kingdom Metazoa; phylum Chordata; class Amphibia; order Anura; family Ranidae; genus Staurois; species Staurois parvus. The sequence goes on from NW_028317808.1 coordinate 3,445,726, forward strand.
CATTAACAAATGGCCAAGGAATTTGGATGAGGAAATACTAGAAACATTAGAGGAACTTGATATGGGGGGTCTGTTGGGTAATAGTGACTCCGAAGTCCCATTTTATTATGGGCTCATGTCAGCTTTTGTCTGTGAGATAGTACATACAGGACTCAAGCCCCCTTCCAATTTCTTTCCCCACTGGGCAAAAGGGAATTGTATTCCTACATTTTATGACGTAGTCCTCAATGATTTCAAGAATGTCTGTGCACCTTGTGGCCCCAACCATCTGAAGAAACATCAGGGATTCAGAGATTCATTAATGGGGCCCATAGCCAGCCTAAAGAAATAACAAAGAAGTGGTTATCAGGCAGGAGGATAAAGGTGGGGGACTTGTCATTCAAAGCAAAGAAGAATATACAGCTGAAGCCAATAGACTTCTGGGTGATACCAACACATATGTCAAATTCAAGAATGATCCGACCAGCTCATACCTCACAGAACTAAAGGCTCTGTTAGATTGGGCTTTGCAAGATAAGATTTTAGATAACATTGAATATCTATTCTTGCTTACAAAACACCCTGTCACTACCCACTTTTATCACATCCCCAAAATTCATAAAAATATGGAAAATCCCCCAGGTCTGCCCATCATTGCTGGTATTGACAGTTTGACCAGCAATTTAGGCAGCTACTGTACATAGATTATTATCTGCAAAAGCTAGTCACTAATCTTCCTTCTTTTGTCAAGGATTCAAGCCATATGCTTGAAATTCTATCCTTATACTCTTGGCAACCAGGTTCCATTGGGTGTCGTTAGACGTTACTTTGTTATACACCTCTATTGACCATGCATTCAGTCTCAAAGCCATCAAGCACTATCTCATCGAAAAAGGAAATTTGAATTCCACGCAAATTAAGTTTATATATGATTGCACACATTTTATCCTCATGTATAACTACTTTTTTTTCTTTCTATTCGCCAGATACAGTTGCAAGAAAAAGTATGTGAACCCCTTGGGATTACGTGGAGTTTTGCATGAATTGGGCATAAAATGTGCTCTGAACGTCATCTAAGTCACAACAATAGAAGAACACAGTCTGCTGAATATAATACTACACAAACATTAGATGTTGCCATGGTTTAATTGCACATAACATGTAAACATTCACAGTGCAGGGAGGAAAAAGTATGTGAGGCCCTAGCTTAATGACTTCTCCCCGAGCTAATTGGAGCCAGGAGTGAGCCAACCTTGACTCCAATTAGTGTGATGATATTGGATGTGTTGCTGACAGCTGTCCTGCCCTTAAAAAACACACACCTGTTTTGGGTTTACTGGTTTCAAGAAGCACTGTCTGATGTGAACCATGCCTCGCAGAAAAGAGCTCTCAGAAGACCTACGATCAAGAATTGTTGACTTGCATGAAGCTGGAAAGGGTTACAAAAGTATCTCCAAAAGCCTTGATGTTCATGTGTCCACGGTAAGACAGACTGTCTACAAATGGAGAAAGTTTAGCACTGTTGCTACTCTCCCTAGGGGTGGTCATCCTGTAAAAATGACTGCAAGAGCACAGCGCAGAATGCTGCATGAGGTAAAGAAGAATTCCAGAGTGTCAGCTAAAGACCTACAGAAATTTCTGGCGCATGCTAACATTTTTGTTGATACATCTACAATAAGGAAAACATTAAACAAGAATGGAGTACATGGGAGGACACCACGGAGGAAGCCATTGCTGTCCAAAAAGAATATTGCAGCACGGTTGAAGTTTGCAAAAGAGCACTTGGATGTTCCACAGCACTACTGGCAAAATATACTGTGGACAGATGAAACCAAGATTGAGTTGTTTGGGAAGAACACACAACACTATGTGTGGAGAAAAAAAGGCACAGCACACCAACATCAAAACCTTATCCACACTGTAAAACATGGCGGAGGGAGCATCATGGTTTGGGGCTGCTTTGCTGCCTCAGGGCCTGGACGGATTGTTGTCATTGATGGGAAAATGAATTCCAGAGTTTATCAAGACATTTTGCAGGAAAATGTACGGCCATCTGTCCGCCAACTGAAGCTTCGCAGAGGATGGGTGATGCAACAGGACAATGACCCAAAGCATACAAGTAATTCAACAAAACAATGGCTGCAACAGCACAGAATATGCCTTCTGGAGTGGCCCAGTCAGAGTCCTGACCTCAACCCAATTGAAATGCTGTGGTATGACCTTAAGAGAGCGATTCACATAGACATCCCAAGAATATCGCTACACTGAAACAGTTTTGTGAAGAGGAGTGGTCCAAAATTACTCCAGATCGTTGGGCAAGTCTGATCTGCAACTACAGGAAACGTTTGGTTGAGGTTATTGCTGCCAAAGGAGGGTCAACCAGTTATTAAGTCCAAAGGTTCACATACTTTTTCCTCCCTGCACTGTGAATGTTTACATGTTATGTGCAATTAAACCATGGCAACATCTAATGTTTGTGTAGTATTATGTTCAGCAGACTGTGTTCTTCTATTGTTGTCACTTAGATAACGTTCAGAGCACATTTTATGCCCAATTCATGCAAAACTCCACGTAATCCCAAGGGGTTCACATACTTTTTCTTGCAACTGTACATTGATGGCATATTGATCATTTGGGATGGTACAGATACTGAACTTGATAGGTTCTTTGATCATAGTTCACAGAACCCGTTTGGTATCTCATTCACCCATGTAGTGGATCACCAATGTCTCATTTTCCAGAATTTGGAACTTAGAGTTGACCCACTGGGCAATATATTTTCCAGGTCTCATTTCAAGCCCAGTGCGGGCAAATCATACTTACATGCAGATAGTCAACATCATCCTACCTGGGTTTGCAATATTCCCTATGGGCAGTTCTGCAAACTTAAATGCACATGTACCCGCAAGACAGATTATGTAGAACAAAGCCTCATACTGAAAATTAATTTAGGGAAAAGGGGTACACAGATGAACATATTGATGCTGCCTACAACAAACATTTGGCACTCTATGATAGCCCCATTCCATCAACCTCCAGGGAGAGGATACCTCATACATCAGACAATCTTAAGATTCGGTTTATCTCTAGTAAAGCCTTTGAACTTCAACGAGCGGTCACCAGGAATTGGAATATTTTGAGACAGGACGCAGTATTGGGGAATCTGCTTCCTGACAAACCCCAATCCATCTTCAGAAACCATGGAACTTGAGGCATTTGATTTCCCCTAGTAGAGTGAGAAAGTCTGGTGATAATAAGGTCAACTCTCAAAACCCTTGGGGAGCTTGGTTTGACTGAAAGGGCAGCTTCAAATGTGGCGTTAGAAATTGTGGAACATGTTCCTTCATGTGGCACCACAAGCGAGTAGTTGTAGGAGTGGATGGCAGAACCCATAAAATTAGACAGTTTATAAATTGTGCTACTACCTATGTCATATATGGGATCATCTGCACATGTGGTCGCCTGTATGTGGGTAGGTGCTCTCAGCTCCTAAGAGTCAGAGCTGGCAAGCATAAGAGTGGTATTTCTAACAACAAAGATAAATATTCCATTCCTCGCCACTTCCAGGAGGCTCATAATAGTGATCCTGTAGGCCTCAGGGTTTTTGGCATTGAGACCATAGGGGATCATCTTGACCCAGGGAACAGACACCAGAAGCTATGTAAAAGAGAGACTTACTGGATCTTCACCTTGGGTAGCATGGCCCCCACAGGCAGTGGTGTATTTACCACAAGGCAAACAAGGCATTTGCCTAGGGTGGCATTTTTCAGTGGGGCAGCAGCATTTTCAGGGGGGCAGTACCACCCCTAAAAGATGGGATGGAAGAAGGGACACACGCAGCATGGGAACCAGGTGGGATCTGAGAGAGGCTGCGGGCTGCTTGATGGTGTATGCAGAGCCTGACTCTTGTTCTTAAGGATGTCCAGAGCTGTGAAGGTAAGTGTCTTCTCTCTCATCAGGGTGGGGTTCCCAGTGTATGGGGGGGCGGTGGTAGTGGAAGGTTCTCTCTGGTGTGGGGGCTGGGGTGTTGTTGTTCAATGTCAGGCTCACTTCATGGGGGAGGGGGGTGTTGGTTGGTGTCAGGGTCTCTTCTGAGATCCATAATCTAGTGTAATATAGAGATTTTTCCCTACAATTACCCCTTCACATGTGTTCTCCACCGTGTACCTGTTCTGCTTCAACGTGAATATATTCTATGTCTTCCTTCTCAGTACATCACTCTTTGTTCTTGACAGATTGAGATATGTGTTTTATATTCCTCTTTTTTTATACCATACAGTTTTAATTAATATCTGTATAAATCCATTACATCCTACAGTCCTCTAGCAGACTTTACCTAGCCATCCTAGGATCAATGTTGTGAACCCTAGGATATTTTTGGATGTACTATATACAGTATTTCCTATTTTTAATATAAGAATAATATTTTCTCATTACTCTGATATTCATATTGACTTGTTCCCATTCTCAGTGAGGTCTAATGTAATATGCTGTGTTTTACTGCACATCATTTTTTACTAACTAATACGGTTTATTAGTTTTAGGAAAGTTCTTCCTTGCTCTTTGCATTTTGTTATCTCCATTTTTCTTATATACACATTTTTATGCCATACTCATAGTGTATATGTCCATTCATATCCCTAATAGTATTAATAATAATAATATATATTTTTTAAATATTATTTTAATATATTGGTAATGTTATCTTCCTCTCTCTTCCCTCTAACCCTCTACGTCAGTTTTGCCACTTGCACACACTCATAGACCACTTTTTCACTATGGTCATGCAGCATCTTTCATGGTTTATATATTTTGTTTTACTTTCTTACAGACCATGGGACAGCATGTGATGTCACCTGTCACGCAGGGGTGGACTGACAACTCATGGGGCCCCCGGGTAATAGGGGATCATGGGGCCCCTGTGTCCTCACCCACACTCAAACCACACCCAAAAAAGCCTAGGTACCAGGGGCATCTCATGGGGCCCCCTACTGACCCCGGGCCCTCGGGCAATGCCCGAGTTCCCAAATGGTCAGTCTGCCCCTGGTGTCACATAATATGCAAAGTGCTTCTTGGAAAGCACTTTCGGTTCGGACTTCATGCCATCCTGCTTAGCCCCTGGGGGTAAAAAGGTGCCCCAAGTCCTACTTTTTTGGTGAACCATCCCTTCAGCCTGTGTTTGACGTGGAAAGTCACAAGCTCATGTTAAACAGACACCGGAACAGGTAGCTTATATACACTCTTGATATACCTACATACGCTGCTACTTTTAGGTGCTTGTACAGTTCCACTTTTGTTTTTTAACAAGGGACATTCTACAATTGTTTTTATTTTATTTTATTGTCTTTTTACAGGGGGCATTTATTTCATTTCATTTTATTTCATTCTTACATCCTTAACTACTGACCTCTTTGTGTAATATTTACAGCATCTTTACACACATATATATCTCTTATATTGTCATGCATATATGTATATTGGCTATGTTGGTGTATCTATTGATACATAGCAATTGAAATGCTGGTTATTTATCTATTTATTCATTCATAATTTTTTATTACTATGCTTTGAGTCATGCATCACTGACCTCGTCCACTGTAGGAGGGTGGAGCTACGAGTCAGCTGCTTCTGACTTTGGGGTATTTAGTGTGAGAGAGGGCTCTGGTTCTCTTGGCTCTGAGGAAGAGCGTTTCCCTTTCTTTGGCCCTTGGATGGAACTTCTTATATGTTGGGGCTCTTATTGCAATATGGAGCATATTTCCAGTGATTTTCACCTATTACGCAATTTGTCACTTCTTGTTTGTGAATATATTTCAACTTTCATTCAATAAACCGTAATCTGGGATAATTCGCTAGGCTAGTGCGCTCTTGATACATTCGTGGGCTCCTCATCTGACTGCAGATTCAAGTGCAAGAGACATGTCAAACAACAAGAATTACTAGATGAGAGATTTAAACACAAAGCCAAACCATGCCTATTTGCAGTAGCAGAGCTAGTTGCCCTACGAAAACAAGTAAATTCACTTTCAAGTAAATTCACATTCAAGTAGAATTCATTTTCAGAAGAGTAAAGGAAGGTAATAACCCTTGTCAGTTTTATTTTTATAATGTGTGTACCATTCAGGAGATTTCCCTTCACTTACTGTGCCACAGCTAAAACAGGAATTGAGAGGCAATCCCTCCAAATTTAATGAATTCTGGTTGCCACCAGAACAAGTATCCCCATTGGAAGACATCCCCTCTATTCCTGCTTTTTTTTCTTTTTCATTTTGGCTAGAGTAAGGGAGAGTTATGACCCCATCTGTTTTTTTTTTGCCATCTGTGTCCTGTTGGGGAGATTTCCCTTCACTTCCTGTACCAAGGCCAACACAAGAAGTGGGAGGAAACCCCTACAAATAAAGGTAATACTAAGGGACCACCAGGTCACCAGAACTAGTCTTCCTATTGGAAGATGTCCCCTTTATTCCTGTTCCCAAATCCCAAAAGTTGGAACTTTCTTTTATTTTCACTTTTGGTAATAAAGGTAAACAGGACAAATAGAGAAGGTGAATCTCTCTAATGGGGACCCAGACAGCAATAAAAACCCATGGATGTTATAAACTCCTCTACACTCCCCTCTTTAGCATAAATGCTGAATAGGAATAATAATAATAATTATTATTATACAGGATTTATGTAGCGCCAACAATTTGCGCAGCTCTTTACAATATAAAAGGACACAATACATTTCAGTACAGAAGGAATAGGAGGGCCCTGCTCATGGAGCTTACAACCTAAAGGAAGGGGGAGGTGGTACAAAAGGTGACAGCTTCAGGGGATGATCTGATGGAGGTGGCTCAAGTACAGTTTTTCGGTGGAGGTGGAGTAGGCTTCCCTGAATAAGGCAGACAGGGTTGGGGCTGACCAGACATACTGGGGTAGGGAGTTCAAGAGGATGGGAGAGGCTCTGGAGAAATCCTGGAGGCGATCATGGGATGAGGTGATGTGGGAGCTAAAGAGCAAGATGTCTTGGGAGGAGTGGAGCCGGTGATTTGGACGATATCTGCTGATGAGGTTGGTGATGTAGCTAGGGGTAGTGTTGTGGATGGCTTTGTAAGTTGTGGTTAATATTTTAAATTTTATACATTGCCTTAGTGGAAACCAGTGAAGGGATTGGCAGAGAGCGGCAGCAATCGCTGATCAGTTGGTAAGGTATATGAGTCTAGCAGCAGCATTCATAATAGACTGAAGGATGGATAACCTGTGTAATGGTAGACCAGTGAGGAGGGAGTTGTAGTAATCAAGATGGGATATAACCAAGGTACAGATGAGTTGTTTTGTGGTGTTGCTGGTCAGAAAGGGGCAGATTTTGGAAATGTTGTGGAGGTTGAGGTGGCAGGATTTAGCCAGTGACTGAATGTGGGGCCTGAAGGAAAGGTCGGAGTCAAGGATTACACCTAGCACCCTGGCATGAGGGGAAGGACCAATGGTTGATCTTAATGGTAAAGTCATGAGTGGGGGATCAGGGAGGAAGATATATTACAAGCTCGGTTGTAGAAAGATTGAGTAAAAGGGATTGGTGTGATATCCATACTGATATCAGCAAGGAAGAATGTCACAAGCACACTGAGGATCACCAATATGGGTCCAAAAGTTTTAATGAACAATCACATAGGCAATGCAATGTTTCAGAGTCTCGTAGGACCCCTTCATCAGACATGTGGTCACATGCCTGATGAAGGGGTTGAAGGTGTCCTGTGAGACTCCGAAACACTGCCTTGCTGTAACTATGTGATTGTTCATTAAAACTTTTGGACCCATATTGGTAATCCTCGGTGTGGTGTGGTTTTTAACGCAGGAATGTGTGCATTTGGATTGTACACTTGCATCCATACTGATATGTTGCTTAGAAGATTTGTGATACGTGAGGAGATTTAAGGGGTGAGCTGGGGAGTGGAGAGATAGATCTGGGTATCATCAGCACAGAGGTGGTATTGGAAGCCATGGGAGGTTATCAATTGGCCCAGGGAAGGACAGAGCCTTGGGGTACCCCAATGGAAAGAGGAAGAAGAGCAGAGGAAATGTTGTATGTGACTCTGAAAGTGCACTGAGAAAAGTAATAGGAGAACCAAGAGAGAGCACTGTCACAGTGGCCAATGGAGTGGAGTTGACTGAGGAGGAACAGGTGGTCGACTGTGTCAAAGGCAGCAGAAGGGTCTAGGAGTATGATTATGGAGTAATGGCCATTGGTTTTAGCAGTTACTAGGTCATTAGTGAGTTTTACTAGGGCAGTTTCAGTGGAATATTGTTGGCAGAAGCCAGAGTGTAGAGGATTCGATTTTTAGACTGATCATTTCTTTGTGAGTGGGCAAACATTCAAAATCAGCAGGGGATCAAATACTTATTTCCTTCACTGTATGGTATAACGCCTCCATCCTATTTATATATTCCACCCTGTTTAACCAGTCCCTCATTGTTGGAGGCTCCTGTGCCTGCCAAAATTTAGGAAGAAGCTGCACTAATTAGATGGTATAATACACTATTTTTATACTGCTTCACTGGTACTTCTGTCCTATAAAATAAACACACCCACGGATACTTCTGTATAGTTACCCCAGTATATCTTGTATAATATGGATTACATCTTGCCAAAACAACTGTATTTTTAGACAATCCCACCATATACAGTATGTGCCATTGTTCCCTTAGCTCCACATCACCTCCAACATAATGGTGAGGCTTCTACTCATTGTTTATGTGCAACACTCGGTGTCAAATACCACCTCATTAAACATTTATAATTCATTTCAACCGTGTTCATATTGATCACCCCATGTGTTAAATTAAACATTTTATTTTTCTGTCATTCTGTCATTCATTTTTGTTCCTAGTTCCCTTTCCCATTTCTCTAAGAACAGCGGAGGACCCCCCCACAGTTCAACAAGAATCTTATAAATCCCAGAAGTAACATATTTTGAAGCCGTACTGGAACCCAACATATTTTCCAACAGGAGCAGGTCCTCCGTCATCCTCAATGGTTAAGGCAACTTCGCAACAAAATGTCTTAATTGATAATATCCCAATTCATTCAATGCCACAAATATCTCCTTTTTACTGTTTAAGTCCTGAAAAGTGCCCAACTTCCTCTTAACTACTATATCCCCCAAACATGCATCTACAGATTTAAACCATTTCCCCGAAGCATTATCCTTCCCCGGCGGCAAAAACTCAGTACCCACCAGGGGAATCAACAGTGAATTGTACTTCCAATCCATTTGCTTGTACATTCTATCCCATACTCTTAATACCTACTGTGTCAATGTACTACCAGTCTCATCAATAGTACGGAACTTTCGTGGTATCCAAATAATGTTCTCTAATATTGTATTACTTAATGTACCTTCTATCCACTTCCATACAGGGCACTTTTACCCCCTTTCTGCCCAGGCCAATTTTCAGATTTCAGCGCTCTCACACTTTGAATGACAATTGCGCAGTCATACAACACTGTACCCAAACTAAAATTTTATCATTTTCTTCACACAACTAGAGCTTTCTTTTGGTGGTATTTAATCACCACTGGGGTTTTTATTTTTTGCTAAATAAACAAAAAAAAGACCAAACATTTTTAGTTTGGGTACAGTGTTGTATGACTGCGCAATTGTCATTCAAAGTGTGGGAGCGCTGAAACCTGAAAAATGGCCTGGGCAGGAAGGGAGTAAAAGTGCCCTGTATGGAAGCCGTTAAAAACCTCAAGAGGGACCCATTTATCTTAACCGCCGTTGATGGGATATTATAGAGCTCCTTTATCCAACTCATCATCTTAGTCCCTATTCCCAAGACCTCTACGGTGTTTCTCATAAACCCCCAATCTACCCTGTCAAAAGCTTTCTCAGCGTCGGTCAACAATAAAATTGTAAGTGATATTTCTCTCTTTGCCTTCTGTAAAAGAAGTAGTGTTCTTAAACCACTATCCCTCCCTTCCCTTCCTGGGACAAAACCCACTTGATCCAAATGTATCCATTCCAGCATCAGCTCTTTCAACCTCATGAGCTATCCTTTCCTTCTTTTAGAATGATTGTTATATATGCTTGCAACGATTCTGCTCTTATTCCCATTCCCTCTCCTAAGGCGTTCATATATGTACAAAATTTAGGGACCAATAAGTCTCCAAATTTCTTATAATACCCCACCGTATATACGTCGGGTTCTGGGCTCTTCTCTCCTGCTGTATTCTTCAGGGCCATGTTAATTTCCTCCTGGGAGATCACTTGCTCTAAAGGTACTAATTTTCTGCTGATATTTTTGGAAGGCCTGCTGCCATTAGAAATTCCTGCCGTCTCCCTCTCTTTACTTCCTCTGTAGCTTTTGGATTCTTGGATTTTACCTCATACAGCCTACTATAAAATTTTTGGAATGTTTCCGCAATATCAGTGGTGGAGTAAACCAGTTCTCCTTTTTCATCTTTAATTTTTTCAATATAGTTTTTCGATTTCTTCTCCATAAGTCTTTTCATCAAATTTTCCTGGTTTATTCCCCCCACTAATATCTTTCCTTTGAAACCCTATTGAAAATCTTCCTTGATTCCTGCTCCAATAGGTCTTTTAACTCTTCTCTTTTAAGTATAATCTTTGAAGGAACCTTTGTATCCTGTTTCTTTTTACGTGCCCGTTCTAATCTACTGTATATACAGTAGCTCCTCCTTCACTTTCTTTATTTTTATCTCATGATCTTTCTTTTTTTTAGTTCCTGTGGCTATCAGGATTCCCCTCATGTACGCCTTATGTGCTTCCCAAATGGTTGCTACAGAGACCTCCTCAGTTTCATTTAACAGAAAAAATTGCCCTGTTTCCTCCCTTAGCCTCCTCTCTACCCCAGGGTCCTGTATAAGCGTCTCATTTAATCTCCACATTGCTCTTTTGTTCCCTTCTCCTCCTACCTTTAATCTCGCCATGACAGGAGCATGATCTGAGATAGACATAACTTTTATATTGGAATCCAATTAATCCAATTGTCTATGCTCTATCATTATATAATCCAACTGTGAGTACGATCTTTACGCCAGGGAGAAGAAGGTATAATATTTTTCTCTGGTATGTTTCACCCTCCATGCGTCCATTAGCTGACTTTGATGCAACCTCTTTTTCAACATTCTTAATTTTTTTACCTCCTCCTCTCTGCGCATTTGAAGACGTATCCATCCATGGATCAAGAAAAAAAAATTAAGACCAGAATCCCCCTCTTAACCATTTCAATACCGTGCAATTTTACACCTTCCTGCCCAGGCCATTTTTCAGGTTTCAGCGCTCTCACACTTTGAATGACAATTGCGCGGTCATACAACACTGTACCCAAACTAAAATTTTATCATTTTCTTTACACAACTAGAGATTTCTTTTGGTGGTATTTAATCACCGCTGGGGTTTTTATTTTTTGCTAAATTAACAAAAAAAGACCGAAAATTTTGAAAAAAAAACACATTTTTCTTTGTTTCTGTTATAAAAGTTTACAAATAAATAATTGTTCTTCATAAATTTAGGCCGAGATGTATTCTGCTACATGTCTTTGGTGAAAATAACCCAAATTAGGATGTATTTTTTAGTTTGTAGGAAAGTTATAGAGTTCACAAACTATGGTATAGATCTGAATATTGATCAATCCTGAAGTACTGACAGCCAATCTAATTTCTTGAGGTCCAAGAATGTCAGAACAGTACAGATATCCCACAAATGACCCCTTTTTGCAGAGTAGACAGTCCGACGTACTTCATAAGAGGCATGGCGAGTTTTTTGAAGTTGTATTTTTATGTCATAATTTTTCGGAAAATGAAAAAATTAAAAAAATTATTTTCACTATTTTTTTTTTTTACATACTGTCACCAGTGCAGTACAGCGTCATCATATAACTGGCATGGCGGTTAACACTGACTGGTGACAGTATGAAAAAAAATATATATATATATTTTTTTTAAATTTTTATTTTTTTATTATATTTAATTTTTTATTACATTTTTTAAAATTTTTTTTAAGATTTTTTTTTCATATTTTACTATGACCAAAGTAGTACAATGTTACCATAGTAACACTGTACTACTTTGGGGAAGTGATCAGTATTTTTTTTTTTTTTTTTTTTTACACAATTTGCTTATAGCAAAGAATTACTTTGCTATAAGCAAGCATTTACCTGAATGAAATCGATTCATTCAGCTTTTTTTTTTTTTTTTTTGTGCTTAGCTGTGATTTGGCCACAGCTAATCACATGACATGTGCATGTGATTAGCTGTGACCATTCACAGCTAGGCACTAGTACAGTGGTTCTTAACCTTTTTGGAGGTACTGAACCCCACCAGTTTCATATGCGCATTCACCGAACCCTTCTTAATTGGAAAAATAAAATATGATTTTTAAAATTCAAAACATAGGTATATATTTATACATAGGTGCACAAAATGAACAAAACCATTAAGAACAAAGAACAAAACCATTAAAACATGATTTTCACACAAAAACAAAATAATGAATATTTACCGCAAATCAGTGTGACTTCTGCTGTTGTCTTTCAGAGGCCAGTTCAGAAATGCATTACCTTGGCAAGTGCCACTCTCATGTCATTTTCGCAACAAAGTCTGTTCCTTTTCTTCGTCTTTATGTCCAGCATCCTCGAAAAGGATTGCTCGCAAAGATATGTTGTAACAAACGGTATGAAAATTCATCCCCCATAGTAATTCATCCCCCATATAGTAATTCATCCCCCATATAGTAATTCATCCCCCATAGTAATTCATCCCCCATATAGTAATTCATCCCCCATAGTAATTCATCCCTCATAGTAATTCATCCCCCATATAGTAATTCATCCCCCATATAGTAATTCATCCCCCATAGTAATTCATCCCCCCATATAGTAATTCATCCCCCATATAGTAATTCATCCCCCCTATAGTAATTCCTTCCCCATATAGTAATTCATCCCCCATATAGTAATTCATCCCCCATAGTAATTCATCCCCCATATAGTAATTCATCCCCCATAGTAATACATCCCCCATATAGTAATTCATCCCCCATATAGTAATTCATCCCCCATATAGTAATATATCCCCCATATAGTAATACATCCCCCATATAGTAATTCATCCCCCATATAATAATTCATCCCCCATATAGTAATTCATCCCCCATAGTAATACATCCCCCATATAGTAATTCATCCCCCATATAGTAATTCATCCCCCATATAGTAATACATCCCCCATATAGTAATACATCCCCCATATAGTAATTCACCCCCCATATAATAATTCATCCCCCATATAGTAATTCATCCCCCATATAGTAATTCATCCCCCCTATAGTAATTCATTCCCCATATTAATTCATCCCCCATATTAAGTCCCCAAGTCCCCCCTGTGTCAATTCACTTACCTTTGCTCCGCGCGTTCCTCTCGCTGTATTCCCGCGCCGTTCTGGTCTTCAGGGCGGACTGTGAGAGGAGCCTAGCTCCTCTCACGTTCGTCACGCTGCCCCGCCTACACACATCCTGACAGCCAATCACTGGCTATCAGGATGTGAGTGGCAGCGAGACTGGCCAATCATTGCATTTGATTCCCTGCCGCCCGAGAGGAGGGAGGGGAGCGGGCGCCCGGCACACAAGAGCCGCGGCTTGCCGACCACTGGGCTAAGCGATGTTGCGTGACCACCTGCAGCCAATGATGGACAAGCGGGGCATGTCATCACAAATCATATGAGTCGGGTGTGGGTCACCTCCGCCGAACCCCCGAGACTGACTCACCGAACCCCTGGGGTTCGATCGAACCCAGGTTAAGAACCACTGCACTAGTATACAATGGATGGCATCATGAATGAAGCCATCCATTGTATACAACTGTCATGTGACCTGCTGTGATTGGTCACAGCAGGTCACATGGTACCAGCAACGGGAGCCGGTACTCGGATCTGTCATCGGCCGTGTCCGAGGTGCACGGCCCGTGACAGATCCCGCTGCTGCGCCGCTCTGCATTACCGCAAACGGCACATGTGCGGGAGCACGCCAAATGGCGTGCACCCGGAATGAAGAGGCACATCTGAAGCCGCCAAACGGCCATTGGCCGGGCGGCTAATGGTTAAACACCATAATTTCCCCAACACTCATTACAGAAATACTTCTGGATTTTGATTCGGGCAATAGATATTTACCAAGGTATAGCTTTTCCCTCTTCAGCATAGGAACCGACCCTCTGGGTCCACCAATCTCTCCTCCACATCAAAACCCATGTTTTTTTTGAGAACCCAATCGCTACTCCTTTAGATTTCTTTATTGGTGAGTCCGCGTAATACCAAATTGGATAGTACCTTGAGTGTAATTTGACATTAGTATCATATGATAAATATGTTTCTTGTAAGAACACAACATCTGCGGAGAGTTGGTGAACTTCCCTAAGTATTTTTATGTGTTATGGTAGGCAAATTTAAACCTTTCACAATATATGTCGTTATATTAATCAGGCTCATAGTGTTTCTGTTCTCTTTCTTGTTCAAAGGAAAAGCAGTATAGATAGTCTCATTGACCTTTCTCCATCCCCATCCCTCCCACAACCCCTCTATCCCACCTCACCCCCTCCCGCCCACCTCAACCTTTACCTAAGTTACCAAAATTCTCTTGGTCTATATATTGCCCTGGAATCTGATGAGAGATTCCCCCATTGGTAGTTCCTAAATTGGTGTAAAACTCGGAATATGAACACCTACTGCTGCCCCCAGCTCTAAGCATAGGGCATAAATGTTTAATATCCTGTTTGGCCTCCTGATGCACAGCCAGCTCTACCTATTTTCCCAGAAGACCTGCTAAGAACACGGGGAAGGCTGGGGGAGGAGGGGGGGGGCAGAGGGAGAGGGAAGAAAAAAAAAAAGGGGGGGAAGAAGGGCGACAGCAAAATCATCCCCCGGAAACCCCTCTCCCTCTCCCGCTGACCCCCCAATTCAGTCTATCTTCTATTCTTATTCACTGGCTGCCACTTTTCTTTTTTTGACCTTATACTTTCACTTTCATTTGACCCCTCCAAACACCCCACAGTTCCCACATTCTGCAGTTCTAATTTTTCACCAAATTCCCTGAGTTCTTCTGGGAATCTTAGCCTTACTGATTTCCCATCTTTCCACCTGATCAAACATGCCAGGAATCCCCAATTGTATCTAATAATTTTTTCCCTCATCTGATCCAACAAGGGTTTCAATAATCTTCTTCTTGCTAATGTCTGCAAAAACCTGTAGTTTTGTTTCTCCAAATCTTAATTTTGGGTCCTCCCCCAGTTTTTTCCATATTCTTTCTCTGTCGTTATAATGATGGAATCAGACAATCACATCTCTGGGAGTGTCTGATGTTACTCCTGGTGGGCATCTTAATCTATGTATTCTCTCAATCTTCAGCGGATGTGTAGCTAATCTACCTGTCAATGGATTAAACACTTTCTTTATTTTTTCCCGGAGGTCCTCCTCATGCGAATCTTCTGGGAGACTCCGAATCCTTAGATTATTTCTTCTCTCTCTTTTTTTTTGGTCCTCCAATTTATATGACAGCTTCCTCTTTTCCCTTTGGATCTCCTCCAACTGCGTTTCCAGATTAGATATCTGCTGAGCCTGTGTCTCTATTTTCTCCTCTGCTTCTTTCACCCTTGTTAATCTCTTCCATACAGGGGGGCACTTTTACCCCCTTCCTGTCCAGGCCATTTTTCAGGTTTCAGCACTCTCACACTTTGAATGACAATTGCGCGATCATACAACATTGTGCCCAAACTAAAATTTTATAATTTTCTTCACACAAATAGAGCTTTCTTTTGGTGGTATTTAATAACCACTGGGGTTTTTATTTTTGCTAAATTAACAAAAAAAAATTCTGTTTGCAAATAAATAATTGTTCTTCATAAATTTAGGCCAAGATGTATTCTGCTACATGTCTTTGGTGAAAATAACCCAAATTAGGATGTATTTTTTAGTTTGTAGGAAAGTTATAGAGTTCACAAACTATGGGATATATCTGAATATTGATCAATCCTGAAGTACTAACAGCCAATCTAATTTCTTGAGGTCCAAGAATGTCAGAACAGTACAGATATCCCCCAAATGACCCCTTTTTGCAAAGTAGATAGTCTGACGTACTTCATAAGAGGCATGGCGAGTTTTTTGAAGTTGTATTATTTTTGTCATAATTTTTCAGAAAATGAAAACATTAAAAAAATTATTTTCACTATTTTTCTTTTACATACTGTCACCAGTGCAGTACAGCATCATCATATAACTGGCATGGTGGTGATCAGGGACACTGACAGTATGAAAAAAAAAAAAATATATATATTTTTTTAATTTTTTTAATTTTTTTTTATTATTTTTAATTTTTTATAACTTTTTTTCTTTTTTGTTTTTACCATAGTAACATTGTACTACTTTGGGGAAGTGATCAGTATTTTTTTTTTTTTTTACACAATTTGCTTATAGCAAAGAATTACTTTGCTATAAGCAAGCATTTACCTGAATGACATCGATTCATTCAGGGTTTTTTTTTTTTTTTTTTGTGCTTAGCTGTGATTTGGCCACGGCTAATCACATGACACAGCTGGGCTGTGATTGGCCCAGCTTGTGCATGTGATCGCTGTGACCATTCACAGCTAGACACACTAGTATACAATGGATGGCATGAATGAAGCCATCCATTGTATACAACTATCATGTGACCTGCTGTGATTGGTCACAGCAGGTCACATGGTACCGGCAATGGGGCCGGTACTCAGATCTGTCATCGGCCGTGTCCGAGGTACATGGCCGGTGACAGATCGCGCCGCTGAGGGATTTTGCCGCCCATTGGCCGGGCGGCAAGAGGTTAACATTCGTCCAAGATCCTTATGAATCGCCACCATTTCATTTTTCACAGGAAGTTCCAGTTTTGCAAACATCTCTGTTTTTGTGGGAATTTGTGATATGGTTCCCTGTTGTTCTGAGATGTTTTGAATATTTACACTATATTCAATATTTATAGATTCATTAGTCTGATTCTCTTTCTGTACTCCAAATGACAATCTAGACTGCTCCCTGTCATATTTTCTACTTTCTTCCTGTTGTTTCACCAAACATTGTATCTCTGGGCTTTTTTTCCTGTAATGGCAAGTATTTCTTTATTGTGCTAGTATTTGCACTAGATTGCAAGGTTTTCCCTTCCCCACCTTTAGTGGATCTGTTTACTATGCTTAGCTGCAGATATTTTTATTTCAAAGTTCAGAATACAATATTTTCACACCTACAGGGGGGCCCGTCTTCCTTATTCTTCTCCAGTGACTTTTACAGTCCCGAAAAATATTTATAACGCACACGTCATTAGCAACAATACTTGGCCCTTGAGATATCCAGATGTTGTCTTATATCATGAAGGAGGATGGATGAGTGTATATTTACTTGTATATTTAAATGTACTTTTCCTGCAGCAACTAGTCCAACAGTTCTTTTCCAGAGAGATGCATTTAATCAGTTCAGCGACAGTTCATAAAACAGAGGTACAGACAAGGCAGATGACAGGGTATTTAGAATATTCATTCAACCATCAGAAACCCTCAAGACTCACTTTCTCCTGTCACAACTTAACCAAAAGAAACTTCCCTAATATAAACATTCTCCCAATTCAGTATAATGACAAGCACTCTGATTGGCCACTTTTAGGAGCCCCTTTGATCTTCTAGTTGACAGGTAATGCCTTTTGGGCTTGGACAGCTGCAGTCATAATTCTAATCAAAGTTGTCCAGATATTTCCTAAACTATATTATTTTACTATTAATTAGATAAACAAGTTACCCTTTGAATTATACTATTTAACATACTTAATACCCCTTTTCATGTTATTAGATAGTAGATGTTGACCAAGTCCTTTCAAGTCTGACTGAGCTATCTGCATTTTACCACCCTTGCAAGTTTGAAAATTACCTCCTTTGAAGGTAGCACTTTGGCCCCCAATTAACAAGGTGATATTTCATAAAATTAACATAGCAAAGAGTCCTTGGCTATGCTTTTGTTGTGTAAAATACATCTAGCTCAGTCCTATGCTATATATACAGTATATATAAAATTACAATATCCCTACACCCAACTCCTTAATCTTCTGACCACCCAGCCCTACAACTCAGGTATGCAATTGTTTAGCAACAGTAGACAATATCAACTTTAAATCTCCAGCCTTTGCCCACGGCAACTCACCATCACCCTCCAAGCCTGGGGTTCTGGGTCCGTCTGTCGCTGTGCTCTCTTCTGTCCCTGTCGGGGTCTCCTCTCCCAGATTGTAGAATCACCTAAGGGGGGGTCTTGGCGGGGGCACACAATGTCCTGTGACCCGATGTCCTGTATATTTTTGGTATCTCCTGGCCACTGGATCTCCTGCAGTGTCTCATCCAGCCAGTCTAGTGCATCCCTGCACAGACTGCTCGCGCTGAGGTCCTTCCCTGCTTGGGCACCTCCTCTTCTCCTTTTCCCAGCACCTCCTGTGCTCTGGGGAGCTCCCCCGTCAGCTGACATTGGTCCCTCCAGGGGCTTGGAGATCCCAGCCCCTCCACCAGGGTTCACCGCCTCCACCGGCCACCACATACAGTAACCAGCACCAGGGGGACAGGGCAACTGAGTGGGAACCAACAGCAAGGTCAGGTGAGTTTCCAAGGTGATGTAGTGTAGGCAAAGCCCCAGGCAACTTCTCCATGGCGGGCGTTGGGAGCAACTGCACTTAGCAGTCTCCCAGCGCCATGTTCAGGCCCCTCCCCCCACTTCCAAACCCTCTGTATTTAACGCAAACTGTTAGGATCAAATTGGTTGCTTTGCAGGCTGGCTGGTAGGTGCTGCTGGGAAATCCTTTGCTTGTGATATGCATTGCCCTTCCATATGTACCTTGCTGCTAAGGCTGATTATAGGTTGGGACGGCTGACTTTTTTTTTCGTGCAGGTTATGGTAGTAACAAGAAACACATTGCTAATTTTTTTGTTTTAATTAATAATTTTTTTACTATTTTGGGACAGTTTTCCTTCAATAATAAAAACCGGGAGATATCCATTACTATTTACCACCAAATGAAAGCCCAATTTGTCCTGAAAAAAAGCAAGGTATAATCCACCTGGATACACAAAGTAGTTATGATGAAACATATGGATTTACTAAAACAAGTTAAAGTTGAAAAATTGTATTTAAGATTTGTTTTACCCTTAGGCATGAATTTTCTCAGTATAACTCCAGAAAAAAAAATAATTTTTAAATTTTTTGGATAGCACCCCTGTAACGTTTATTTTGCTGCCTGTGCCCCTGTTAAGAAGATTTCACCTCAATTTCTGTCCCAGTGACAACTGGATTTTGAAAATTTGGGGTTGTTGTGATAACAAGGATGGGTGATAAACCTTCAGTGGAGACACAATTTTCCCACAATAACTCTTACAGGAGTGAATTTTCCTTCCTACAGGTAGATTTCCTCTCATGTCCTGTTTCTCCTTCTGTTCGTAAGTACGAGTTGTTCGTAACTCGGGGACTGCCTGTATCGTGTCAGCATGTCAAATAGGAGGGGTACCTTTAAAGCATAATTTAAGTACAGCATTTACATTATAAACTGCTAACAATATTTGATTTATAAATTATATCTTTTATTTTTACTGATTTGTTTTGCTGATCATTTTATATTCATTAGTTTGAACAATTTTGTCATAAATATATATTAAAACATTTTTTAAATGCAATAAATCTACATTCTTTAAATTAAACTAAACTATAACTAAAGCATAAAATGTATAGTAGTTTTATTTTTAAGGTCTGTAAAACTATTACAATAATTTGATTTTCAGCTATATTTATTAAATATGGATATAAAGACTTCGCAACTCCTGAGAAAAACTTGATTGCTGGCAGAACAAAAACTGGCACCTTGAACAAATAAAAAAATGTATGTAGATGAAAAAAACCTTTTAAAAGAAAATTGATTTTCTTAAAAAAATAAAAAAAAAGTTCCAGAAACAATTTTACAAAAGTAAAAAATAAAACATCTTTGCATAATAATACATTTTCCCAAACAATTAATGTTACAATATTTTAACACAAATAATGAACATTTTGATTGCAATTAATATTGTTGAATGTCTTCATGTCCCATAAATAAATGTGTATAATGTATGTTTTATTTTCTAATATTGTTAAGCAAAATAAATGTAAATTCGTTTTTGCTATTCTTTCATAGAATTTTCAGAATATTAACAGTGGAAACAGATCATGTCCAGAAGTTTAAACATGTGATATAATTTGTAAAAAATTCATAGAAAACATTTAATATAAATTTAAGAGAGACCCAGTACAAAAAGGGGTAGAAGTCCATTACTGCTTATGTCATTGAACTCATTTTATATACTCAACTCAACACACTATTTTGTTCAATAGAGTTATCATACTACACTGTGGTGGCATCCAGAGTTACCTTATAGCCACCTCTGCTGTCACTTCCTGGATGTAAAGCATCAGCCAAAGTTACCTTCTATGCAATTACTTTCTGTGAATTATTTCAGCATCAAGGATGCATTCTTTTAATGCCGGGCCCTTAGCTAGGGGATTTACATTTGTCCAAGTTAGCTTCTTGGATTTTCTCATAGCTGTGAACACTAAAACACCTATTCTTGTAGCACAAACACATAATTTAAGGCTTATGCATTTTTCTTAAAATGTGAAGTCACAGAATACCTGTACATTACTTCTTTCATTCACTTATCACCTTCACATATTCTCTATGTAAGGGGACTTGCAAATGACTGTATATTGGTTCCAAGAGCACAACCCCTGCCCCACTCCAGCCTGTTAGAACAACAATCCTCCTGTTTGAAACTTTAATCATCCACAATCTTGTGCCAATCCCCATTCCAGAGGCCTTCTCACGATATACCTGGCCATTAAACTTTATAGCCCAGGAAGGAAAATCCACACAAAAAGAAAGAGTTGCTGCACTTTACTGATGTCACTTTAAGATGGCATTTACAGTCACATTACATAGCCATCTGGGGACACTGGACAGCATTTTTTCAATCACTTATAGTAGACGATCCACAGAAGTCACAGCACACAGCACATTTCTAGTAAGCCATCTTCCCTTGCTCAATCTCTCTCCTTCCCAGGGTCATTAGTGCTCACTCATGGGGCTTTGATTTGCAATAGCCAGTCTGCGTCCAACTCACAACTCCTTATAGGTAGTCTCCTGAGACAGGATCACTACAGTTCACCTCTGCCTTGGGTAGAGGGGGAGAGTCCCACCTCAGGGAACACTTGGTCTGGCAGAAAAGGCCCTTTGCAACCCTCTCTAGCCTCCACCACCGTAAGAAACAGGATGAAAACACACAGCTCTTCTGAGTGTAGGATTACCTTACCCTGTTCTCCATCCCTTTCCGGGTCCTCCACCTAGCTAAATACATCTAAGCACTGATGGAGTTTGATGGGCACTGACCCCCCCATTACATCACTACAAGAGGACTTTAGAAGCTAAATGGGACCTAGGATCTGATTACACTATTTTATGTTACCACACTCTATTCTGGAACCTAGTGAAAAGCCTAGTGATAAACAAGATAACTACACCTGCTTAGACTTTTCATGGTACACTTTGTCTGGGACAAAGACTATTGGTATAGCATTTGTCCCAGGGACCCTGATGCTAGGGTTGTGTCTGCCCACACACCTTACCAGAGACTGAATGAAAATGTGAGACCTCTTTATCACATCTGTCAGCTACATATACACATTCTTCCAGTTAACTATTACTTATGGAAAGTACCATGTCCCAGAATTAAGTAAGGTATTCACAAAAGAAGCACAAAAGTTGCTGGAAACAAGGTCCCAAGTATTGGCATATACTTAAGATCTTGTTGTGCTCACTTTTTTGGATTCCCATAATTAAATAAGTATATCTTCTACCATCTTACATTATTTTATAATGCAAAAGTTCTACAAAGATTCTTCATATAGCTTGTTTTATTAAAAAATACAAAATATGTATGACCTCTGAAGAAAATCACCCCCCCCCCTTCCTAAATAGCATTCCTCTCTTAACTACTGTAAGTGCTCACTCTATCATCAATCTCCCCTGTTAATACTACCCTAGAAGACTGGGCAACACTTTTAGCAACCTTTTTGGACAACTCATCACAAATGCTGTGATAAGCTGGAGGTAGATATGGACCATTCCATTTGGGCTTCAACTCCATCAATCATCCAAACCTATGCCAACCTGTTACTTATACCTTCATTTGACTCAAACTAATTAATTTGTTCACTTATGGACCTAAAGGCACTGGTTAATGCACCATTTTGCACCAAAAACACCCATCCCTCTGAACTACCAGATCTATATACAGGTGAAACTCGAAAAATTTGAATATCGTGCAAAAGTTCATTTATTTCAGTAATGCAACTTAAAAGGTGAAACTAATATATGAGATAGACTCATTACATGCAAAGCAAGATAGTTCAAGCTATGATTTGTCATAATTGTGATGATTATGGCTTACAGCTCATGAAAACCCCAAATCCACAATCTCAGAAAATTAGAATATTGTGAAAAGGTGCAATATTCTAGGCTCAAAGTGTCCCACTCTAATCAGCTAATTAAGCCATAACACCTGCAAAGGGTTCCTGAGCTTTTAAATGGTCTCTCAGTCTGGTTCAGTAGGAATCACAATCATGGGAAAGACTGCTGACCTGACAGTTTTGCAGAAAACCATCACTGACACCCTCCATAAGGAGGGAAAGCCTCAAAAGGTAATTGCAAAAGAAGTTGGATGTTCCTAAAGTGCTGTATCAAAGCACATTAATAGAAAGTTATGTGGAAGGGAAAAGTGTGGAAGAAAAAGGTGCACAAGCAGCAGGGATGACCGCAGCCTGGAGAGGATTGTCAGAAAAAGGCCATTCAAAAGTGTTGTGGACTTTCACAAGGAGTGGACTGAGGCTGGAGTCAGTGCATCAAGAGCCACCACACACAGACGGATCCTAGACATGGGCTTCAAATTTTGTATTCCTCTTGTCAGGCCGCTCTTGAACAACAAACAAAGTCAGAAGTGTCTTACCTGGGCTAAAGAAAAACAGACCTGGTCTGTTGCTCCGTTGTCCAAAGTCCTTTTTTCTGATGAGAGCAACTTTTGCATCTCATTTGTAAACCAAGGACCCAGAGTATGGAGGAAGAATGGAGAGGCACACACTGCAAGATGCTTGAAGTCCAGTGTGAAGTTTCCACAGTCTGTGTTGATTTGGGGAGCCATGTCATCTGCTGGTGTTGGTCCACTGTGCTTCATTAAATCCAGGGTCAACGCAGCTGTCTACAAGTAGATTTTGGAGCACTTCATGCTTCCTTCCACAGACGAGCTTTATGGGGATGCTGACTTCATTTTCCAGCAGGACTTGGCACCTCCCCACACTGCCAAAAGCACCAAAACCTGCTTCAATGATCGTGGGATTACTGTGCTTGATTAGCCAGCAAACTCGCCTGACCTGAACCCCATAGAGAATCTATGGGACATTGCCAAGAAAAAGATGAGAGACATGAGACCAAACAATGCAGAAGAGCTGAAGGCCACTATTGAAGCATCCTGGTCTTCCATAACACCTCAGCAGTGCCACAGGCTGATAGCTTCCATGCCACGCCGCATTGAGGCAGTAATTGCTGCAAAAGGGGCCCAAACCAAGTACTGAGTACATATGCATGCTTATACTTTTCAGAGGTCCGATATTGTTCTATGTACAATCCTTGTTTTATTGATTGCATGTAATATTCTAATTTTCTGAGATTGTGGATTTGGGGTTTTCAAGAGCTGTAAGCCATAATCATCACAATTATGACAAATCATGGCTTGAACTATCTTGTGTTGCATGTAATGAATCTATCTCATATATTAGTTTCACCTTTTAAGTTGCATTACTGAAATAAATGAACTTTTGCACGATATTCTAATTTTTCGAGTTTCACCTGTACATTTTGATGAACTTAACAGTCAACCATATTACCAAAAGACACCTAACACTTACAGCCTCATTCCCCCATGGATATATACCTCAGAATGATGACCACATACATTTCCCACTTTGGACTGATATCCACAATTAACGTCCCCTAAGCAGCTCTCCCCCTCTACTGACCACACACCCCTGACGGAAAATCAGTTCACCTTATTTTCCAGGTTGAAGGTCAACCATGGCTCTCTTCTTTCTTCTGAGAGCCACATTGCACACTTTCCCATCATCAAAATGACAAAAAAGACACCATGCTTCAGACTTCACTTCTTACATTGATGGCAACTTGCACAGTTATATACACCAGGGGCGGACTGACAACTCATGGGGCCCCCGGGCAATGGGGGATCATGGGGCCCCTGTGTCCTTGCCCAAACTCAAAAAAGCCTATGAAAAAGCTACCAGAGGCATCTCATGGGGCCCCCTACTGACCCCGGACCCTCGGGCAGTGCCTGAGTTTCCAAATGGTCAGTCCGCCCCTGATATACAAACACACACTCACACACACTATATCGTGTGTTTATCAAACAAATCATAGCTGCTCTTCCATCAAAGCTTTATGTAAATTTGCTTTGTGCAAATGGGGCAAAACTGAATGTTCTCAGGTTATATTCTCTGCAGATCTAATGTTATCCATAGAAAAAAAAACACTGTGATTAGAGAAATTATGGCTACTAGATGAAGCTTTGGAGAATGCATTTTTCCCTAGGATAGTTAGCACCATCTAGTGCCAAATATGCAATACATTCCCCATTCACTCTTTTTTTATTGTCAATGAATAAATTTGACCCATAGAGACTATAGCGTGAGAACCTTGATATTTCCCCAATTGCACAGAACAAATTTGCATGCAGTTTCAATTATTAAACAGCTATTCAAGTGTTTAATTAATGCACCACTTTATTTATTTTTGTTTTTTTGCTGATAAATGTACTTGAATGCAAATGTGTCTATTTAAAATTGCTTTTAATTTACTTGTTCTTTTGAATACATAGTTCAGCAGATTTGGCTTCTGTAACTCTGTAGATTTGAAAAGTTCAAAAATCGCCCGGTTTTGATTTGGCAAATTTCAAAGCAAATGCAGCCATCAAAACTGTCAAGGGAGAATAAATGATGACAAATGAAGGTTTGGAAACCCAATGGTCTATAGAATTGTTTAATTTCCTCTTTTGTTTTTTCTCCCTGTTTAGGTTATTTAAATAAATTTAAAACATCAAAGATGCAGAGAAAATAGATGAGCTGTCAGCTACCAGCATTAAGTGACTGTGATGAAACACGAATCACACCATGAACTATTAACACATTTTAAAATGCCCTGAATATATAGAGAACATGATAAAGCTGTACAACCTTATTGTATTGTAATGTTGAATAATTTATTTAGATGAAACAAAAAATTGTGATTTAAACATATTTATAGCAGGCCTTAATTAACAAACAATATATACAGTGTATTTTAAAAATGATGGCCTTATGTTAGATTTTGCTTTTTACAGGAGGCCAAAAGACACAATAAAAGGGTAATTCTATCCAAAACTGATATTTACTTTTGCGATATTCTGAAAGTACACTTTTCTCTCTCCCACCCAGCCCTTCACAATGCACAGTACATACCCCTCTCTATGTGACCACAGTAATAAGGTTGAAGCAGAAACCGGCACGCAGCTTCAAAAACGTTATTGTCAACATATCTTGCACACAAAGTAACAACCGCTAATACTTCAGTCTACACAAATGTAATCATAAATGGTTACTCTATACTAAAACACTGCTACAATAACCTCCCACCAGTCCAGGGATGGGGTGACAACTAATTACATATACAACACCTGATTACGATTAAAAACATTTGTATTTGTCAACCTGAAAGAAATTAAGAGAACTTGTACAAAAAATAGGATGACTTTACAAATTACAACAGTACAATACAGTATCATTTTAAGTACAGAGTCATAGCCCATCTATGGTTTAACCACTGTGGGACCCTTGATTGCAGTTTAAAAAATCCACAGCAAATCAGCCTGCCCACTGCCAGCATGCCATAGAGAAGAAACCTTGCTTTCTAGATGAAAGCATTGGCCTTTCTGAAGAGGTCTGACCTGCTCTGGCTGAGTCAGAGCTAGAATAATCAGCAAAACCTATGCTTCCTGCTGTTCGAGAACTGTAGCCCTTACTTAGCAGGGGGGTATCAGACTTCTGCAGAGAGACCACTGTTTCATATACTTAGCTGATTTAAACTGAACGTTTAATTTGTTTTTTTTAAGATAGGCTGTACTTTTAAAAGCTTAGGTTCTTTCTATATATTTAAAGATACTGAGAGAATTTGCACATGTGAACAATGACCTCTGCTTTTTATTTTTGTGTGCTTTAGGAATTGTCTATCAATTGGCTTTTGCACAACTAGTCTGTCAGGTTGTAACCAAATGATCAGTGCCACTAGCTATAGCCGGCAAAACTAATCAGTGTATTCTGCTGGAGGGGAAAGTTCCCCACCAGCAGAATACAGTAGCTCAGTGGGGTTGACCAAAAATAAAATGATTCATGCATGACCTGCCTAATTTTTTTAACACTTGAAACATTATACACATCACTGGGTTATTTGTAGTTAGAGAAGATCAACAAAAGAATGTTTGCTGGTCTCCCTCCAATCTACCCATTGACACACCATGTAGGTCCCCTTCCCACAGGGTGGGA
Source organism: Staurois parvus (assembly GCF_062004578.1). NCBI lineage: Eukaryota > Metazoa > Chordata > Amphibia > Anura > Ranidae > Staurois > Staurois parvus. The sequence continues at coordinate 3,472,419 of NW_028317808.1, forward strand.
GCAGTGGAGCCAAGGAAGCTTAGCAAGGGGAGTCACTCAGGGCAGAGAAGGCAATCAGGTGACTGTATAATGGCCTGATTGCTTTCATCAGAAAGCCAAGAGTTAGCTGTTACCTGCAGCAGTTGTTAACCCCCCTCCCCCACTACTATACGTAGTAAGCTTTTGTTGGTGGTAGTAAAAGGGATAAATTACCTTTATTCTTTATTAAATACACCCACTAAATGTATGCAAAAATATATGAAATTTAATATAAGCACATTTGCAGGTAAAAAAATGTGCATTTATTATTTTTGGTTTCTGAAGCCTAAAGCATTGCACCGGTGATCAGCAGATCGCTGGTGCCATACAGGTCTCCTGCAGACCTGTCAGTATATCTTCTTGCCCATATGGGATGTGCTCCACAGCCCTGTGGTAGTTCAAAGGGAACTACAAGCCAACAGCTGCTAAGTCTGTCGGGGCTTATAGTTCATTCATTCACAGAACACCTTTTTTCAATTGTGACAGCTAGTGGGGTGGAGATGATCCCTCGCTAGCTGTCACAACAGGGAACAGGGAGGAGCAGAGGCTGGCTGATTATGGGTGTAACATGGAACATATTATGAAAGGTGAACTTATCCTTTAAAGTGTATCTAAACCAAAAACTAAAATAATATTTTACAGCTTATCAATCCTTAGCTGTGGTGGCTCTATAAGTTTCCTTTTTTCTAAGTAAGTTTTCCTTTATTTTTACCTAGTAATCTGGCAGTAACACACTTCCTGTCCCCAAGTGTCTATACTCCTTGACTGTATCTATGAAGGGAGGTCTTTCTCTATTACTATTACATGGGAAGAGATGAATTAGTAGTTTACAAAGAAAAACTAGTAAGGCATATAAGAATATTTTTGTCGGGACCAACAAATGTTTTCTGTACTTCCTGATATTGTTTTTGTTTTTTAAAAAAATAAATTCTAATGCAGTCACCACATTTAAGGAATTGTAAGTTGAAATGTATTAGATTTTATTTTGGGTTTAAACATCCTTTAAAGCCGAATCAAGCGTTAGGTTTTAATCAGCTAAATACATTTCAGGTACATCAAAGCTTTCTTTAGAATGTAATCACAGCCTGAGCAGAAAGGCAAACACTTGAACGAACATTCTCAGTACATTTGATGACTTGACAAATGTAGCTTGAAAGTACTCAAAAGTTTGTTTGCTCATGTAGCACTACCCACAGAGGAGCTGGTGACATGTTTTGTGATTTCTCTGCACACCTGAAGATGACACATTTCACTCACCTAGCACTTACAGACATACCTTGAAGTATTTCAAAAGATTTATTAGGCCAAGCATAGCCTAAGAGAAGAGGATTAACAAGCTTACTTATGCAAACAATCAGTAAGGCTACAGCATTAGATATGGTTAAACACTATCAGTAATTAACAGAACTGAATCAGTAATTAACACAACCAAATTACATTTACTTAGCAACACTACAGTATATAAAGACAGTCCTAACTGTTCCCATTTTGTCACAGTGGCCAGTAAATGATGAAAGAAAAACATTGGCTGGCAAAGTTGGCCAAAGAAAGCACAACAGTTCCCATCAAATAACAGATTAACTTGTGCAATTTTAGTCTCTTACCAGAGCCAGAAAATCCTCTTCTGGGTCACTGGACACGTGCTCTGATCCAGTAAAATTCAAGTCCTTGTCAAACAGGGATAGGAGTTGCTGTGTTTCTCTCTCTTTCAATCCTGCTCAGACAGTCCCTCTTTTTCTTCTTCCCAGCAGCCTGCAGTCCAGTATTTTTCCACACTTCTACAGCTTTAAGACTGTCCACCTTTGCTCACCAGCTTGCCGGCCACAGTTCTCATTGCTGTTTTACATCAATCGATCAATGCCCAGGATCCAATTAGACCCAGCCTAGATGGCTGCCCACTGCACTGGATACAGTCCATATATGAGCATTGAAAAGTGGTCTTAATGCCAGCTGAACTTCTATATTAATGAATATTCAGTTTATCCCTGTCCACACTGCAAGAAGGATAATACAGCAGCAACAAAGGAAGAAGTTCCACAAAATGTGTCAGCTAGTCTAGGTTACATGTTTAACATTCGATTTTGGAATGAATGGACTTTCCCAAACAAAAAACATATTCATTGCTTGAAATTTGTTAATTTAAGAAACACTTTTCATCCTGCTCCCTTGAATTTTCTTATCACTGTGGTTGAAATGATAAGCAATTAGAAAATCAAAGGAATGGTCTCAAAACAAAAAAAAAGTTAAACAAAACTCCACTATTGTATGGGCAACTTTAGTTCTGTTTATTTTCCTAGGACCACAGTCTCAGCTGTAAAGAATTAAAACAATATTCTATTTTTCATAAATGCATTAATTTAATTATGGTACAAAATTAGACAGCTGAAGGAGGAAACAAACCAAGAATATACAGATAACTAGGGATAAGCATATCTGACTGAGTTTAGTTCATGAACATTTAACAAATCTTGCAACATTCACAGTTTTTGAATTTTTTTAACTATTCGGCGAATGTCTCTCAAACTGAACCCATGCACTTCAGGCTCATCACTGCTGACAATAGGGTTCCTATGATCTTGCTCTTTTATAGCATACAGTATATATTTCTTCAAATTAATTGCTCATGTGACTCAGCTGACTGGAGCAAAGATTATGCATCCTGAATCATTTTAGACCAAAAGTGTACAATCTATGAATTTTGCAAATGTACCCAAACCTATTACTCTTTTTAAGACAAAGAGAACACACTTTTGCAACTAGGAAAACCAAACCTCATCTATAATGCTGACCCTCCCTTCAGACCTCAGCCTTTCCTTGGCTATGAAATATCAAATTATGCAAATAAGATTGTCCAGATAATAGTTTTCAAAGATCAAACTATTTATTTAAGTAAAACATGCATTCATATTAGGGATCAGTTTATGCCTTGAAATGCCAAGCGTTAGCTAAATTTACCTAAAGTCAGACAATTGTTGCCTTTTCAACTGTCTGAAGCCATTTACTGTCTTTCAGCTCCTAAAAGTGCATAGCAACATGAAATAACAAAGTCTGCATAATTTAGAGCAATGTGAACAACTACAATATCCTGTTATTTGACACTATTATGCGCTCCCATTGAGGGGAGGCAAAGTGCCTTTAGGAAGCTGACTGTGTATTAACTGTCAGATTTCTGATGATCCCAAACATTTAGGTTGAAAATGCGGGCTAGGATAATGTGAGTTAAGCTGAATAGGAGGATTCCAGCTCTCTTTATTCTTTTACAGACTCTTGAGGTAAATTAGTCAATACGACAAGTATAATGAAGCATACTTTCTAAGTGCTAACTATCATATCAGGATGTCATTAGCTATAATGATTTTGCAATCCAAGTTGCCTAATGATAAAGCTATTGTTCATATTGAATATATTTTTCCTCTCCTCTGCATGGCACAAAACACTATAGTTGTTATGCCAATTAGATTGGTTTTCACTTACTCAACAAAATAGCCAGTCAGACAGACTGGTCTTGCTTTTAACACACACCTATTAATCTCCTGAAAAAAAATGCATGCAGAGCTGACAAAGCAGGGGCAGAAGGGGCACCTGCCCCAGGTGCTGACTGTATGTGCAGTGCAGGGGGGCATTGGAAGCTCTCTCTGCCTCTCACTGACAGGCAGGAGTGATTGCAGTGTCACTCCTGTCAGTCGGGATTTTTTGTTTGTTTGGAGAGTGGTAGTACTCTGTACCGCCACCTCCAGCACTAATTATCTGCTACCTGCCAGCACTGTCACTTGTAAACATAGAAGCAGCTTCCTGTGCTAATTGTGTGTTTACAAATGACACAGTGTGCCTCAAGTGACAGCGTCTCCTCAGTTGAAGAGAAACAGCTGCCAGGAGGCTAAGCATAGAATGCTACATGCTGTACTGGGCGGCCGCTGACAGGAGGTAGGAGCTCTGTGTACTGGGCAGACACCGGGAGGAGGGGGGAGGTCTGTGTACTGGGCAACCACCATGAGAAGCTCTGTGTGATGGGCAGCCACTGGGAGAAGGGAGTGGTCTGTTTACTGAGCAGCTGCTGGAAGCATGGGGCAGGTCTGTGTAGTGGATGGCTGCCACGAGGAGCTCTGTGCACTGGGCAGCCACTGGGGGGGGGGGTTCTGTGTACTGAGGGTTAGGAGGTAGGGGAGCTCTGTGTATTTGGGGGTCAGAGGTGGGGAGAGGCTCTGTGTATTAGGAAAGGTAGGGGGAAGCTCTGTGTATTGGGGGGGGCCTAGCAGCTGTGGGGAAGCTCTGTGTATTGAGGTTACTTTGATACAGTATATCTCTGCCTGAAAGCAGCTTGTCCATACTTTTGAACCTTACTCTCCCCTGACAATACAGTACATTGTTTGGTGGCTAAATATTGTAACTAAGAGCCAGTGATGACCAAGTCAGTGGAACTGCCCTTTTTGTCAGTTTTAAAATTGCTTAAATATTTGTAAACATATTAATTTGATCATCAAAGTCTTGCCAATCAGGAAACCAGGTGATTGAGTTTCATACATTTCTTAGGTAGAACAATTTTCAGTCTTCAATGTATATTCTACATTAGATGCCAAATAAATACAGGATATATAAATGCATAAGTAGATTTTAAACAATATAACATGTTTAATGTTTCATATTAACTTTCAGTTGAATTGGCATTACTAGAGAATAGGATTATGTGCAGATCAGTTAGAATACATATATTGAAGTGAAAAGAACAAAACAGATTATTGTATTTGAAAATGGCAACTATTTATTTCCTTATTGTTCTTTCATTTTCTTTACTCCTATGTTTTCAGATGTTGCTTGAATAGTCACGTAACATGATTATTTTGGTTTAACCAGTGTACATTACAAGATCCATTGAGATATAATTACACAGCAAATGACTTAATTGTAGAAACTCTTGCATTTCTCTAACTGTTATTTTGATATTCTATTACTGGGTTCTATTTAAGATTGGGGTAAAGTGGTTTACACATTACCTAATGCCCAGAAACTCAGACAGTAATCTCTTAGTGGCTTTAAGTGGCTAAATTTTGAATAGACTAAAATAAATACAAATATACACATTGTTTGCTGACAATAATGTTTTTCTAGATTAACAAGTCTATTAGGGTATTTCAAAGATCGGTCAGCAAGGCCCTTCTGATAACTCTTCTTGAGAGTGTCTTATATGTTAACATACTGAGTTTGTGTATTTGAACATGTTGGGGGGATTCATAAATTGTGTAGTAGACCCTTTAGAATTTAATCAGGCCAGCACAATGAAATTGATGGTGCTTATTCTCTCAATTTGTAACCAAGAAAAAACCGGTGCACCACCTTATTTTAAATAAAAGAAGATTGATAGGTTGTCAGCTAGCACTCCAAAGTGACCTCACCCCACTCACAAAGATAAATTAACCCAAATATTAGTACAGTACTACCCAAAATAGAACACAAATGTGAACCAGTATAAACTGATTATTAATGCACAAATGCAATAATGAAAATCAAGAAGCCCTAGAAGTGTATGTGATCAATAACTTCATGTGGAGTTCTTCCCAGTGTAGTATTAATACTCCATCATGCATCCACCATGTGCCCACACCCGTGAGTAAATATAGCATCTCACCTTGTATAAGAGGTTATATAGATGCATATCTGTTTAACAGAAACACAGCATGAACCTGCTCAGCTTCCACAGCAGTCTCTGAATGCCACATGCTTCCGCAGCAGTGTATGAATCACGTGGGGCACATATAAAACATAAAAGGCTGCATAGTGCTCACTATTGTTTTTATTGAAGACATTTAAATAAAAGCACTCTCATCTAGAGAGTGCATGGTGTTTGATTTGATCACAGACATTTCTAGGACACTATTGAATTCATGTTATTAGATGCTCCCCTGATAATATTGGATCACAATATTGGACACATTTTAATTATTACCAATTTGATATTTATGTAGGTACACTGATACTTTATTAATCTTTATTGATTTTCATTATTGCATTTGAGCATTGATAAGCAGTTTATACTTGTTCACATTTATGTTCTGTTTTGGGTAGCTCTGCACTAATATTTGAGGTCCCTTGGATTAAGTTTTAGTATAGCTCTATTTACCCTTTTATCTCCCCAAAGTGTTGCAGTCCTCAAATTCCAGTTGATCTCAAAGATCTGACCTTGGATTGCCTTGGAGATCCTTAATTGTGGCAGCTTTTCCAGCCTCTTGGAATTCTCTCTGGTGGAAGTTTAATAAATTGACCACCCTTTCCACTTCACAAAATGACTCAGGGTTTGTTTTCATTGACTGACTTTGCAACCTCAGGGATATCTCACAACAGGAAAAATTCTGGTATGTACTAAATGTTGTCAAAAGTTATTTTAGTTATTTAGTTTTGCATAAAGATACAGAGTATTAGAAGGACAGTAGAGCTAATTATCTCAAGTATTGGCATAGTACAACCAAGATTAACAAAAAAAACAAGGAACAAGAAAAGAGACAAGCATACACACAGCAATACAAACGTGGTCCCCCTCTCCCCCCCAGGACCACAGTGTGATCAAGATAAAAAAAAGGAGGGGGGACCCGTGGAACAGTGCCTTAGGAGAGAATATTCAGAGAAAGCACATCTGAGTAAGAGGTCAAGGGTGAGTTAAGAGATAGATTCCAAATATTATGGAATTTTTAGGGTCATTTAACATCTGCCTTTCGAGCAGTAAGGGAAGGTGGGGATAGGGGAGAGAGGAAGGAATCGGTACTGGGTCAGGGAGTGTCATCCTGGTACAAATATTCATAAAATTGGGCAAAGTCTGCATTAAGTTCTACAGGATCTGAGACCATCACTCCCTCAGGACTGAAAATGTCAGAATTAGGAGAGATGTGAGAATCTAGACGCGAAAGAAAGGCCAAGGCTGTTACGTTGTTTCCACCCTGCTCAGCTATCCAAAAAGACTGATATACAATCTTCTTTTGAGTTAATGTAGCCTCCTGCAGCTTCAGAGTGGAGTGTAAGGTGGCTAATATTTTATGGAGGTGGGAGGAAGGGTTAGCAAAATATTGTAATTTGAATGACTGAAAATGTCTGAGTAGAGCTTCCCTCTTCTATGGCCGAGTTCAAAGTAGAGAGGGGGGAATGCAAAATCAATTTGTGTGACATATGGTAATAAATCAGAGCATAGTCCAATTGAGATAAAGCTTTATGTTTTTGATTGACAGGAATACTACCTGCAGGTACGAAATTTCCACTGTCATATATCAATATATCAAAGCCCTACACCAATTTACAAAACACCTGGGTTCTGAATGGAGGGATTACAATGCAGCAAATCCCCCAAGGGAAGTCATACATTTGGGATATTTCGGCACCAATTCTGTCAAATAGACTGGTGGGGGGGGCATAGACAACCACCAATAGCAGAGTTACATTAAACCTTTTGCAATAAACCAATACATACTGACGCTGAGAATCTGAGGGCATTCCTATACACTCAAATGGGACTTGTGGAGTAACCAATCTTAATTCCTGAATACAATTTTGCAACTTTGACATAGGTTAGTAAAACTACACATATCATTGCAGCTACTTTGTGTATCCAGGTGGATTATACCTTGTTTTTTCAGTAAAAACTTGAATTTGTTTTGGTGGCAAATTGTAATGGATATCTTCTGATTTTATTTTGTTTAATCAAAGGAAAACTGTCCCAAAATAGTAAAACACAAAAACATTATTTTTAATTTAACTGTGTATTTCTTGTTATTAACATAACTTACCATGAAAGAACAAAATAAATTATCCTGCTCCTGATGATTGCAACTATACCACACATGTGTATGTGATTGGTTGTTTGTACCAATATAAGGGCCCAGAACAACAGTACGCATTTTGCTTTTTTTATTCTACCTAAAACACTCTGACACTAATTTAAAAAATGCATTTTCAGAGTTGAGGCATTCACCTCCATTGCCTGAAATTTTGTGGCCATAGATTTAACTTGAGGGAGGAGAGGGTTAACAGTGTCCTTGACAGTGCTGATCCAGGATTCAGTATACATAATTATTTCCCTAATATTTCACATATCAATTCTCAACTCTTCTACTTTGCCCAGTAAGGCCGTATAGTTTGCAGGACATCAGACATAGTGGGCTCCACAGCATTTCCACATGCATCAGTGATGGGAGAGTGGGGAGTGAGGAGATATGGCTGGATTGTTCTGGAAGCACAGGCAAGTGGAGATAGGAGTAGTGGAAGCACTAGAGACATGAGGAGGAGTACAGGCACCATCTTGGGCAGAGCAAGCAGACACACTCATCCTTGCCAGCATTTATTTTCTATGTCCGCCCATCCACAACAGGACTTATGTGTCCCCTGGGGTGTGCACAGCAGGTATGTGTAGCTGTGGCATTTGGTGGGTTGAATTGCAGGCAGGATCAGGCATAGTAGCAGAGAGTTCAGCAGAGCTGTTTGTGATATACTGTTTTTTCCCCAGGATTGGGGCAATATCTCATGTAATTTATGAAAATGCACTAAAAAACGAATTACCAGGAAAACTTCCATAAAACGTTTCACTAGATAGAATTGTACGCCTGTCAAGCGTCATGTTATTTTCTTGAAACTTCTGATACCTGCTTTCAGGGTTTTCCTCCTAAGATAACAGGCCATACATTGCACCTGACTCTTGCCATGTGCCTTTTACTTACCCCAATACCTGGCATCCTTCATCTTGAAGATAAACTTATTCATATTATATGCATTGTTACACAGTGGGTCATAGCCTTAAATTGAAAAACATTGTGATCCTTTTTCACAAATTAATGACAGAATAGGTATCCTTATGCTGATGGAAAGAATCTTTTACACACTTCAAGATAAGATGCTCCATTTTATGGCCAAATGGGATGCACGGTCCAAACAACACCTGTTTTATCATGACTTTTGTCTTAATTTGTTTCATATACTGCTGATTAAGGAGACTTCACATTACTGAAAACCGAGCAGTACCCCACACAACAGGGGTTTTCCCTAAACTGCCCCTTCTCAGTGAAAACCTTTCCCTATGCTAGTCACCTTCCCTAACCAGGCCACAGTTCAGAAAAATCCTGTGCCAGTTCCAATCTCCATACAGTTGGACCATGTTCTTTGTCCAGACCAACATTGTACATCTATTGTGTTATTTCATATGTCCTGTGTCATTGCTAGCTGTCTATCAGCCCACATGCCTTCCAGCCACAGACTAGTCTACTAACCATGACCTCTGGTCAACTTGTTTTTGCCCAACCTCTCTCTAGGACAGCAGTCCAAGTCTGGCCTTCACATGTGCCAGCTGTCTCTGTCCATCCTGCCTCCTGTAACACCCCAATGGAGAATTTCTGAGGGCCATACCCTGGTGTTGGCTTTCAGAAAAGTAGCCCAAGGGCTACTAGGGTATCTGGCCCATCACTCCTTGTGGGGTGTTCTGGTGAAGATCAGTCATCACCTAGGGAATCTAGGTCACCTTGAGGGGATATCATCATAACAGAATCTCACCTATATGACAACAGTTACTTTCCAGCCTGCCTCTGTGACAGATGCTCCTATCAAGCCAGTTCATGTGCCAGCTTTTTCAGACCAGCCTGTCTACATGCCTGCTGCTCTAGACCAGCCTGTGTCAATGCCAGCAGTTATGGTCCAGACTGCCTCCATGCCAGCAGTTTTAGTCAAGTCTGTCTCAATTCCATCTGCTCCAGTCTTGTTAGTTTCCATGCCAACAGCTCCAGTGCTGCCTGTTTCCATGGATCTTGTCCAGCCTGTGCCTGTGCCAGCAATTCCAGTCCAGCCTGTTTCAATGCCAGCAGTTCTGGTCCAGCCTACCTTTATGCTGGCTGCTCCATTCCAGCTAGCTCCCATGCCAGTTGCTTCAGTCCTGCCTGTGTCAGTTAGCCACACTGGGTCAGACATGTTGGTAGCTCCCCAGATCAAGACTAAGTGGTGGTGGACCCAATTCAATATTCAGTCATGCCAGGTCATGTGTGACAATGCCACTAAACTGCTGTCCAACTTTCACCTAGGAAAAAACACACATACCTTGCCTGGCACATGTTAAAATCAGCATTTTGTTGCTAGAAAATTACACAGAACCCCCCAGACATTATATATTGTATGGAAACAAGAAATTTTATGAAGGCCCTGGAGAATAAAATGTTGGATGTTGCATTTTTTCTATGTGCAGCCATTAATCAAACACTCATTTTCAGGAAAGAATACACTCAAATGCATTTTAGTGCACACAAACACAATATAATACCTAATTTATCAGTAAAATATAAAAAAGATAATGTTGCGTTGAGTAAATAGATACCATTTTAAGATTTAAAATTGCGCACAACTGTGAAATGGAGACTTATTGCGGTATCTAAAATTGCAATGCTTTAAAAGCCCTTACAGGTTATCAGTTTAGAGTTCCACATGGCTAGTGGCACTAGAATTAATGCTCTCACTCCAACATTCATGGTGACACCTCACATGTGTGGTTTACATATGTGTGCCAGATCTACATACGTGTTAGCATGGGGGACAGGGATGTTTTATATTTTTGTATTACTATTATTTTATTTTATTATCTTTTATTTTTTTTACACGTTTTACATTTGTTTAACTTAACTGTATTTCTATTACAAAGTGTGAACAAGCCTCTTAGGTAGTTTCACAAGTTTATAAATAATCTCCAAACCTTCTCTGTTTTGATGCATCATGTAAATGTAAATGAGCTTTACGCCTCTTTTGCTCAATTTATATGGAAAGCTAAAAGGCCTAAAAAAGCCAAGATTAAACTTCACTGGTCCAGACCACAGCTTCTACAATTCCCTGCCTGTAAATCAACCTTTCACAAGCTAACATCAGAAGTTATCACAACATCAAGCTATCACCGTCCATAGCTTCTATGCTGATGCACTTTGCCTAGATATACTCCACAGCCCAGCTCAGGATCGAGCCAGCAGGTGTTTCCCTATAGCAAGCTACTTGCTATTGGAGCACACAAAGAAGAGCAGGAGCCAACAGAGCCAGCAGGAGACCCAAGAAGAGGAGGTTCAGGGAAGCCCTGTGCAAAACCATTGCACAGAAGAGGTACAGTAAGTATAATGTGTTTGTTATTGAAAAAAAAATAAAATACCTTTTCAAAGGCTCATCATAAGCCTGTGGATGCTGTGGTTTAAATAATATTTTTTTCCCCTTTTTTATTTTATATCTTTAGTCCTGTTTAAATGTGCTGTAACATGCCTGGAAAGGATGTCAATATTTAATTTACCATATAGTTAAATCAAAGATCACAACTTATGCTTCAGAGAGCTGAAGCTAATTTTGTCATTCACGCTGACAGAAATTCTTGCAGTGGCAAGTGGGATCAGAGTAGTGTGAAATGACAAAACTTTATTTGTACACCACACTGTAAAAGTGCAGTGTACTTTTATTTTGTTCCAAGTCTTTTAAATATTTTTTGGATATATGGCGATCATTTAAATGTAAACAGTCTTATCAAGGAGTGTCAATGTTTTAAAAAATCTTCTATAGTTTGTAAATATATACTTAAAAGCAGAAACTATATTTGCTCCTTTAAATTTTCAGACTATATTTACTGCATTGTACTACAGTGGGGTTGTGTTTTATGGAATTTTTTTAACAAAATAGGTTAAAAATCAAACGCTTTATTTTTCACTTTTTATTTTTTAAAAACCACTTCTTTCAGTGTTACAATTTACATGCTAAACCAAATATAAATACTGATTATCAAATTAACAGGAACAGTACTTCATATTTTATATTTTCATTTTTTTAATTGAAATGGTCTTAAAGGCTCAAGGTTTTTTTACCTTTATGCATTCTGTGCATGGAGGTAAAAAACCTTATACTTACTTGAGCCCCATCTTGATCCAGTGATGTGCATGAGAGCAGAATCTCTCCTGGGACTATCCCTCCTCTTTGGCTGAGACAGCAGTGGGAGCCATTGGTTCCCACTACTGTCAATCACAGCCAGTCCGAGCCACATCTGTGTGTGAATAGACACACAGAGCAGTGGTTGCTCCTTAGCAAGCTGCTTGCTACGAGAGAACTTGATAGGAGAGAGGGGCCAGGAGTGCCAGCGAGGGTCCAAAGAAGAAGAGGATTGGGGCTGCTTTGTGCCAAATACATGTTTATTGCACTAAAAGAAACTGCAGTTGATATGGAGGAAGGCAAACATGCTTATAAAGCATGGAAGGGAAAAAAATGTCCTTCTCCATAAAACCATTACAATAAGTTCTCATGTCACTAATTTAACCATTAAAATAAGTAACTTTTCTGTATGCTGAGGCACAGTGACTTTAAGTGAACAGCTTTCTACAGAGATTAGTGAATTGACCATTAATGTATTTGTTCACACTGAGCTTATCCCTCCTAATCAAATCTCCTCAAAGGGACAATAAATTAAGCTTGTTTAAAGCATATCTAAAACCTAAAATAAAAAAAGTAATATAGTTTGGCTTACAAGCCCTTACATTTGGCAATTGTGGCATTAGTTTATTTTTTTACACTTTTTACATTTTTTAACCTAGTAATACTGCAAGCAAAACATTTCCTGTCTTAGAATGACAATGCTCACTCACTATACTGTACCTTTTGAGGAGCAGAGTTATTACCAAAAACTGTCCTCTTGATTGTGAGTGAGCGTTTACTTCTCTCCTCATCTCTATTACATAGGGAGTAGATGTTTTATAATTCACAGAAGATAACTGAAAAAGCAGATAACAGAAAATGTTCCTAGCCTGAAAAAGAAAACGAATGCAGCCATCCAATCTAAGGACTAGTGAGCTGCAATATATTACATTTTTGTTTTTTTTTGTTTAGCTATCCTTTAATCTCAGCTCATAGCTGGGTTCCTCAATGCCCCTTTTTGTAAACTGGTGCCCAAGACTGAACTGCAAATTGAAGTTGAGGTCTAACTAATATTTATATAAGAGCAAGATTATATCTTTGTCCCTTAACTGTATATTTCTCTTAAATCAAGAATTAATTTTCCACTGCATTGTGTTAATAATTCTATAATAAACTAGGGCACTTGAATATCTCTTAGTGAGATATTTTACCGCTACACTGATGCAACTGTGCCAGCTTATAAAACGACTTTGTGCATAGCAAGCAGCAGCACCAGCAGCAGCAGCAGCACATTGATAAGTAAGAAAAGCCCATGATAAATGGGAAAATGTTCATATGTATATCAGTGAAATGTTAATGCCTATAAAACTTTCAGAAATATCAATATTAATATCAATATCTGTTCAGGGCAATTTCAACTTTCAACTCACATACATGTTAAAATCAGTATTTTTTTGCTAGCAGCAGCCCTGAACTTCCTCTTCTGGGGTCCCCCTATTGGTGCTGTAGTCTCCTCCTCTTTTGTATATGCCACCGTAGTAAGCCACTTCCTATGGTAGCACAAATACAGGCGTGCTCCTGGGCTGGGCTGTGTCTGTCTACTGGACCAGTGTGGCCCTACTCCCGCTCCGTCCTTACAGGATTCGATTACCAGCGGCAGGAGCCAGTGGGTCCTGCTGCTCTCAACAAAATCTGTAAGAAAGCACACAGAAGTCCTTAAGGCGAGCAAAGCGCTGGATTGATACAAGTGTTTATAGAGGAGAGGAGGAGAAACAGATGTTAAGAGGTTCTTTACTCTAAAGCATTGAATGCATTAAGGTAAAAAAAAAACCCTCATGACATTAGAACCATTTTGCATGTCTTACCATGACAGATAATGTTATTTATTTACTGGAAAGAAAGATAGCTAATAACCAATTGTCTCATTGATTAAGGGAAACATGTTCCTTGGATTGGGATCCACTTGGATCATGTGACTGGTTTAGCAACTGCCTCCATTTAACCCAATAAGAATATAAACCCTATTGATGCTTAGCAACAGGAAAATATTCAATGACATTACATTTCTGTGGATGCTTCATGTTTTTCAGTTTCTGTAGGAATATGTCAGTTATAATCAGTGACACATTGTTTAAAATTAGAGTGCAGCCAAATGTCACTAAAGATGTGGCTTCTTAACTCGCCAGAAATTGTTACTTTTCCTAGCAGGGGCGGACTGACAACTCATGGGGCCCTCGGGCAATAGGGGATCATGGGGCCCCTGTGTCCTTGCCCAAACTCAAAAAAGCCTATGAAAAAGGTACCAGGGGCATCTCATGGGGCCCCCTACTGACCCCTGGCCCTTGGGCAGTACCCGAGTTTCCAAATGGTCAGTCCGCCCCTGTTTCCTAGATGACAACAGACTTTATTCTTTAATTTTTTTCTCTTGCAACTAAAGGACTTTCCTTTAGCACAATATGGCAATATTTCTATACATTTGCTCCCATAATGGCCCCGGTCACTTTTTCCTGATTTTGCTATGGATGAAGTGTCTCTTACTTTTTTATTTATCTACATTTTTTTACCCTTATCTGCTAATTTCCTACAGGCAGCCAGGTTTAAATATCACCTGACCTGAGGTCCCTGCCTATTAGGCCTGGTTCCCACCTATGCATGTTGCAATTTGCTACGAGAAAAAAAGTCTCTGACCCTATTCAGAAACACAGAAGCTGAAAATGCATAGATGTGAACGTGTTCCATGGGAAACCATGTTAAATGGACTGTAGTGAGTTTCTGAAAAATGCAAAAAGCACTAAAAAAGCACAGGTGTGAACCAGGCCTAACTCTAAATGAGACACACAGAAAGGAGTCCCATTCTCTGTGTCTGGGGACATATCTAATCCCTCAGAAAAAGGTTTAAACAGTATAACAGTCCCTTTCCATCCTGTCCTCCCTTCTTCCTCTAGAGCAGCTTGTGTCTTTCCCAGGGTTCTTTTTCCCCTTGAGTAGGGAAAGCCTTTTTCTAAGATGGCAGCCACTGTACAGGTCACTTGTGTGCATGTTCAAGTAGCACAACCATAGTGCAGCAACCTAATTCAGACGTACCATCTTTCAGGATGCCAGTCATGCCATCTCTGCACATGGGCAAGTGGTCATCACAGGGCAAGGTGGAGCAGCAGCAGTGATGTTTTCAAATAAGGCCTCTTATGGTGCCATCGGTCTTTCTCCTTGAACCACAGGTTACATTCATTTTTCCAGCCCATTCATTTACCTCCATCTTCTGTCAGAACACATTCTGTCCATATTTAATGGTCTTTCTGCTTGATCGTATTATCATCCACAATCCTTTTTTCTCTTTTCAGCATTATGACAGACAGAAACTGCAAAAGAAACTGCCTCATCCAAATGGTAAAGGCAGAGTAAGTAAAAAAAAAAAAACTAATAATAATAAAAAAGATGCTGAGTATTGGGCATTGTCTCATAACAATGTTATGACTCCTATAGCAGCAATCATGAAGATTCTGCCGTGGAGCATTGGGTCTTCATACCCATTGATGAAGTCACTGTTACTCTCACTTCCATAGTCAATAGTCAAATTCATAGCAAGAACAGGTGTCATCTTCCCCTTATGTAGTCTCAATTACAAAACAATCAGCCTATCAACCTTTCATCTCCTAGCAAATTAGGTCTTCAGTTTTCAGTGGCCACCCTGAAGAAGAAGATGCCTTGTCCCAAGGGTAGATCCAATTGGGGCTGCTGTAAAATAAGAGCTGCAATGTGAAGATCCCTTTGAGGAACCTTTGAAAGTGTGCAGTTTCTTTCTACACTTAAAAAAGTCCAGTGATTTATTTCCTTTCATGGTGGAAATAAAATATATAATCACAGAAGAATGGATGAAGGCAGAGAGGAAGATATGCCTTCATAATAGGTTCACCAAGCTATATCCCCTAAGATAACATGGCTTCCAGTTTAGACAACCCTCCTTTCATCTCTCAATCATGAGATTAGCCCATCGGGTTACCCTTCATATGGAGGATGCAGTCTCTTTCTAGACAGGTGACCTAAGACCTGTTCTAGACTTAAAGTTACTCAACCGATGCATCATGATTCCATCCTTTTACATGAAGTCATGACAATCCTTCATTGAAATTGCAGATTGGATGATGCTGGTGGATCTCTCAGATGCATACCTCCATATTCCCATACATCTCATATTTCAGAGGTTCCAGCAGTTTGTAGTCCTAGGGTACCTCTTTCAGTTCATGTACCTACCTTGTGGAATCTCCTTTGCTCCAAGAATGTTCACTAAGGTCCTAATGTCCCTTATTGTGCAAGAGTCCAGAGTTTTAGATTTAATTATTAACTAAACTTAATTATAGAAGCCTTATATCACTCAACCTTCTTTTGTTGGCCTCCTTATGGGGAACTACACTTAAAAGATGAAAAATGGGGATGCACTTTACTCACACATCAAACCCTCCATGGTCTAATAAATAACTTTTATGAAGTTTTTACTTAAAATAAAGTAAAATGAAGTGTCAGATTTACTTATTGAAACAAAACATAAACTGCCAAGTGTATTAGCTTACTCATATGGAAGTCCAATGCAGGAACTGTGATCCTTAATACTGGAAGTTAGAGTAAATAACCATATGTTTCCTCCAACATTGGTAGAGCTCATCGTACTGAAAGTCACTGGGTAACAGGGGTACTCTTTGCAATTATTTGTCAGAGGAGTATTCTAGGGGTAATCAGTATGATAACCTACCCACCCTATCTACAGACTTGGACTAATACTAAAGGGCATGGTTGCCTTCCTAAAGCCCTACCATACCAACTCCAGCCTGGTGACAACAAGGTACTGCTCCAGTAATCATGCATCTCCCTTTTGCATCCGACAGAGTCCCCACACTTACCCCAGTAGTTTGGTATATTAAAGTGAAAAAACAAAACAAAATAAAAACTCTCAACTCAAAATGCTTCTCCTCTAACAATGCTGCACCAGGGGTACATAATATAATGTTGTTTCACCCAAGGCACGTGGCAAATGGCAGACAATTCTAGTTTCAGGATCTGATCTATTTACAATATGAGATGGGGGCATGGTACATCACCACACCTGCTACACACATTTGTGATCTTATGTGTGATGAAGTCACACCCATGACAATGCAATGAGTCATAATGTCACATGTGTCATTCTGCCCACTCAATGCACATTAGCTCCATCTTCATCATTGTCACACCCTTCCTGCAATCCAATGCCACATTGTGATGATAAAGCAAATTTCACACCTCCTGTTTTCCTCATATTATCTCCACTGATATAGGAGTGAAAACAATGTACTCTCCTATATATTACAACGATTCCATTATGTATATATTCCAATATATAATGGAATCATCAGCTGCCACTATTAAGACTTTTCAGTATTATACTAAAATATACACCATTTACAAAAATGATATATGTGAAGGAAATGTAACTGTTGTATATATATATAATATTAGATAGATATAATATTAATTGTACCAACTATTTCTATTCAGTCACAAATGGTAGATATGTTAATCCTTCATAAAGTGATCTAGACCCCAGCCTAAAGATCCATTTGGCCTCTGTTTCAGCAGTTCCTTACGCAGATCCTGTTTCCTGAGACCTAGTTCACTTTTTGTATTACCCAATATTTCAAATAATCAGGTTTCCCCCATGTTTAAGCCACACATGTCCTGCTATTGGCCTTTTTTTAAGAATGATATCAATAATATGCTCCAACACACTACATCTAAATTGCCAGATTATTTTCACAAGCTAATAAAGGGGGCACGGGCAACACGCATACACCACCCCACTTGAACTACAGTTGTAGAATGCTTGAATATCTACACACTTGCCCACTTGCCTTACAATGCCCATAATGGTATGACCCATTGGGTCTCCTTGAATTTCTAGGTGTTGATTAAATCTTTTCTAAATAACTATGGACCACCATATCCCTTAAATTCCTCCCTCTCCTGTTCGTAAGTAGTGGGTTCTTAGGGAGAAACACATTTATATTCTTATAATCTAGTAGAACTTGCCAATATTTTTTAAGATGTTATAGATATGCCCCAATTGATGTATGTGCCAATTATCCATTTCTACCCCTTAACCTCTTTGTTGTTTTTCTGACCCTATAAAGAGTCTGTTGGAGAGGGGGCTTGACCGAAAGCTGACCCGCATGGGCACTTAGAAGAGAAACTCTTCCTGAGCCCGCTGTTCCTTCTTTCTTTTGGGGGATACTGCTACCCTTTATATGGGCAAATTGAGGAGCACCCACTCCACTAAGCAAGAGAGAACCACTCACCCCCCAGAATTCAACTACAACCATTCGCTCCTTCTTCTCTCAAGTGGACATGCTGTCGAGTGGTGAAGACAAGATGGCGCCAGATGCCTCTCCATCCGATTCACCTGTGTCGCTCAAGCCTTCTCTATCAGCCCCGATGCTGGACTTCATTCTCGGAGAACTCACGTCTGCAACTCTGGCATATGCGACACAGTCCTTGGGAGCAGAGCCGAGCAATCCACTGACATTAGACCATCCTTCCCTTTGGCTATGGGAAAGTAGCACTCATGGCCCCTCAGCCCATGCCGACTCATGGGCTTGTCTCTCAAGCTTTGCTCTCCCCATTACATTTCACCTTGTCAGAGCCTTGCATCAGCTCTGGGAAAGATGGGAATAGAGATTAACTACAAGCCTCTGCTTCACATTATTTGAAGCCATCCTGTCCTTTTGACCCACCACTCTCTGCAGCCCACACTGGGAAAAATAGGGAAACTCTGCCCTCTGATGGCTCTCATGCTCCCCGATACTCCATGTCAACACCCACTTCTCCTAAGGGCACTTAAAACTGGAGACTCCAGCTTCTCTCGCGTGAAGCTTCACTGTGCCACTTGCATCTGCTTATACTCCTGCTGCACCACCAGACCTTGGACCCACTTAGCTTGCCCTCTCTCCTTCACACCCTAATGCTTGGTATAAACCATGGGACCCTGAACTTCTGACTATGCTTGGTATGAACCATGGGACCACCCTCAACTCCTAACTATGCCGCTGGTCCATCACTCCTGTGCCTCTGTCGAGGCCCAAAGGTCTGTTTTTTCTCCTTCTAAAGCTACACGGCAGTCAGCCCTGGCCCCTGTGCATCAATATTTCACCCTCTGGCACTTTTTTGCAGGCCATTCCGACTAAAGATGACTTTAGACAACTAATTGAGGATATTAAATCAACCTGCCGCACAGAATTTCAAGCATTACAAACTGACTTTAAACATCTGGCAGAGAAAGTGGAAATGGTGGAGGAAGAACTTCAGAAGACTAAGCTGGCTGTTCATCCGACACAACTACACTACTTGCTATTTCTTCATCTATGAAGAAAAATACTTCTGCCATCAGACAACCTGAGACGAAACTTCGAGCTCTGGAAACACAGATGCAGACTTCCCCATCTCTATTGCTGCTTAAAAAATAGTCCTCTTACATACAATTCTCCAAGAACTAGCCCTAGGTAAAGTGGAAAAGGCCTTGGTTCAGCTAAAACAGCTTTACTACGATAAAGGTAACAAAGCCCATTCCCTATTGGCCAGGAAATTAAGAGATAAGATCCACTTAGCGGTCACACATTAAATTAAGAATAAATGAGGCTCCTTGCTTTCTCATACATTAGAGGTTGTCCAGACATTTGAGGAGTCATGAACCTCCACCCCTAGGTCTTCATGATTGTATACATCAGTACCTTAAACAGAGCAGAATCCCTAAACTTCAGTAATCTGACCTCTGCTCTCTCAATGCATCCATCACAGAGGATTAAATTGAATTGACACTTAAAACCTTACCTGCATACAAGGCACCGGGCCCAGATGGGTTTCCCTACTAGTATTATAAGGCCTTCTTACTGCTCCTTCTACCTCACAGGTTCAGACTTTATAATGGTTTCCTCCAAGATGACTGTATTCCTACTGATATGCAAACTTATGCTAGTTCCAAAGCCAAGCAAAGATCTGACCCAATGCTTTAATTATCGACCCATTGCTTTGTTGAACTCTGACTTATATAATAAAAATATTTACTAAACTTCTTTCCCTATTCTTCCATCCTTGATACAAAAGGATCAAGTTGGTTTTGTCCACTTCCATTAGGTAGGGGGCAACACTAGAAAAGTAATTGATTTTATAGACATAGCTAATAGTAAAGGGACAGTATCTCTTATACATAATCTTGATGCAGAAAAGGCGTTTGACCTCCTAAGCTGCCTTTTCTTTTTGACACACTCCAGTATATGGGATTCAAATGACCATTCCTCAGAGCATTAAACATTTATATTGTAACCCTACATCACAGGTCAAAATACCTTTTGCAATGTCATCCCCATTCTTGTGAGTAATGGCACTCAGCAGGGTTGTCTGCTGCCCCCCCTGCTATTCTCTTTATGTGTAGAACCCTTTGTCGCCTCCATATGTAAGATTTGTGACGTACATGGTATACCAGTTAGCTGAAAAGAATTTAAAATATCACTTTTTGTGGATGATATTATCCTGACTTTAACCCAGAGCAGACTCACTTTGCTTACATGCTAAATTGGATCATTATAGTACCCTATTGGTTATTAGGTTATCGGGTTAAACTCATCCAAGTCTGAAGCTCTTCTCATTATTATCCCAGCTTCAAGGTACAACACTTATCCACTTCTTTTCCTTACACTTGGAAGCCTAGGCGCTCAAATATCTTGGGGTTTACATCACCTCATCTTATGGCACGTTATATAGAGAAAATGTTCCCCCTATTTTTCGCCAAATTAGAAAGACAATACATCTATTTAAAAAATACCACATTTCTTTATTAGGTCACATTACATCCATGAAAATGTCCATACTTCCTAAACTCCTATATTTGTTTGAAACATTACCTATTCCTGTACCTGCCTCGCACCTTAGAAGATTGCAAATAGATTTACTTAATTTTGTTTGGGGCTAAAAGAGACATAGAATACCTTACATAGTCCTTCATGCATCACAAAGTGATGGTGGCCTTGCATTTTCAAACCTTCTATTATATTATCAAGCTGCCAAATTGCATGCAATTGCATTGTGGTCCATGCTACATGCCTACAATAAGTGGACTGAAACCGAAAAGCTGTGGTTGGCACTTATCCATCCCAACAACCTCTTATAGAATGCAAATGCAAGGTAAATGCTAGCAATTTACTCAGCAATGGTTCAGCTCCTCAATCTGTGGCTTACAGTGTCCTGAAAACATGCTCTTATGTCTGAAGCTTCTTTAATGACTACTTTTCTATATAATCCCAAAATGCCAGATAGCCTGACTTTTTCAAAGTCTTCTACTTGGTCGACACAGAATCGTTTTCATTTTGGCCACCTGGATGACCCCAGGACTTGTAGAATTTAACCACTTGAAATGCTTAAAGACAGGTTGGACCTACCACACCAAGTGTTTTATGGGTACTTAAAAATACACCATTACACTCAGTCTATAACTTCCTCATTTCAGTTCTACCCCCTGATCCCTTTTGAACAGACAAATCCAGCAGGTCCCTCTCAAAAAGGTTTAATTTCTGATATTTACAAAATTTTGAATACCTGTCCCATGCAGATTTGTGTTAAACACTCATATTTCTTAATGTATTGATTGACTTATTTACTTTCCCTGTTACATTACTCTTTATAAAGCTGTATACTCAGACTGAGATCTTAGAGCTTTGCATACCATGTATGTAACTTTCTTTTATAATCTCTTAATAAAAATGTTAATTATAAAAAAAAAGAGTCTCTTGGTAATGATTTAGCCTTATTTTACTATCTCCCTTCTGGGGTACCCTCTTTTGATAAATCTCTCAAAGAGTACTCCACACTCCCATTCACACTCTGTTTGTTTAGAGCAAGTTTGTTTTGCCCTCATGAATTGTCCTGCAGGGATCCCCTTCTTGAGGGATTTGGGGTGGTGATTTGTCCAGTGAAGAAGGCTATTTGTTGATGATGGCTTGCAATAAATGGTGGTATATATAGCTCTATTTTTATCCCTACTAATTGTTAGGTCTAGAAAATGTATGGTCTCCCAGTGTATTACACTGGTGCAATACATCCCAACAGTATTATCATTGAGACACTCCACAAATTGTTGAAAGGATTTTGTGCGTTTCCACAGGATGAACACATAGTTGATGAACCTTGTTCACAACAAAATGCATGATGTGTACTGAAGCAAACCTTTTGTGAATACAATTGTCTTCTACTGCCATTCTTCCTTTTTCTAGGATATTAATGTGGTGCTCATTCAAATCAATCTGGTACAAATTAGAGGGGGCATTGGATCCATTAAATGGATGTGGTAATTGCACATGTGCAGTGCAAACATCATGACACATTTGACTTCTTGATGCATGGCGTGTTTCATGACGTAGCCATGGCTGAAACAACATTACACTATGAACCCCTGATAAAGCCTTGTTAGAGATGCATCATGTTTAGTTGAGGGTTTTTATTTTGTTTTTTCACTTTATTATGAGCACTAAACTATTGGGGTAAGCGTGGGGACTGTGCAGAAAGTAAGATGCCTGATAACTGGCAGAGGGAGTATTGGAGCAATACAATGTTGGCACCAGACTGTAGTTGGGGACTTTGGCATGTTGGGCTTTATGAAGGCAGTAATGCCCTTCAGTAGCCACAATGCCCTTTAGTGTTAATCTGTAGAGTAACCTGTAGAGTGGGTAGGTCATTATACTGATTACACATAGAATACTCTTTTTGACAGTAGGAATTCTTTTTGAAGAAATTGAGATGGATAATTGCAGAGTACCCCTTTTATCCAGCAACTTAGAGTATGGATGAGCTCTCCCATTGTGGAAGGAGACATATGGTTAATTAACCTCCAGTATTACAGATCAGAGTTCCTGCATTGGACTTACACTTATCTATGAGTAAGGTTATGCACTTGGTAGTTTTTGTTTTTTGTCTTCAGTATATCTGACACTTAATTTTACTTTATTTTATATATAAATTTAATAAAAGTTATATTTTCAGCCATGGGGGGTCTGGTGCATGAGTAAAGAATATCTCAGTTTTTTGTTTTCTGAATGAATTATTAGCTAGACAACATCCTACTGGTGGTCATGATAACCTGGTGAGACATAATAGATGTGTGTTGTTCACCCTACAGAGAGATCAATGAGATTGTATGATGTAAATGGATCACTCTCACATCTCTACATTCTTATCCATCTCAGATTTCATAAGTTTCTACAGTTTGCAATCCTAGGGTACCACGTTTCATTTATGTGCCTGTCTTTTGGAATCTTCATGAACCTGAGAACATTCATAAAGGTCCTAATGTCCACCACTGCACTCCTAAGAATCAAATGACTCAAAATGTAATTATTAACTAAACAACATTCTGCTGATGGCACAGAACTACAATATCCTGGTGAAACATCATAGAAAGCTGTTCTTAACACTGCAGAAATTTGGATGGTTGATCAATGAATGCAACTTTGTCTTTACACAGTGTCTGGTTTTCCTTGGAGCCCTCCTGAAAGTGGTCAACAATTCTATTCAATTGTCCCAGGAGAAGATCATGAACATTCAGAGCAAGAACTAGACAGCTATGCAATCTCAGTGGATGCATGCATTTATGAATCTCCTGTTCATGTTTTCATCCACAATTACAATGGTGAAATACATGCAATGAAGAATGTGAAAATTCCACTTATGGTTCCTAGTTCAATGAGATCTTCACCAACAAATCTCATCATATGAGGGATTTTCTATGGTGGTGGTTACACCCATTATATCTATCCAGGAATTACTCCATTTTTCCAGACCCAATGGTTAACCTAGCCCGTGATGTCAGCACCCATGTCTCGGGTACCCACTAGGAAGACCTTGCAATGCAGGAAAAGTTGAAATTCCAAACTTCCAGTGTCAAATAGTATGTTTTAAATCAGATCAGCCATCAGGAATGCCTAAAATGTTGCTGGATAATCTTTCAACATACTGCATATATATATATTGTACAAGACACCGGGGATGGGTACTGGATAGGAGATATTCTCAGGTCTGAAAGAATTATTTTTTCTGCAGAATCTGGGATGTAGTCTAAATTGGTGGGGGGAGAATGTATCCAGCCTGACATAAGAGGGAGTGACTCTTTACATTCAGTTGTGCTAGGCTGTACCCGAGCTGAATTGATAGTTTCTGTGATCTATTTTTCACTAAGCCCTACTTATTGTTTGCTTCTGCCTGCCACTGGGGAGTGCCCTTGGTGGTAACATAGGATCCAATAATAGGGGTTTTGAACATTCATATCCAGCTGGTCAAATCCTAGGATGTTTATTGCCAGTGGTGCATTCTTAGGAGGACATGAATGTTTGGGGAGACCTACAGTAAGCTCTCTTACCGCCCAGGCTCTATCTGGTGGGACAGTTTTGCTGCTGTTTCTGACCCCACCAGGCATGCTGCCACATGAGCTCTGTTGTAAGGTGCATGGCTTTTGACTGAGGCCTTACTGAGGTGATTTTCCCAGAGTGGAACTGATCCCGGGAAAGAGCATCAGGGAAGATCTTCAGCTGATGGAGGTGAAGGTAGAATTGGACCTTCCAGATGGTCTAGTGTCTCATCTAGGCAGTTCATGTTGCATCAGCACAGCAGTCAGTGATGTCACCAGACCTTTTCATTTAAATGGCTGGGAACTCCCTGGCCAAGTAAACAAAGGGGAGTGGGGTTTTTTTAATAATAAAAATGGTGTTCCCTCCCTTTTCACACAAGACCATTTGAGTCTGGTGGGGGTATCCCACTCCCATCCTCCTTCCCTTCTCTCCCCCCCTCCAGACTGACTGGATACAACATTATTCTTTGTTAACTCTTTTCTGTGAACAGTGGAAGTTCAGGGAAGCAGTACTGAAAGAGCAGGAGCCAGTAGCATTTAAAGAATTTTAACAAATAGTTTACTGGGAAATGTTTATTTATGTAGTATTTAAAATGCTACTTTAATCAGAGCATGCAGCCTGGCTAGCCAGGAAAGTGGAGACAAGTATGCAGCCCAGGGGCGGACTGACAACTCATGGGCCCTCCGGGCAATAGGGGATCATGGGGCCCCTGTGTCCTTGCCCAAAGTCAAAAAAGCCTATGAAAAAGGTACCAGGGGCATCTCATGGTGCCCCCTATTGACCCCGGACCCTCGAGCTGTGCCCGAGTTTAAAATGGTCAGTCCGCCACCGATGCAGACCATCAATTCTGAACCATTCCACCATTGGAAAAGTATCTTGTTCCTATATTAAAGAGGACAAGGGCCTCTTCCTGTCAGGGATCCCCTCGATCCCTGCCGCGATGGTCCCGGCGCAGGCGCACTGCTCCGCCCTGTACACGGGCACTAGGTCCGGGCCGGCCGCGGCGTTCGAGTTCGCGCATGCGCAGTAGAAGCCGCGGCCGCCCGCTGGGCACCAATGGCAGCGCAGGGCGGGATATTTAAATGTCCCTGAGCTGTCATTTCGTTGCCTTCTGGTCTTACCTGCTTCCTGTGATTCTGAACCTGTGCCTTGTAAGTTTATTGACCCGGATTGTTCTTGACCTGCTGATTTCTCCTGCCCAGACCCTTGCTTTGCCTGACCTCTCTCCCTGGATGCCCCTCATTAGATCTGACCTACTGTTGCTGACCTGGCGTGTGACCCGACGATTCTCTGCCTGCTCCCTTGTACCTTACCGTCCTCTACGTTACCAACTCGGCCTGTCTGACTTCGCACTTGCTCAGCCATCCATCCATCCCATCGGGGTCACCCGACCTCCTCACATCTGGCTCTCCCTGGTTGGAGCCCCTGGCGAACACCCCTACCACTGACAGGTGTGCTCAGTAGTGGCGACCTGGTCTCGGGGTACTACAAGTCCATCCCCACCATCAGGGGCCCTGGTGAACAAGTACCCTGGGGCTTAGACTCCACGCTCTGGGCACGCCTGACCAGTGGAGTGCTAGTGGTGCCGCTCGGCGGTCCCTCACACTTCCCCACAACCCTGCCCTGTTGGTTGGGGTCTGCAGTTGGGGTGCTTCTCAAAACCTGGACTCTTCCTGTAACAATAAGGGACCACCTAGATACTGTCCCCCCATATGAATGAGTATAAGGTATATAGTACCCCCACTCATTCCCCAAAAGAGTAACCTAGAAACTAAATGTGTGACAAAAAATAAAAGATATATAAAAACAAATTCCCCAAAATGTCCATTCTTGTAAATCCATTACTAATCATGTTGTCTAGTTATGCGGATCTATGTCAATCACTATGCTCGATGACTATTGACCTACCAAAGGGAAAAAATAAGCCACCAATATGTCTAGTGTTCTCTCTGTTGCTCTGGGCACGCCTGACCAGTGGAGTGCTAGTGGTGCCGCTCGGCGGTCCCTCACAGTACCAGAAGGCCATGACTGAGCCTCGAGGAGGACCCTCCCCGATGGAGGAGGTTTGCAGGCACCTGGCTACCCTGACGCAAGCAGTAAACTCTTTGCAGGACAGATGTTTGCAGATTGAGAATCGGTTTCAGGCCTGCACCATATCTGCTCCTGTTTCACAGGCCCCGGCTCCTGCACCTCCGGTCGCAGCAGCCCACGAGCCGGCTCCTGGGCCTTCCGCATCACTCCCTATGGCGGAACCCCGAGTACCCTTACCCGAGCGCTTCCACGGGGATCGCACACGCTTTCGGTCATTCCGTGACTCCTGTCTGCTCTACTTTGAACTGCAACCACGGACCTTTTTGACAGAATCGGTGAAAGTGGGGTTTGTTATCTCCCTGTTGCAGGGTGAACCCCAAGACTGGGCCCACCGACTAAGGGGAAATAATGACCCCCATCTGGTTACGGTTGACAACTTCTTTAACGCTATGGCCATCTTATACGATGACCCACAATGGGCAGCCTCGGCCGAGGCCACATTATACGCACTCCGACAAGGTCGGCGACCGGCTGAGGAATACGCCTCTGACTTTAGGCGCTGGATGGGAGACACTCGCTGGAACGAGTTCGCACTTTTGCACCAGTTCCGTATGGGCCTATCTGAGGCTCTGAAAGACGAGCTCGCCCGGGTGGAGGTGCCCGAGACATTAGAGGACTTGATTGCACTCACCATTAAAATTGACCGTAGGCTACGGGAGCGCAGATTGGAGAGGTCTGGTCAGGGTCGCGGAAATACCTGGGGGTCATTCCAAGGATCCAGTCAACATACTAGGCCAAACATCCAGAACTTGCCGTCTGAAGATGCTCCCGAACCCATGCAGCTAGGCCTGGCACGGCCTAAACTATCGCCAGAGGAACGCCAGCGCAGACGCTCCCAGAATCTGTGTCTCTACTGCGGTGAAGCTGGTCACATGGTACGTTCCTGCCCGCAGAAACTGAGTAAGTTCACCTCATCTTCTTTATCTATTGGCAATATGAATCCGTCCCAATACTTAGTTGTCCCCCTCTCCTTTCAGCTTTCAGAAAGGACCGTGGAGGTGACGGCCATAGTTGATTGGGGCATGCAGCTGTTTTGTGGATATCAATTTTGCTCACCAGCAGGGTATCCCCCTCCGTCCAAAGGAGAAGGGGTTTCACATCTTTTTGGCTGATGGGTCCCGGATAAAGTCAGGGGTGGTTAACCAGGAGACCCCTTCCATTGTGACTTCCATTGCCGGTCAGCACCGGGAACTCCTCCGCCTGGATGCTATTGCATCACCCCTTTTCCCAGTCATTCTGGGGCTCCCATGGTTGCGGGCCCATAACCCCCAAATTGACTGGGAGACTGGGGTTGTCTCGTTCCCTTCCCCATACTGTCGGGAACTGTGCCGAACTTCAGGCCCGGAGGTCCCCCAGGTCCTCCTGTGCTCTGAAGGGGATGCCAGCCTAAAACAAGTGATTCCTGCAGCCTATCATAAGTTTCTTGATGTGTTCAGTGAACGGGGAGCAGATACTCTACCCCCCCACCGCCCATATGACTGTCCTATTGATCTGTTACCCGGTTCTGAAATTCCCTTCGGACAAATTTTTCCCCTTTCTGAGCTAGAATTAGGGGCCCTGAAGGATTATATTGAGGACAGCCTCCGGAAGGGATTCATCCGTCCCTCCACTTCCCCAGCAGATGCAGGGATCTTCTTTGTAGAAAAGAAAGACAAGACTTTGAGGCCATGTATTGACTATCGGGAGCTTAATAGGGTCACAATCAAAAATCGTTACCCATTACCACTGGTACCAGAATTATTCCAGAGCTTAAAAGCTGCAGTAGTATTTACCAAGCTGGACTTAAGGGGAGCCTACAACTTGGTTCGCAGAAGGGAGGGGGATGAGTGGAAAACGGCCTTCCGCACCCGTTTCGGCCATTTCGAATACCTGGTCATGCCTTTCGGGTTGTGCAATGCGCCGGCCACCTTCCAGCACTTTGTAAACGACATCTTTAGGGACTTCCTGGACATCTTTGTCATCGTCTACTTAGACGACATTTTGATTTTTTCATCCTCCCTTGGGGAGCACAGGGTACATGTAATAAAGGTGTTGGGGCGGTTGCGGCAGCACGGGTTGTACGCTAAAGCAGAGAAATGTTGCTTTGAACAGGCTAGCGTTACATTTCTGGGTCTGATTATCTCCACCACGGGGGTCGCAATGGACCCTCAGAAGGTCTCTGCGATCCTAGATTGGCCTGAACCCACGGACAGGAAAAGCGTCCAACGTTTTATCGGGTTCGCAAACTTCTACCGGAAGTTCATCAAGAACTTCTCGGGTCTGGTCTCCCCCATCACTCAGTTAACCAAGCTTGGGACACGATTCAGATGGACGCCAGAGGCACAGGAAGCTTTTGAAGCACTAAAGAAGTTATTTACCTCGGCACCCATTCTGGGTCATCCCGACGCCTCCCTGCCCTACATCTTAGAAGTAGATGCGTCAGAAAACGCGGTTGGCTCCATCCTTTCCCAGCGGAAGGGCGCCAAGGAATTACTTCACCCAGTAGCATTCTTCTCACGGAAACTTACCCCTGCGGAGAAGAACTACGACATTGGGGATCGAGAACTACTGGCTATCAAGACCGCATTAGAAGAATGGAGGTACCTGCTGGAAGGTGCCTCACATCCCATCCTGATATTCACGGACCACAAGAACCTGGAATATCTGAGGACGGCCAAACGTCTGCGCCCACGACAAGCAAGATGGGCATTGTTTTTCTCGAGGTTCCAGTTCCACATCACATACAGGCCGGGATCAAAAAACACGAAGCCAGACGCGTTGTCACGTATGTACGAGGACGCCAAGGAGATCCCAGTGCCTGACACTATTCTGCCTGCGGGGAACTTCTTGGCCCTCCAGACGAACCTTCGCCCCGAGATCCTGAGAGCGTCCACAGCGATGTCTACCTCCGATGGGGCGCCCCTCCAGAACAAGGGGGGACTCCTATGGAGGGAGGACCGGATTGTGGTGCCGGAGGATGCCCGAACCTTAGTCTTGGGACATTGCCATGACCACCCGATGGCAGGACATTTTGGCCCGGTCAAGACCCTGGAACTTCTCCGACGTTCCTTCTGGTGGCCGGACATGGCCAAGGATTGTAAAAGTTACGTGGGCTCCTGTGCCATCTGCCAGCGGAACAAGCCTTCAAGAAATAAGGCGTGGGGCCTGCTACGTCCATTACCCATCCCTGAACGGCACTGGCAGAAAATCTCTATGGACTTCATAGTCGAGCTTCCACCTTCACTGGACCACACAGCAATTCTCGTGGTCGTGGACCGCTTATCCAAGATGGCCCATTTCATTCCTTTACGGAAGACTCCATCAGCAGCCGAGACGGCGCAAGTTTTTATTCGAGAGGTCGTTAGACTGCATGGGGTTCCCGAAGACATCGTCTCGGACCGAGGGGTGCAGTTTACCTCGAGATTTTGGAGGGCATTGTGCAAAGCCATGGATATCAAGCTATCCCTTTCCTCGGCATTTCACCCTCAGACCAATGGTCAGACCGAAAGGACCAATCAGACCCTAGAGCAATACCTGCGATGCTACACTTCATTCTCTCAGGACGACTGGGTGCCACTTCTCCCTTTGGCGGAATTCGCGTACAACAACGCTTGCCATTCAGCAACAGGGCAGTCCCCGTTCTTCTCCAACTATGGGTTTCACCCTGTCTTCCTCCCGGATTTAGTCCCGGAATGCCCAATTCCAGCGACACAGGATGCACTAACCTTTTTCACTTCAAACAATAAAAAACTACAGGAAGCCATCCGTCAAGCCCAAGAAGACTACAAGAGGGCTTTTAATAGGAAGCGAAGAGGGGATCTGGTGTTGCGGCCCGGAGAGAAGGTTTGGCTGGCTACATCGAACTTGAGGATGCTCTGCCCGTCAAAAAGTTGGGACCTAAATTTATAGGCCCTTTTTGCATCAAACGGATGGTCAATGAAGTGGCCTATGAACTTGTTCTCCGTGAGACACTCAAGATCCACCCTGTCTTCCACGTGTCCCTGTTGAAGCCGGTAGTCCCTGATGCCTTCCCGGAATGGGAATCCAGGCCCCCGGAGGCCGTAACAGTTGAAGAGGAAGAAGAATTCGAGGTGGAGGCAATCCTGAAGTGCCGACGAAGGGGGGGCCAGACCCAATTTCTCATCAAGTGGAAGGGCTACGGCCCTGAGGACAATTCGTGGGAACCAGCCCATAATGTCCATGCACCTAGACTTGTCCGGAGGTTTCTTTGTGATCACCCGTGGTGGAGAGATCGGGTGGGCATCCGGAGGTTGCCCGTAGGGGGGGGCAATGTCCCGGCGCAGGAGCACTGCTCCGCCCTGTACACGGGCACTAGGTCCGGGCCGGCCGCGGCGTTCGAGTTCGCACATGCGCAGTAGAAGCCGCGGCCGCCCGCTGGGCACCAATGGCAGCGCAGGGCGGGATATTTAAATGTCCCTGAGCTGTCATTTCGTTGCCTTCTGGTCTTACCTGCTTCCTGTGATTCTGAACCTGTGCCTTGTAAGTTTATTGACCCGGATTGTTCTTGACCTGCTGATTTCTCCTGCCCAGACCCTTGCTTTGCCTGACCTCTCTCCCTGGATGCCCCTCATTAGATCTGACCTACTGTTGCTGACCTGGCGTGTGACCCGACGATTCTCTGCCTGCTCCCTTGTACCTTACTGTCCTCTACGTTACCAACTCGGCCTGTCTGACTTCGCACTTGCTCAGCCATCCATCCATCCCATCGGGGTCACCCGACCTCCTCACATCTGGCTCTCCCTGGTTGGAGCCCCTGGCGAACACCCCTACCACTGACAGGTGTGCTCAGTAGTGGCGACCTGGTCTCGGGGTACTACAAATCCATCCCCACCATCAGGGGCCCTGGTGAACAAGTACCCTGGGGCTTAGACTCCACGCTCTGGGCACGCCTGACCAGTGGAGTGCTAGTGGTGCCGCTCGGCGGTCCCTCACACTTCCCCACAACCCTGCCCTGTTGGTTGGGGTCTGCAGTTGGGGTGCTTCTCAGAACCTGGACTCTTCCTGTAACAATAAGGGAGCACCTAGATACTGTCCCCCCATATGAATGAGTATAAGGTATATAGTACCCCCACTCATTCCCCAAAAGAGTAACCTAGAAACTAAATGTGTGACAAAAAATAAAAGATATATAAAAAAAAATTCCCCAAAATGTCCATTCTTGTAAATCCATTACTAATCATGTTGTCTAGTTATGCGGATCTATGTCAATCACTATGCTCGATGACTATTGACCTACCAAAGGGAAAAAATAAGCCACCAATATGTCTAGTGTTCTCTTGTCTCCCGATGGATGATTCCAGTGGAAGACAGCTGTTATATTGGTATATATATGGCGCCGGGTCTCCCAGGTGATGTCATTGCTCATATATGGACATGACTGTATATGGGTAATAAGGTCACTCGCCTTTGGAAGTCCCTAATAGCTTCTAGGGGGTACAGGGGATGTGGATACACTAATTGGAGTTCCAGACTATGGTTTAACACAGAAGGGTAGAAGGAGTCTGGTTGCAAGTTCAGCCTAGATGCAAGTTCAGTGGTTCTTACATGAACAGCATTCTACCATGAATTTATAAGAATTACATATTTTAATCTATTCTATTATGACAGGAACAGTAGTAAAATCTTTTTATTTTTTTTACTAAATAAGATGAGTCAATCTCTAGCCAAATACATGTTAGTGTAAAATGTGTAAGTGCTTTTCTTGTAGATTGCTACTGTTTACCAGATTTTAAAATCTTTTCTATTACCACTTTCAACAGCTTTATTCTCCACATTATTCCTATAAGGGTTTTATTTTGGGAAACACATTTCCATGCTGTAATAACACTTTTGTGAGGCTTTTTTATTAATATTTTAAAAAAGCTGGTTTTGGTTCATGCAGAAGCACTGTTCTGACTTGTTCAGAAATCCCAATAAAAATGCACTCATTGCACATTTACTGGTATTTATTATTGTGCTTTCTCTCATTAAAATTACAACTACAAGCACATTAAAGGAAACTAGTGGGGAATCATAAATAAAGCTAAGCTCTAATGGAGCTTATTTTAGTAAATGCTTCTAAATGATAAGTGCTGTTTAATATTATGGTTAAGGCTATACACAGCCTACATCTGCTGCACCCTCCGCATTAAAATTTTGCCTTTGACTTGATATTTAAGATAGGGAATATATTTATGAAACTGTGAATGCATTGCTTATACTTTGGAAGCTGTGTTTTCATAGAAGTTTAAAGTGTTTTTGTATGATAACAGGTATAAAATAGGGAAGACTGAAAACCACATTCACTTATTAAAATGTCTCCATTCAATTCCAGTTTTATTGAAAGACTTACACTGAATGCACATTGCAGGCAGTCTTTTTTTCCCTTTATAATGGCGCTGTTTTCTCTGACCATTGCTCCTATTGTTGACATGCCTCTTTGAAACTCAGTGTTTGAGCTAGGTGCTTTGGTGCCCAAAGGTATGCAGCATGTTTTCTGGTCTCTTGTGTCCAGGGGGGAGAAAAGCAGATTGAAAAGGCCATATTCAAAGCAGAAGATAACTAGATGAACATAGAATGGAAATAGAATTGAAGAAAAGAACTAAAATTAAAAGACATTTAATGACTAAAATAGCTACACCATCTGCAACATTGTAATAAAGTGTGATGTAAATAACCATTCACATGTGATGTTGCTAACCCATTTTTTTTAAAAAGTAATGCCTTACGTTTTTTAATGAACATCAGAAGAACCAAAAAATTAAATACTAAGATATATGTATCAGCCTTCATTTACCTGTTTTGAGGGTTGGTTTATCGCTGATCCATACAAGTGAAAGTTTATGGAATATTAGTAAACTGTTCTCAGGTTGTAAGCAATTTATGTTACCCCTTTTGCTGCCATGTGTATGTTTGTTTTTATTAAGCACTTCCCCTAATGACCACTAGTGACATTCTTTCTGATCTAGGAAACAACATACCTGTAGGGATGAATGAATCAAAGTGCTACATAGAAAACCCAGCTTCAAACCCCAGACATAATGCCTACACTCTGTTAAGTCTATTGATGTTTTTTACAGCCTTTTTCAAGGCCAGTTTGCATGATTTTGTTAAAAAAAGGGGCATGAGTAGCTGGAAACTAACACAGGGATCATGCACTAATGCAAAACAAATTTAAAAGAAAATACAGTTCAGTGGGGAGAGGCTTAAAGGGCAGTATTAAAAATATACAGTTCATTTGGGGATGTTGTAAACCTGCATGTGAAGTTGTGCACCAGTTCAATGTACGCTTGCAAAAGTGACATTGCTGCTAAATGATAGTTCCCCACAGGCTTTGTTCTGTTTGTAAAAAATGCTTTAGTACCCCCTCATAATTCAATAATTCATACCAGTCTGATCTGTATGGATTTTGTGGAGGGTCCCAGAACATTTTCTTGTTACCATTGGCAAGTACTCTAGCTGCTGACTGATGTATTACATATTATGACAGGACCCCATGGGCCCTCATTCCCTCTTTTTGAGAAAAATTTGGAGTGTGAACTAAAAGTTGTTTCACCCCAGTGGAATAAAGTTGTTTAGGTCAGTAAAAATAAAGTATCTTCTGTACTATATTACTATCACTCCGAAGATGATAGGTACTGTTGCATACTAGAAAAAGAGAGGAAGGCGCCTCTAAGTGCAGTATTAACAATTTATTAGTAAACAATGGAAAATTTGCACTTACAAGATAAATGGTTAAAAAGACTCATCGTGTGGTAATTGGATCCAGGTGGGACATCCAGCCGTCCAGCAGCAAGCTATGCCTATAGGATCAGGAAGTAGAGTCCAGGATGTGCCTGCGCATCAAAAATGAAGCTCGGAGAGCAGAGTCAGATGTAGCAGGTGAAAGGGGCGGTAATGCATTTCGGAGCATGCTCAATAGGCTCCTTCTTCAGACCTCTGAATAGGCATAGCTTGCTGCTGGACGGCTGGATGTCCCACCTGGATCCAATTACCACACAATGAGTCTTTTTAACCGTTTATCTTGTAAGTGCAAATTTTCCATTGTCTACTAATAAATTGTTAATACTGCACTTAGAGGCGCCTTCCTCTCTTTTTTTGTTAATGCATTAGAGCCTTGATTCCACTCTAAGAAGAGCTGCCTCAGTGTTACTGCTTCCATCCATCCATCCATCCCTGATATCCATCTGGCACCTTTCTATCTATCTTACAGCTACAGAGGTTGGGCTCCAACAAGCGCGCCCTATATAATATACATTTACTGTTGCATACTGACTATTTATCCATGGTCTTGGGGAAGCAACACAACATCCAAAATGTTTATAATTAAGATAGTGTTACATTGTGAAAAGTATGTGATTTGGTGGTCATATATGAATAGGCTGCAATATACATGCATATACCAACCAATTCTTTTTTAATTAGATGTGAAATGTCATGTATTTTTTGTGTCAGTAATATTGTATGTATATATATATATATATATATATATATAAACTAATGTTTGTATTTATGGGTTAACAGCATTCTAAGGACCAGTAAGTTCATCAATACCTCCATATTTAAATTTACGCTGCTCAAAAAAAATTAAAGGAACACTTTTTAATTAGAGTATAGCATCAAGTCAATTAAACTCCTGAGATATTGATCTGGTCAGTTAAGTAGCAGAGGGGGTTGTTAATCAGTTTCAGCTGCTTTGGTGTTAATGAAATTAACAACAGGTGCACTAGATGGGCAACAATTAGATGACCCCCAAAACATGAATGGTTTGACAGGCGGAGGCCAATGCCATTTTTTTCCCTACTCGTCTTTTCTGACTTTTTTTCACTAGTTTTACATTTGTCTAGGGTCAGTGTCACTACTGGCAGCATGAGGTGATACCTGGACTCTACAAAGGTTGCACGGGCAGTCCAACTCCTCCAGGATGGCACATCAATTCATGCCGATGCCAGAAGGTTTGCTGTGTCTCCCAGCACAGTCTCAAGAGCATGGAGGAGATTCCAGCAGACAGGTAGTTACTCTAGGAGAGCTGGACAGGGCCATAAAAGGTCCTTAATCCATCAGCAGGACCGGTAGCTGCTCCTTTGTGCAAAGAGGAGCAGGTTGAGCACTGCCAGTGCCCTACAAAATGACCTCCAGCAGGCCACTGGTGTGAATGTCTCTGACCAAACAATCAGAAACAGACTTCATGAGGGTGTTCTGAAGGCCCAACATCTTCTAGTGGGCCCTGTACTCACTGCCCGGCACCATAAAGCTCAATTGGAATTTGCCATTGAACACCATAATTGGCAGGTCTGCCACTGGCACCCTGTGCTTTTCACAGATGAGAGCAGGTTCACCCTGAGCTTATGACAGATGTGAAAGGGTCTGGAGAAACCATGGAGAACATTATGCTGCCTGTAGCACCGTTCAGCATGACCGTTTTGGTGGTGGGTCAGTGATGGTCTGGGGAGGCATATCCATGGAGGGACGCACAGACCTCTACAGGCTAGACAATGGCACCCTGACTGCAATTAGGTATCGGGATGAAATCCTTGGACCCATTGTCAGTTCCTACACTGGTGCAGTGTATCCTGGGTTCCTCCTGATGCATGACAATGCCCAGCCACATGTTGTGAGAGTATGCAGGCAGTTCCTGGAGGTTGAAGGAATTGATACCACTGAATGGCCCCCACGCTTCCTTACCTAAATCCAATAGAACACCTCTGAGATATCATGTTTCAGTCCATCCAATGCCACTAGGTTGCACTTCAGACTGTCCAGGAGCTCAGTGATGCCCTGCTCCAGATCTAGAAGAAAGTACCCCAGGACACCATCCATCGTCTCATTAGGAGCATGACCCAACGTTGTCAGGCATGCATATAATCTTGGGGGGGGCCATACAAAGTACTATGAAATTTCAGCAAAATGGTCTAGCCTGCAGCATAATTTTTTCACTTTGATTTTTGGAGTGTCTTTGAATTCAGTCCTCTGTAGGTTGATAATTTTCATTTCCATTAGACAATGGGGCATCCTTACGTTCCTAACACATTACCCAGTCCATATCAGTATATCCAGCTTGATATATTTCCCCATTGAGATCTGATGTGTTTTCAAAGTGTTCCTTCAATTTTGTAGCACTGTATATGGTTATAACCACATGTGGTCAAATACCAAGAATCACTCCATGTTGCCAAAACATGAAACAACCTGCCAGAGAGCTGTTAGGGGTGGTAGGGGTGGTTCAAAAATGAATGATTTCCAACTGCAGCAGCCTGAAGTTTAGGCAGTTGGGTGAACTGGCCAAATCAAACTCATGGTTGACCTGAACCCAAATCCCTATTACGTGCAGCAGATAGCAGCAAACAAAAGTAAATGGTACTTCTATCAGCACAAAGCAGCATGCTTTCAATTTATGCGTTATTGAAAAATAGACAGCTGGTTTAGGCTAGAAACTGTTGCTAGTTAAGGAATTTTTAACATGAATAGGCTCTATTCAATACAACAGATCACATGTAGTATTTAGGTGATCTGACACATTTTTTTCCAAATATTGCATGCGATGCTGAAAATATTAATTTACTATTCCCCAAAATGCAAAAACACTCAGTAAATACCACCCCTGAACCTTACCAGGCCACATTCCCTTACCATGGGGGGGGGGGGTTTGGGGATAGTAAATTGATATTTTCAGCATCGCATGCAATATTTGGGGAAGAGGCTCTTGTCCTCATCCACATGGCCCTCTTTCCCTGTGGAGGTGCAGGGAATGATTTATCGGAATCTGGAAGCCCCTTTAACAAGGGGGACTCAGATCCCGACCCCCATATAAAAGAGAATAGGGTACAATAACAATAAAAACCTAAAAAACTAAATAAAAAAACACAGCCAGTTTTTGACAAGTCCTTTATGCAAGCCCCTCAAAAAACAAAGGTTCCTCAAAGTAGATCAAATGTCAATCACAATGAATGCTGGCCACTTCCATAAATGAAAAAAAAAAAAACGACCAGCACTGACACTTTGGTCCCACCAAATGACAGCTCCTTCACCTCCCACTGCTAAATAAACAAAGGAGGGGGACCACATGATGATGTCATTGAGTGGTTCCACCCCTTTGTTTAGTTAACGCCAGGAGGTAGCAAAGCTGTCATTCAGCAGGAGCATTACACTTACGATCAGTGGATCACAGGGGCAATGTCAGGTTCCTGAAGAGACTCAGTAGAGCTGTCTATCCATATCCCCATACAGGCATATAGTTATTGAGGTGCAGGAAGAGTCAATGAACTACAGGGGTGCTTGTCAGCAGGGGCGGACTGACCATTTGGAAACTTGGGCACTGCCCGAGGGCCCGGGGTCAGTAGGGGGCCCCATGAGATGCCCCTGGTGCCTTTTTCATAGGCTTTTTTGAGTCTGGGCAAGGACACAGGAGCCCCATGATCCCCTATTGCCCGGGGACTCCATGGGTTGTCAGTCTGCCTCTGCTTGTCAGCATTCTCATAGTTCATTAAGCACTACAAGCTGTTTGCTGTAGTGGCAGATGGGACTTGTAAGTCACTCATTTGCAGATCTCAGTAAATGAATGATGTGGTTGTGTTGGCAGTGTGGCTGTGCACAGCATCATTGCTTTTAAAATGTGACATTGGGCAGAGGGAGAAGATCCCTTGCTTGCTGTCAAATAGGGGGCTCAGTGGGAGAGGTCAGCTGATGTATAATAACATGTTGCATGTGCCACACTAAATACGGGTGTAACATGTTACAAAAACTGAACATATCCTTTAAATTCCTGAATGGTAATTGCCTGACCATGGGTTCAGACTAAGGCAAGTGGAACTGTAGTAGTGTGCTTTCTATTCAATTTATATTTACAGGGTAAATCTCTATCTGAGAATCACACTACAGTTTCAGCTTTTAGCTAGATTGCTAACAGATACCACACAGTGAGGCAGCAAAGCTGACCCTTGTCAAATTAATATTTTTTCACAGAAAAATGACCAATGGCAATTCTGTAAAAGGGTTTAAGACTCACAAAAGTCATAATCCAAGGACATTGACCAAATCTTAAATCAGTAGTTAGGTCCACTGTAGTTTCTTTTTTTTGGGGGTACCCCAGATGGGTTATGCCATAATGTGACAGTATGCACAGCAAATGAGCATATTATGGCATACCTACTGGTCAAACCTGTACTGTGATCAATCTGGCTTCCATCTTCACCAGGTCTTCCTTCCAGGTTCTATGCCTTTAGCTGCTTAAATGGCCAGGCTACAGTGACATCACTCCCGTGGATGTGCATGGGAATCACATAGTGGCAGCACAGATCGGAGCTGTAAATGTTTGCTGAGCTGTGCATGCAAGGCTCAGTGTACATGACCGCTGACAGGGTCTCTTATGTCATAAATACCCTGCCTGTCAGCAACTTTTCAAAACACTAGGTTTACTACCACTTTAAGTGTATACTGTTAAACTGCATTTTTTTTTAACTTGGCAGCACATTTGATACTTAATTAATACTTAAAGTGTTTAAACAATTCAAGTAACAGAAAAATCTGTGATATTCTGTAATTCAGTGTATACACAAAACCCAATGCCAATACAGGAATAAAATCCATCTGCCTTTTTTAGACTTGCTAACAAATCTTTGGCTACAAGACTGGACCTTGTATTAAAAATTGTGCTGTTTGCTGCAAAACAAAGCAAACACTTGTTAAACTGATGATTGGTTCACAGGGGTTGAGTGCCCATTGCAATTAAATTAGCTTAGTGAATACGGAGGAATTTTACTTTGCAAAGAATACTCAATCTAGTGCAAGGGCATCATAAAAAAACAGCATTTTTGCTTGCATACGACTGGATGATGGAAGTCAGCAGAGTTTTACCCCATTAACTAACCTCTGGAGAAAATCCCCTTGTAAAATGCAACAGTCTATTTACCTTTAGTAAATCAACCCTACTGTCTCAGAAAAGCCTGTCACCTTCTGCAGATATCCCACTGATTTTAAAGGATAGTTTGACCTTTTGAGCATGGTAAATGTTACACCTGTATTTAGCGTGCAACATGTAACATGCTCAAACATACCTCTTTGTCTCTTTAGCCCCCCTTCCCTGTGACAGTGGGCAGGAGTTCCCCTCCCCTGCAGCCTGTGTCATCTTTAAAATCGGCAGGTCTGTGAGGGGTTCCACCCACATAGCAGCATCATTCATTTAGAGGCATCTATGAATGAATAAATTAGTCCCATTTTGCACTGCAGCAGATTGACATTTAGTTTAGTAGTTTAAATGGACTGAGAGCGTACTGATCAGCAAACTCATAGTGCAATCACATAGCTCTAAAACTGACAGCCCTTAGAAGTACAGTCAGAGAGCTGTAGGAAGACTGTGCAGGAGCCTAACACTGCATCCCAATCCACTGATCTCGGCTGCAATATCCTGCAGGGTCCTGTGAAAAAATTATAACTGCACTTTTTCCTGCAAAAATAAGTGCATGTATTATTTTTTTCATATGGGTGAACTTGAAATTGCCAACTGGAGACTATTAGTCACTCGTCTTGTATTCTGTATGATTGCAGTAAAGTTGCATTTTGTATCTGACACTCTTGCATTGTGTTTGCTAAGAAGCTGTGATTAGGGAGGAAACACAAGGGGGAGCTCTCCTCACCTGCCAGCCTACCTGAGCTATGCCATGGCAGTGCTGCCAGGTTGGATCCCCCTTTGAAATTCACAGGGCTCTGCACAAACACTGAACACCGAGTCTGAAAGAAGGAAGGAGCACAGAGGAGCTCCAGATAAGAAGTGGATGTGGAGCCTGTGGATCAATGAAGAGCCTCTGGAGAGACTGAAAAGTTTTGCAATTAAGGCATCCACACAGTCTAGACCCTCAAAATACACATTGACCTTCTTGTTTAAAGGGATCACTGTTATCTGGTAAATTGCATTTTTCTGACACGTTGTGGCACATCGGCATGTTTGGTATGGAGGAATGAAGAGGAGTCGCATAGTTAGAGATATTTAGCCACAAGGTGAGGAGAGATATTGTGTGATCTAATGGACTCATGGTTATTGGACTTTCATTTGTTGATTTGGTGGAAAATTCTATACATACACATATATATATATATATATATATATATAGTTTATTTTTAATTTTTATTTTTTCTTTAGATACATACATCTTTTGTGTGATATAATTGTTTGCACTACTGCTATAAGTGGTGTACAACACCTTACTTTTCAATATAATTGTACATAATATATAATATTGTTATGTGTTGATTTTTTAGCATGAATAAAGGTGAGCACCATCTTTTCCTACTTTGCTTTTTTTCACAAGAAGCATCAGATGCAACAACAGTGTTGAATCTGTTTGTCAGTGTCTGGTGGTGTGGATGAAAGTGACAGTGAATTTAACCTCTCCTTTTTGAAATCCAAAATAGATGGATTTGGTTATAAAATGTTGCCTTTTTGGGTTGTTGCTGTGTATCTTCATCATATCTGATTTATTCAATTTTTTTGCAGTAAGTTGTATACATCGTACAGGTTTGGGACATCCCCCAGACATGGTAGCCTAATTTGGCTACCATTGAATTCAGTTGGTTAGGGTTCAGCACCTAAACTTCAGTAATGTTCGCTGAATTTGCTTCAAACAGAACCCATGTTCAGTGCTTTAACTAATTAACAAATGTTGCCACTGCCATAGGGATCATGGATAGTTTTACTACCTATTATAACATAAAGTTAAAAATGAGGCATTTAATTAAATAAGTGGCTGGTCAAAAAAAAAAAATCAAGGTAAGAAATTGGCAATGGGCAAACCTTCAAAGTCAGGATTATCTCTTAAACATAATGTACAGTGCAAAACTATGCATTAGTAGGATAGGAGCTGTAAAATATGCATGATGATAGACAGTAGACAGACCCAATTTTAATCTTGTTATAGACTAGCCATTATAGGACCAGTCCAAGGGCGGACTGACCATTTGGAAACTCGGGCACTGCTGACCCCGAGGGCCCGGGGTCAGTAGGGGGCCCCATGAGATGCCCCTGGTACCTTTTTCATATGCTTTTTTGAGTTTGGGAAAGGACACAGGGGCCCCATGATCCCCTATTGCCGGGAGCCCCATGAGTTGTCAGTCCGCCCCTGGACCAGTCCTTCAATAGAAATGTTAAAGGTCCAAAGCATGCCCAAATAAGGGTGGGCAAATCTTAGAAATGTGCAATTGGTATTTAACAAAAAGTAAGAAAAAAATACCATTACTGGACTATTATGGAGCAACTCAATATATTAAAAACAAATACACATATTTGTCACAAGGGATGTCACCTCAATGAATGTTTATTATACAAAGGAGTATAAAAACCCTATGAGGTATAA
Organism: Staurois parvus; assembly: GCF_062004578.1. Lineage (NCBI taxonomy): Eukaryota > Metazoa > Chordata > Amphibia > Anura > Ranidae > Staurois > Staurois parvus. The sequence continues at coordinate 3,514,147 of NW_028317808.1, forward strand.
ACACTATTAGGTTAGGTAACCCCTAATAAAACCAAACCTCTCTATACCCTCCCCATATTCTAAGAAATCTCTATAGTGCACATTTATGTTGGTGTTGAAAACTGGAATTTAAAATCTAGTTCCTGGTATAGGCACCATTTTAGATAGGTGCATTGTAAAAAAAACCCTGTTTGAAAGACTGCTTGTAAAGAAGACCAAAAAAAGCAGACAACAGAATATAGCTAACATAAGAGATGATCATCAGAAATTATGAACAACCTTCAGCGCTCACACAAAAGATGGAAATAATTATTATATGAAATAAATTATACCAGAATGTGAATGAAATTAAATAAGAGGGAGTAAAAGAAATAAAAGGAATAAAACCAGTCCACAGATGGATGGATAGGTGGCAGGATTCCAGGCGGAATTGGTGTGTTCAGGGTGCAGCAATCAGCAAGTCCATCCAATGGATGTGCAGGTAAGGAGACTGTGGAAGCTCTAGAAAACATGATCAGACCGGCAGCTCCTCATCAAGGACAGGGGGAAGGCACTCAGAGATGCCGTTCATCCATCGCTGCAGATTTCCTCCCAGGCCATGCATAGTTCATCTGATCCGCACTTCTGATGTCCCTGGCTCCAGTGTCTTTCATCTGCCACACTCACTGAGGGATTTTAAGATGTACGTTTCTTTATAATAAAGTACTACTGCTTTTATCTACACTGACCTGGTGCCCTGCTTGTCTTTCTTTTGCAAACAGAATATAGCTGCAAAAGACAGACAGCCAGCCTGATTTAGTTAACTATATGTATAAACACCAAGGCATTTATTATGCTTTGACAAGAAAATCATGCAATCAGAATTTAATCTGTACCTACCATGCATTTACTTACATAATACAAATAAGTTTGGTTTGTTATGGAATGTCCGATTGCTGAATGTACACCAGCTAAGCTGTGATTTGTCAAAAACAAAAAAGGAGTTTCTTCTTACGTTTTCAAACAACTATTAGTATTTTAAATATTCATATCATATCTAAAAACACCCCCACAACACATGAACATGACTATCATAAAGGGGCTGTAAAATACCCCTGATTTGTAAACAGCATAAAGAATGTATTGCATATCGATTAGTGTTGTGCCGTCCATGAACTTTTTTTGTGCAAACACAGACAACTTCAAGAATTAGCTGGCATGTGAGATTCCATATGCTAGTTATTGAAATAGAGATTCAGACAACAAATAACCATTTATAAACCATATTTTGTCCTCCAAAAGCATAGTGTAGAGGGTTTTTGACTTGTCAGTTAGCTTAGCAAATGTGGATGCATTTAATTGCTTGAGAAGCTGGTCATATTAGTTTTTCATTTTAGGCATTGTCAATTAGCAAACTAGGGCCATACTGCATGCACTGAAAATCAAGGCATGAATAGCTAGATTAGTTCAGAAATCACCTTTGCTGTGCAAGCATGTACTGTACCTGTGCAGATGCAGGGCCCAAGATGCAAGCATACTATGACCATTTATCCCTGTTTTTGTTCATTTGCTTTGGGTAAACAGCCCAAGTGAGTACTTTTTTCATTGATCATTAAATGGGAAAATGGAAAATTTCTGTTAACCATAAAAGTGGTCCCCTAACCTGTATTCCACTGTACACGCCCTATGTTTTTTTTCCTGTACAATTCAGTTCCTATAAGACAATAAAAGCATGCAACAAATAATCAGTGAAGTGTGTGGTGCATAGGCAAGTGTTGACCATAATACTTCATGAGGTAGGTAAGTTTGGATCTGAATGTGTATTTAGATATTCAATGTCTCAGCTTATCATTTGTTGAAGTCAAAGAAAACTGTGAATGATGTACATGTCAAGGTTAAATATGTGAGAGAAGTATTTATTAGGACAATTACATTATATTTTGAGTGTTTTAACACCCTGAATTATTACGTAGTTGTATCTAGAATGTCTTTTTTAAATGCAAATTATAGAATCATATAAAAAGGTATGGGTAAGAGGTTGTAGCAAGTACATGTTATTGTAAGCCTGAAGATAGACATGAAAATACAGCAAGTTTTATTTTCTTGCGTTCTTATGCTTTTGTTGCAAAATAAATAATATTTGATATTTTCATATTGAGCTGAAATCTCCAAATCAAAAAGTTTGTTTTCTTGTGTATTACTGTAACAGTACATACATATTTAATCTTCATATCACGTAATTTAGCCTAAAATGAATTGGAATCAGGAATTTAATTTTCAGAGGAACTGCCTAACAGAGCAGTAGCTGCTCTGACCAATCATTTTAGTGATATATTAGGCAGTTTGGAAGACTGAGAAGAAGCTGCTAAGTTGTGACTTTCAGAAGCATAAATGGGTGATTTACACCCTGCCTGGTGAGGGGGCTTTGTGATAAGAGAAATGCCATCATGACTGACTCAGTGGCTTTCAGGGTGAGGGAACTGCAAGTCAGAGCCCCTGTTGATGAATGGATTAGGCCACTAATGCTCTCTTTCTGTAACCTATCACTTGTAATCAGTTATCAGTTAAGTAAAATGTTATTTTTTCATTGTTTTAAATTGTGGTATTTCATTGGTACTACGCAAAAGACTTAAAGTGGTTGCAAAGGATCAAGGTTTTTTTTACCTTCATGTATTGTATGCATGAAGGTAAAAACATTCTTTATATAGCAGCCCCCCCCCCAATACTTACCTGAGCCCCATCGCGATCCAGCAATGTGCACAAAAGCCTTGATTCTCTGGGGACTCTCCCTCTTTATTGGCTGAGACAGCAGCGAGAGTCATTGGCCATTGAGCAGGTATGACATGTTTGTTATTTTTTTTTTAATAAAAAAGTTGCCTTTATTATCACTTTAAGTCACACAATTAGTTTAATTGGGGTGCCAGGCAATAAGAGATCACTTGAAGATCTGCACATTTAATTAAGAACTTAAATGCCAAGCACTCCAAATTGTGGCAGTGGTAGGATTCTTTATTTCAGGTCATGAGATCAAGCCCAAGCACTACAATTACTAAAACATCTTCACACAGTAGTTTTCCTGAAACCATCACGCTTACCCAGCATTACTGCTTCCAGTCCATTTTAGAATCTCTATCAATCTTCTTACCTCACTAATCATAACACAAACAGATTGAATGATTAGTACTCACCTTGTACAACAATTCGGCAAATGTTTTACACTTGATACATTGCAGGGTCTTACTTAGTACACACTGACAATAACATTGAAGGAATCATCTACTGTTCATCATTAGAGAAACATCATCACATTGCTCCAATAAACTCTCTCCGGCTACAAATGGGATTTATTTTGAAAAAATCTTGAGTTGGAATAGGCATATTAGGCAAATTTATAGCAGTGTCCTGACACTTCATATGCACATGGGTGTATATGTGTGTGTGTGTATGTATGTATGTATGTGCGGGCAGCACAGTGGCTAAATGGTTAGCACTTCCACCTGGCAGTACTAGGGTCCTTGGCTCGAATCCCAGCCACGGCACCTCCTGCCTGGAGTTTGCATGTTCTCCCTGTGCGGGCGTGGGTTTCCTCTGGGTACTCCGGTTTCCTCCCACACTCCAAAGACATGCTGGTAGGTTAATTGGATCCTGTCTAAATTGGCCCTAGTATGTGAATGTATGAATGTGAGTTAGGGACCTTAGAATGTACACCGCTTGAGGATTAGGGACTGATGTGAATGTACAAGATATATGTAAAGCGCTGCGTAAATTGACAGTGCTATAGAAGTACCTGAAATAAATAAATAATGTGTTTGTGATTACAAGAGTGTTCTCTGTCGTTTAACAGTCATATGATGCTAAGTATCTTGCATGTTTTTAACCTCCTTAGCGGTTTTCCCGAGTGTAGCTCGGGGTAAAATTTGAGTACCAAAAGTACCAAGCTACACTCGGGCTTACCATGCAGCGTTGCTCAGGGGGTCCCTGCAGCACTTACCTTGTCCTTCGCTCCAGCGATGTGTCCCCTGTACTGTCCCCGGCCATCTCCTCCGGCCGATGCCAGCATCCGGCTTCCGTGTTCCGGTCCCTGTGACGGCGGGAAATTTGAAATTTTTTAAAAATTTCATTTTTGCTCTCATTGCTGTTTCAACGCATTTCACATATATTTTGTCCCTACTGCTTTGTCCTGTGCCCTGCCTGCATTTTGACTGTTCTTTCTGCCTGGAAACTTAGAAAAGTCCATGGCGTCCAAAAAGCGTCCCTTTACGTCAAAAGCGGTTTTAGAACAGCGATAGTAAATCAGAACCACTTGCAGAATTGAGTGAAAATGATTCGTGGGGAAATTCGTCATCAGACACTGAAAATGATTTTGCAACTTTGCTCAGCGATGTGCGAATTTGCCTCTGTATTTCAAATTTCAGTGTTTTTGGTTTGATTATATTATTGAATTAAATTTATTATTATTATATTATTATTTTTTATGATTATTTATTAAATTATAATTTATGATTTCGTGTTTCAAGTTTTATCATACCCGGGATGTTTACTAGACTCTTGTTCGTACAGATTTCAGTGAGTTATTCCTAAAAATTACAGCCTACAATAAAAAACTACATATTTCCATGCAAAAAAATGGTACCGCTTTCAGCACCAAAAATCGGAAAGAATCATACCGCCGAGGAGGTTAAAGTCCATACATGTTAACAAAGGTTGTTTACCCTTTTTATAATTTCAAATATAGATTCACAAAAATGATATTACAAATTGGAAAGTGCTCAGAGAATGGCAAAATAAAAAGTGGCTTGGAAGACCTCAGCTATGCGGAAAGATTAACTGAATTTAATCCCCCTTAAGAAGAGGCAATTAAAGTGCATTTAAATGTTAATTCTATTTACAATATGTCTGGCATTAAATCTATTGCTGTTGCAGGCTAATAGCACTACGCCACAAGATCCTTTTAGCAGCATTGCCAGCTTGCAACTTGAACACCTTCTGTTGGGCAGCCTATCTGATAGCCCCGATAGACAGCCCAACTACTAACTAAGGGAGCACACGTGGCAGGCTGACAATGCTGCTTCTAATTGGGAGGCAGTGGCTTAGCAATGTTAGCCTGCACAGGTAGTGGCATTACTTGCAGATTCCCTAGATAAAGAATGTGCATCAAATTCACAAAAAAGGGACCACACACAATGTGACATGATGCCAAACATAGTATATATATATAGTATAGTATAGTATATCTATAGTATAATATTACTATAGATTTGGGGTTTGCATATGCATTAAGAGGGGATTGGATCACCTTTTATTAAATAAATTGTCTATATAGTACATATTGTGAAAAGTATTGTGAAAAGATTGTTAAAAAAAGGCTGGATATGTACAGAATACAATGCATGTTCTTGATGTTCTTGATGTATTGGGGGGATTTACTAAAACTGGAGCACTCAGAATTTGGTGCAGCTGTGCATGGTAGAAAATCAGCTTTTAAATTCAGCTTATTTAGTTAAGCTTTGACAATAAAATCTGGAAGCTGATTGGTTTCTATGTAGAGCTGTACCATATGTTGCTCCTTGCAGTTGTAGTAAATAACCCCCATTGTGTCTAAGCCCCGTTTCACACATATGCAATTTCTGTTGTGTTTCCACGCACACAGATTCACATGACAGTGCAGATAAAATCTGTTTCCATGGTGCTGTTTCATATAGATGCGATTCCAGCTTTCTGCATTTTGTCTGCATGGGAAAAAAAGATTCCTGTGCAAGTTTTCAAATTTGCAGCCTGTAGTGTGTAGGGACATTTGAAGCAGGGTGTTCATATATCAGATGTAAATCTGACGCGTTTTTGATGCTGTTCTGCCTGTTTTGAAAATCATAGTGGTAAATTTGCATTATTCACAAACAACAGCATCCATGAATCACATTGTGATTTCAACACATACTGTATATTCACTCACTGGCTACATTAATAGGTACGACTTGTTAGTGACAAGAAAATATCCCCCACACCATTGTACCACCACTACTAGCCTGCGCCAATGATACAAGGCAGGATGGATCCATGCTTTCATGTTGTTTATGCCAAATTCTGACCCTACCATCTGAATGCTGCAGCAACCAGTCTGCTCATTCTCCTCTGAGCTCTGACATCAACAAGACCTTTTTGTCCACACAACTGCCACTCACTGGATATTTTCTATTTTTTGGATCATTCTCTGTAAACCCTAGAGATGGTTGTGCATGAAAATCTCAGTAGATCAGCAGTTTTTTAAATACTCAGACCAGCCCGTCTACCACCAACAATCATGCCATGTTCAAAATCACTTAAATTCCCTTTCTTCCCTATGCTGATGTTCTGTTTGAACTTCAGTAAGTTGTCTTCACCACATCTTCATGCCTAAATACATTGAGTTGCCGCCATGTGATTGGCTGAATAGCAGTTTGTGTTACCAAGCAATTGAACAGGTGTACCTAATAAAATGACCGGTGAGTGTATGTTAACCCAGGCTTATAGTTGAACTAAGTTAATTCTTTAAACTCATTATGGAACTAAAAAATGTAAAATAGACTTAATGTGGTCATATATATTGCAAACTAACTATGGGCTCATTAAAAGTAATTTTGGAACAATATTTTTTACATATTCCTTATTTATAGGCACAGTTTGGCATATTATTATAGCTGGCCCTCTACAAAATATTGTCTGCTCAGTTTAGGGTTATAGAAGGTTGTAGATCAATACTATATGGCCTCATGCATACAGGTCTTTTTCGCAGCCACTTTTAGGGGTGTTAGGCATACAGTAAGGTATAATATTTCATTAACTATAAACTTTTCTAACTGTATCCAGTTTATTTATTTTTTTAAATCATACCTGGAGCTTGCTAAAGCTGCTGACATATTGAAAGCACCTGTATAATAACATGTGTCTACTAACTTGTGTTTTGCTGATGTATGCAGAATACGTCTGGATTTTTTGGGTCATTGTTAAAATGTTTCAAATGTACGCAACTGACCTTTTAGTTCATCATTCAGACATTTGTTCAAACTGTTGCATCTTTTGCTCACTAATTAAGGTTACATCTCAAAGTTTATACTGCAATGGCATTTTGATAATCCCTTCTCTCAGCACTATCAAGGAAGTTTATTGTTCCAGGCTAAGAGGCACTTACATTTATCCTAACAAGTATGAAAATATAAAGTAAATAATTTATGTACAGTTGTGAGGAAAGTTTATAAACCCATAATTGCCTCATGCTATATGATCTTTGTATTAAATGTATGAATTAATAAAGCTACAGGAAGAGTTTGATACTCTGTCAAGTCTTTATTGCTGTCTGTGTCCCCATTGGGGAGATTCACCCTCTATTTGTAAAATGTATAGCTGTTTCAAGAGTAAGAGGTCAGAGAAAATCTTCCAATGGGGTCACAGGTTCTGGGGACAACTGTCTAAGAGGGGAAATTCCCCTCATATGGGAGATTTCTTCCAGTTGCATCTCTTGAGCAACAAATGAAAGGACATTTCACCAATAAAACAAGCAGCAAAAATAAATATATTAAACTAATTGGGATTTTAGCCATTCTCTTCTCTATTCTAAACAAAATAATATCCTTGGCTATACATATACTGTAAATTAACTATTTTATTTCAGTGCTTCTGTCAGCTACTGGTAAAAGGTTATGTTTCCCAGATGCGTTCAGTCAGTGTAAAGGCCCGTACACACGATATGAAAACTATACGAACATTTTGCGTATGAGGTGTGATCATCCAGTAATCTGATCACTAGTACAGGGCTTTCGAGAGCAGATCCCGACAGATGTTACAATATCTGAAGGGACAAACATGAAAATGTTTCCCGCGCTATACCAGAACAAATTATTTTCTTTTAATCAGTAGAGTAGTTGTCTGAACAAAATCAGAAGACTAAGACCACGCATACTCAGAAATGAAAGAATGCATTACAATACAATAAGATACCTTACATAACTTCCAAATACAGTATGTATTCTGTCATACGAGAATTTTCTCGTATGCAAGCAAAAAAAACCAGGTGATTATTCGTCCGATATTCTCCTCCTGTGTGCGGGGCCTTAGTTTAGCTTTCAAAGGCATATCCACCTGTATACACTCCTCTGTATTCCAAACATCATGAGCAATAGTCACACCACACATAAATAAACCTGTTCCCTTTTCAAGTGAAGTTGCAGTTTGCAAGGAACTTTTCCCCAGACCTTAGAGAATATGGTGAAACTCTGCTGACTTCCATAATCCAATAATTTTCAAGCAAATATGTTGTTTTTATATTCCTTACACATAATTAATTATTCTTTGTAAAGTGAAGTTGTACTGCATTCACTAAGCTCTAGCAAAAATTCCCTTGCAAAGTGAACAGACTATTTTTTTTAGTAAATCAAACCTATAGTTTTAATGCAACAATACTATTACTCCATATGGCATGTATACCTGCATAACAAATTTGTTGTACACTGACTACATGAACTTAGACTTTTTTTCATGATGCTTAGTCTCAAATAATGTACATCTTTTACAAAAGTGATTATTTAACACAAGCCTTAGAAAGTTTGACTTGTCGGTGGTCATTTTAATATACATTCATACTGTAAACAAATAGGAGCTCATTTATAATGGAGAGTGGCTTTCCTCCAGACTTTTCCTTGTTATATTTTCAAAGTCCATTCATTTATACTGTACTTCAGCTCCAGAAGTCAGCAGAGCACAATGTTTATTTGTACAGCACATCTTTATGCTTTATAAATGTTCAAGGCTTTCTTTTTTTTAAAGCAGCTGTGTGGTTGCAGCATGATCATAATGCTATTTTTTAAATTGAACCTATACATACACAAGTCTTGCATGCACAGCTAAAATACACTGTTAAATCTGCAGTAGATGCATTTATTATTATTAGTTCTAAACATTTGATCTTGTATTTTGCCATACATATATATTTTTATTGGAAATTATCTTGTAATAGCATGATTATATCTTGAATAAGTAAGCAGCTGTGCTATTTTAAGCCATTGACCTGCAATAGGTATAAGCAGAAGAATCATACATTTCTTTACTTTCAATCAAATCAATTAACAACTTTGTCTTAGTCTCATTCAATTGTTTATTATTGCATTTTAAGCTCTATTATAGGTTTAAGTTAACTGTGTAAACAACATATGTAAGCGCAAAGATGTTAGACATGCATGCATATCAATGAGTAGGTGTCAGGGCTCCGGGAATGACCAGAGATGTGTGGACTGACACAGGGAAACAGCAGGCTTCTGGAACACAGGCTGGAGCGGTGGAATGGTCAGGCAGGCCATAAGGTACTGTCAGGCACCGCCTGGCGGGATCTCTAGTAACCCACAGAACAGGATTCCCCAGGGCGCGGAGTCTAAGGCCCAGTCTGCCTTTTCACCAAACCCCTGATGGTGGGGATGGACTTGGCGCAGGACTGAGACCAGGTCGCGGCCCCTGAGTGCACCCAACTGTGGTAGAGGGGTCCGCTGAGGGTATGTACTGGGGGAAAACCTGATGTGAAGGGGCTGGCAGGTTCGGACAGTAGTGACTGGATCCGTGCGGGATGGATGGATGACATTATGGAGTGTAGCGTAGTCAGACAAGCCGGGTCGGTAACGGTGGAGGCAGATCAGTACAGAGCAGCAGGCAAAGAGTAAACGGGTCACGAGCCAAGGTACAGCAACAGGAGGTCAAACAGCATAGGAGTAGGCAGAAGAATAGTCAGGGACGAGCCAGGAGTCAGAGCAGGAGAAGTCAGCAGAGGTCAGGATCAGGCAGGGTCAGCAACAAATCAGATAGGCAGAGGAACAGGAACACAGGATACAAGGTACAGGGGCTCATGGGAAACATACACCAAGGCCCTGATCACAGGCCTGGTCCTGCTTAAATACACCTCCTGCAATCAGCCTCAGGTGATGGCCTGATTGCAGGAGTGAGATTCTGGCTGCTGAGAGCACCCGCTGGCCAGCCTTGGTACTGCAGCCCACAAAGGCAGGTGAGTCCCACCACCATTGGCGAGTCCATTCCTGACAGTAGGCAATAAAATTTTCAAACATCATAACAAGAAGTTCAGAAAGAATTGTCTTGGTCATGAAGTAGATGACCAAGATGGAACATAAAACAGAAACAAAGGGCTATAAATGGACAGATGGGGGCTGGAATAGAAGGTGGGAAGGAGGGAAGGTAGACAAGGAAAGAGGGCAGGGAATGAGGTAGTCAAAGGTTCTCTCTAGGCTAAAATAGAAGGGGTACAGTGTCAAAGCTTGGAGGAAGTAATTGTGTGTGTCAGGGGTACTAGAATGTTGAAAATATATGCATTGTATCTGAGCGTATAGCCCCTTTTGTTTTGTGGGGCATAATTTAAAGCCAAAGTCCAGGTTTCCTGCCACTGTTTTTTTTGGCCAAGCTAACCAAAACAAACTTTTTCCATTGCTAAGTCATTTAGCCACTGTTCCCACTGTCTTACACTGTAATAGCATGTTCTGTAGCAGTACGAAGGACTTGCTGTCTACTGCCCGAACAAAATCAGTTCAGATTGATTTAATCTCAGTCATTCAGAGAAGCCCTTGTTATGTTTTTATCAATGAATATAAGGCCTCCTCTGATTGTCTGAGGTGGAGATTGGTGTACTCAATTTTGTTCTGACAGCAGATTGGGATTCGTCCTACATACTGTATGTAGCTGATACTACAACCGCATGATACAGAGCTCAGCTTTTCAGCTTTAAGTGCTTCTACATCTTGTTTCAGCAAAGGTGATGGTCAGACTGCTCCAAGCCTTACCAATAGCTTGTTTGGCTTCAGAAAGATCATGTTGTATTAATTGCAATTGATATTTATGTAGATGAGGTATCTTAAGTAAAGTGTTTGTGCCCTCAATGTTATCACAGATTCCAACAGTTAATATTTGAAAAACCATGGCTCAAAATTTTTGGGTGATTGAGCAGGATCGCCACATGTAATAAAATTATTTGTTTGGTCACAGCCTTGAAAACACAATCAGGAGTAACACAAAACATATTGGGCAATTCTAGCTGGCACAAGGTACCAAAGTGTAAGTAGTATGTAATTGGTTTCTGTGGAAACTAAACTTTGTAGCCTCCCATGATATCATTATTATTATTCAGTATAGTTACAGTTACAATACAATTTAGACAGTACAATTACAATACAATTTAATGCAGTAGAGTGAGCTTACTATATCTTCCTGATCGATTATTACACCTAGATCATCTAACCATTTCTAAGTATATGTAGGAGGTTGATGGGTGGGAAAATTGGAGTTCGTGTTATGGAGTAAAGAGATTATACCTAGAACATGATGATCTTGCTAACATCTCTGCTCAAATGGGGTCAAGGAGGGTGTACAATCTGGACCCGGAGCAGTTGCAGCTGTTCCCCTTTTCTCCCTACACCTCCCCCCCCTTTTTTTTTCTCTGCTCTATCTCTCTCCGTCTTCTTGTCTCTCTCTTTCTCTCCCCCTCTTTCGACTCCTTTGCTCTATCCTACATTCTCAACATCACCTTCCCATTTCTCTGAGTTTAGATGAACTTTGAATACCAGCAGACCCGCAAGTACAAGTGCAGCTCCTCAGCCTCTGCCCCCAGGGGTGGACGCCCAAATATCCACTGTTCTCACCATCCTCTCACTGTGTATTGCATCACGTTCTTTATTTAAAGGGGATCATATGAGGATTGGCTGATTTATGTACCCAATTGTTCTGTTCACTTTATTCTATGTCGGTTTCTGCTTGGAACATGTTCTCTCCTTTTTTTTTTTTGTTTATGTTTTCTTAATTCAAGCAATGTTAATTGACAACACTATATGTGCTTCAGATGTATATCCCGTCAGGGATACAGGCATTTACTGAGTTGTATACATGATCCGAATGTAACCTGTATATGTTACCATTGTGCCTTATTTCTCAATAAAATAGTTTTTTGAAAAAAAATAAAATAAAAGGTTTTATTTTAAGATACTTGAATATGTCTTTCTTGTAATTTTGTAACTGATTCTGCAATATTTAAAAATATTTTATACCATCTTTATAAGCTTATGTATGTGCATGGCACCCCGCATAAGCCATTCATGGTAAACCAATGGGAAATTATGTGCAATAGGTCTTCATGAGGGCATGCAATTTGTCTCTATAGCAATTGGAGAATGTTTGCAGAAGCTACTGTTGGCAGGATTCTGAAGTAAAAGGAACATGGATAAATACGTCATTCTTATTTCCAATAATACAGCTGGGCCATGACAAAGAATATTTGTCCCACAAGGACAAGAAAACATGTTCTCAGATTTTCTTTATTAAAGGGGCATAATTGGTGGCATAGCTGTCATATGACTTTGTTAAATGTAACCCTATTTAAGGATAAGGGAGGTTGGTTTTCAGTCATATGTTTGGTGCAAATGATGAACCATCTGCAATTTAAGAGAGACAATCAATTCCCTAGACCTGTTATTATCAATCATGAGGCTACAGACAACCAAAAACTGTGAGACCACATCAAATATATTGAGTGAAATGGTTATAGGTTTATCATAAAGAATGGTATAATCCGTGGACAGACTCAGTCTGCAGTATCTGCCAGGGCCACACCTTAAATACTCTGTATTGCCAATCAAAATATCTAAAGAAAGGATCTATAAGAAGACTGAACAATAGTAGGGAGAGTTGGCATCCCTGTCTTGTACCGCACCTGTTGTAAATGTTAAGAGGTCTGATGTACAATGCAGTTCTTCACAAAGGTTTGAGGGGAGGTATGAAAGGAGGAGATTCATGTACAGATACAGCATGTTGGTCAAAGCCCAATTTAGATAGGGTAAATATGACCATGAGAAGTATCAACTAATTTTTTAATGATAAGCAACAAAAGGAAAGCAAGCAATAATCCACATTGAATGTTATGAATATAAAATAGCTGTCACTGGTCTGTTAGGCACTGAATACACAAACCTTCTAGAATTGGCACAATAGCATCAATAAACACAATATTCATGTATATACGTATATACCGGTATAGCTATAGATCAGTATTAACCCCCTGCAACTACAGCAGCAATATGTCCCCAGCTAAACTGACGTCTCTTTAGGCTCAGTCCCAAATTCACTTGTATACTGTACAGGGTGCCTCAGGGTTGTAACACTGTGTGAGTCTATGTGTTACACAGGCCTGTGTTAGTGAATCGGTGGAGCAGTCTTAAGGACTGACATGTCACTGTTTAGCAGTTGCTCATCACATCCAAGAAGAACAGTCTCCAGGGGTTAACTCCATGAAGAGATGATAAATGTGGCTCTTTCTCTCTGACTAGTGTTTCCTTTTGTCAGGTGCCTCACCTGGGATGGTCACACGCCTCCTCTGTGATTTCCAACACTCTGACCTCTATCTGCATCTGCGGTGGGAGATGTCATTGCTGTCGGTAACTGCCATCGCTGGTGACTGGTACCAATGACCACAGTTGCCGCTGACTTCAGCTGCTGTAGATAACCGTTGTCCTTAGCAACCTCTGCTGTTCTGGAAACAGTGTCAGTGTACTTCAACAGTAGGGGCTGCAGACTAGCTCCCACATGTTCTCTGCAAAGACACACATGGCTCTCCTCTCCCTCCTCCTTGCAAAGCATCCTGGTCCTGTAGTCCTGTGCAGTATAAAGTTACATTGTCTGCCTCTGTGATGAAACTGCAACTCCCACAAACACTCCAGAACTGCTGAGAGCTCAGCCAATCAAACCCTTTCTGACAACATGCAGCCTTAAAAGGGAAACAGTTCTTTAACCATTAGCCGCCCGGCCAATGGCCGTTTGGCGGCTTCCATTGTGTCCCTGCATTCCGGGTGCACGCCATTTGGCGTGCTCCCGCACATGCGCCGTTTGCGCTAATGCAGAGCGCCGCAGCAGTGCGATCTGTCACCGGCCGTGCACCTCGAACGCGGCCGATGACAGATCCGAGTACCGGCTCCTGTTGCTGGTACCATGTGACCTGCTGTGACCAATCACAGCAGGTCACATGACAGTTGTATACAATGGATGGCTTCATTCATGATACCATCCATTGTATACTAGTGCCTAGCTGTGAATGGTCACAGCTAATCACATGCACATGTCATGTGATTAGCTGTGACCAAATCACAGCTAAGCACAAAAAAAAAAAAAAAAAAAAAAAAAGCTGAATGAATCGATTTCATTCAGGTAAATGCTTGCTTATAGCAAAGTAATTCTTTGCTATAAGCAAATTGTGTAAAAAAAAAAAAAAAATACTGAACACTTCCCCAAAGTAGTACAATGTTACTATGGTAACATTGTACTACTTTGGTCATAGTAAAATATGAAAAAAAAATCTTAAAAAAATAAAACAAAATGTAATAAAAAATTAAATATAATAAAAAAATATATATAAATATTTTTTTTTCATACTGTCACCAGTCAGTGTCCCTGTTCACCGCCATGCCAGTTATATGATAATGCTGTACTGCACTGGTGACAGTATGTAAAAAAAAAAATTGTGAAAATAATTTTTTTAATTTTTTAATTTTCCGAAATATTATGACAAAAAAATACAACTTCAAAAAACTCGCCATGCCTCTTATGAAGTACGTCGGACTGTCTACTCTGCAAAAAGGGGTCATTTGGGGATATCTGTACTGTTCTGACATTCTTGGACCTCAAGAAATTAGATTGGCTGTCAGTACTTCAGGATTGATCAATAATCAGATCTATACCATAGTTTGCGAACTCTATAACTTTCCTACAAACTAAAAAATACATCCTAATTTGGGTTATTTTCACCAAAGACATGTAGCAGAATACATCTCGGCCTAAATTTATGAAGAACAATTATTTATTTGTAAACTTTTATAACAGAAACAAAGAAAAATGTGTTTTTTTTTCAAAATTTTTGGTCTTTTTTTGTTAATTTAGCAAAAAATAAAAACCACAGCGGTGATTAAATACCACCAAAAGAAAGCTCTAGTTGTGTGAAGAAAATGATAAAATTTTAGTTTGGGTACAATGTTGTATGACCGCGCAATTGTCATTCAAAGTGTGAGAGCGCTGAAACCTGAAAAATGGCCTGGGCAGGAAGGTTTAAAATTGCCCGGTATTGAAATGGTTAAAAGGGAAACAGCAATGGCCCCGATACACACCTCATTACCTTATTACAGTAATATTGCATTGCTTAACCAGGGTTTTAAATTGACCTGCTGCTTGCAAACAAGTTGCCCATTTGCGGGGTTGAGGGTACTGCCCTTCCATGCGTTGCTAAATCTCTAAGGCCCACTTCATCAAGGAGAGGCGGAATGTAATTCTATAAAATTCAAATGTTTATATTTAATTTATGCACAAAACATACCTAATATAAACAATACCCTACATTCTAAAAAGGAAAAGACTTGCATAAATACTACATTGCCAAAAGTATTGGGATGCTTGCCTTTACACGCACATGAACTTTAATGGCATCCCAGTCTTAGTCTGTAGGGTTCAATATTGAGTTGGCCCACCCTTTGCAACTATAACAGCTTCAACTCCTCTGGGAAGGCTGTCCACAAGGTTTAGGAGTGTGTCTATGGGAATGTTTGATCATTCTTTCAGAAGTGCATTTGTGAGGTCAGGCACTGATGTCGGACAAAAAGGACTGACTTGCAGTCTCCGCTCTAATTCATCCCAAAGGTGTTCTATTCGGTTGAGGTCAGGCCAGTCAAGTTCCTCCACCCCAAATTTGCTTCTCCATGTCAAAGGACTGACCTTGCTTTGTGCACTGATGTGCAGTCATGTTGGAACATGAAGGAGCCATTCTCAAACTGTTCCCACAGAGTTGGGAGTATGGAATTGTCCAAAATTTCTTGGTATGTTGACACCTTAAGAGTTCCCTTCACTGGAACTAAGGGGCCAAGCTCAACCCCTGAAAAACAACCTCACACCATGATCCCCTCTTCACCAAATTTTACACTTGGCACAATGCAATCAGGCAAGTACTGTTCTCCTGGCAACCGCCAAACCCAGACACACCCATCGGATTGCCAGACAGAGAAACCTGATTTGTCACTCCAGAGCACACATCTCCACTGTTCTAGAGTCCAGTGGTGGCATACTTTATACCACTGCATCCGACGCTTTGCATTGCATTTGGTGATGTAAGGCTTGGAAACCCATTCCATGAAGCTCTATATGTACTGTTGTGCTAATCTGAAGGCCACACAAAGTTTTCTTTTTTATGTGATCTGCCACTTTGTGGGTGAGTTGCTTTTGTTCCCAGTTGCTTCCACTTTGTTATAATAACATTGACAGTTGACTGTGGAATATTTAGTAGCAAGGAAATTTCATGGATGGACTTATTGCACAGGTGGAAACATATCCAGGTACCACGCTTGAATTCACTGAGCTCCTGAGAGCTACCCATTCTTTAACAAATGTTTGTAGAAGCAGTCTGCATGCCTAGGTACTTGATTTTATATACTGTACCTGTGGCCATGGAGTTGATTGGAAAGCCTGAATCCAATGATTTAGAGGGGTGTCCCAATACTTTTGGCAATATATGGCAACATAATATATATATATATATATATATATATATATATATACATACACACACACAGGTGGGATATACCCTCCTGGTGGTATGCTTAGATTCCAAATCATACAACCAGATAAAAGCAACAATGGGTATGTGGGTTATCTCTCCAAAACCCTAGAAGTAGATAGAGCAGCAAGTAGGAGCTACTGGACAAAGGACATGTCCAGAACACTCATTAATCTAAGAAATAAGAAGCAAGTTTACTATTTATTTATTTCAGGTACTTATATAGCATTGTCAATTTATGCAGCGCTTTACATATATATTATACCTTTACATCAGTCCCTAACCCTTAAGGGGCGTACAATCTAAGGTCCCTAGCTTACATTCATACATACACATACTAGGACAATTTAGACAGGATCCAATTCACCTACCAGCATGTCTTTGGAGTGTGAGAGGAAACCAGAGTACCCGGAGGAAACCCACGCAGGCACAGGGAGAACATGCAAGCTCCAGGCAGGAGGTGTCGTGGCTGGGATTTGAACCAATGACCCTAGTACTGCCAGGCAGAAGTGCTAACCATTTAGCCACTGTGCTGCCCTATATTATATATTGCCCCATACCATATATTGTTTCTTAGAAAAGATATATGTATCTATCAAAAAAAATGTAAGTCTCTAATGGTGGCATACAGTGTCCACAAGTTTGCCCAGAAATGGTCCTCACAAACACGGGAAATCATGCAAGGGGGTGTTACCTTGGCCCCCTGAGTAAAGAACAAATAGCTCCTCTGCTCACCTTAATAATCTAAAGCAAACAGGAGTCTTTTGTACACACTTGGACTTTTCTGTTGAGGCAGTATTCTGAAAAGGACGGTTTCCATAGAATATCTATCTGCTATACAAACTCTCAGCCATGACACCAGCATAATACATTATTGTAAATGCACTCTAGAAGCAGTCTTTTGTTAATATATCTATTTTCAACATATTGATCCCAAATGTCACTAAATGTCACTGGCAAGAATCATTCAGTGTCTCAGAAACACATGATTCTACATGGACTACTTTTTCATGTTGCCTTTAAGGACTTACTGGACATATACATATATATACCTTTTCTATTGCTCAATTATATGATTATTATTGATTGCTTTTGTGCAACAGTTTACTGGTACAGTAGTAACTTCAAGCATTTTTTTAGCTTATTCCTAAAATATTACCAATAAAATGTCCATTTAATGTGTAATATGCTTTTTTCTATAATGTACTGTGTATTCATGTTTGATTTAGTTTTGCTAAACTGAAATACATGGCCTTACTGAAATAATTCTTGGATTTAAAGTGGATTCTAACTGAACAAACATTGCAGCTGGTCAAACCCCTAAAGAGCACAGTAAGGGCTCATTCACACCAAGGTGTGGAGACATCTGTTTTTCTGAACACGTTCTGCAAGGGCACAACATGATCGATTGTACTCTATGTGCCCTGCTCAAACCACAACAATAGTATCATGTGCAGATTTTTTTCTGCGCAGAAATCTGCAACATGTATAAAACTCATAGAGGCATGCATGAAAATTGATGTAAACTGATGTCTCTGCAAGTGAAATCTGCAAGTCAGTTTTCAGCAGTTTTTCTGCACGTATGGTGTGAATGAGACCTGAAACGTAAACAGTGGTCATCTCATACAAGTTGTTGTCAAGTTGTTAAAGCCAAGACTCCAGTGCACAAAGAAAAGAAATGACACCTTTCCATAACACACCTTTCCATAACTGGTGAGAATGTGTCTCCAACCAGGAGAGAAGCAAATCAGAGTCAAAAATAAGTAACACTTAATTGGAACTTGTAGCAGGATGTCCTGCACCTATAAAAAATACAAATTGCCTGTACTAAGAGGAATAGTTAGGATGTCATTTCTCACCTTTTTCCACAATTGCTAGTTACATAGTTATATCTATTGCAAATGCTTTTAATTATTAACTTAAAACAAACATGTAACAAAGGACGTTATAAAGTCCCAAAGGTAGCCACTGCACTGTATGTTTGAGGTAAATGCCCAGGTGCTCCAAAAATTGGTAAGGAGGCACTCATGGGTCTTTCAAAGGAAATAGATCAAAACAGTAAATGTTTTGATGAAGATGGACTGAGCTTCACTGAAATAATGACAATACAAATGCTGTTTTGATCTATCTTCTCTGCAAGACCTGTGGGTGCCAGTTTTAACGTATTAGCAAAAGACGTTAGAAGGATAGTTGGTCAGTGACATGAAAAGTTATGAAGGCTTTAGATAAGTAAGGAACAGGGGCGGACTGACCATTTGGAAACTCGGGCACTGCCCGAGGGCCCGGGGTCAGTAGGGGGCCCCATGAGATGCCCCTGGTACCTTTTTCATAGGCTTTTTTGAGTTTGGGCAAGGGCACAGGGGCTCCATGCCCCATGATCCATGAGTTGTCAGTCCGCCCCTGGTAAGGAAACCAGACAACTAGCATTTTATGAAAGAGAAGTAAGCCTCAGCAACTTGCTGTTTCCTTAAAATTCCATACCAGACCCAAACAGTGAGTAGCTATCCTTTTGCTAGCAATTTAAACACTCGTTTTTGTGTGTTAAGTCAGCGATAGTGTAGTACATTACATATATTACAAAGATGTGCCGCTTCACACGCAGGGTCAGGGCATTCCCCCATGCATGTTATTTAAGGTTTTTTTTGCATTTTTAATGTTGTACTTTAGGCATTATAGTTGCTCCTCTTTAGACTAAAGAGTTTTTTTAGTTTAATGCATTCTCTGCATTAAGGTAAAAATCCTTTTACAAGCAGATCCCCCTGCAGCCCCCCTAAATACTTAACTGAGCACTTGGCTCAGACCTGCACATGCCCAGTTATGGTACAGAGCCTGCTGAGATCATTTGAGTGCCTGCTACAGTATGTTTGGGCAGCGCTGGTGGGGAGCAGGTCTAGCAGAAGTGGTACCTGTGCGTGTCATGTGATGTCATGGTGCAAGGGAGCTGAGTGGAGCTCCTGGAGCCTAGTGTGTGGGTCTGCAAGTCAGGAACGGGACTGTCAGTGCTGTTTGGATTGGAGTGAACTGAATGGACCACTTGGTGTGGAGAGAGAATGTCACAGTGACACAGGTGGGGACCTGTCATGTTAGTGAGATGTCAGCATTATATGTGCTGCTGCACACTGCTGCCAGTGTCACGGTGAGAGTCAGTGTCATGTGGGCGCCTGCCCATTTTAACCTCCCTGGCGGTATGATTATTTCAGATGTTTGGTGCTGAAAGCGGTACCATTATTTTGCATGGAAATTTGGCGTTTTATATTGTAGGCCTGTAATTCTTAGGAATAAATCACTGAAATCTGTCCGAACAAGAGTCTAGTAAACATCCCAGGTAGGATAAAGCTTGAAACACGAAATCAGAAATTATAATTTAATAAATAATCATAAAAAATAATAATATAATAATAATACATTTATTTCAATAATATAATCAAACCAAAAACACTGAAATTTGAAATACAGCGCCAAGTTCGCACATCACTGAGCAAAGTCGCAAAATCGTTTTCAGTGTCTGATGATGAATTTCCCCACGAATCATTATCACTCAATTCTGCAAGTGGTTCTAATTTACTATCGCTGTTCTCTAGCTGGTCTAAAACCGCTTTTGACCTAAAGGGATGCTTTTTGGACACCATGGACGTTTCTCTGTTTCCAGGTAGAAAGAACAGTAGAAATGAAGGCAGGGCACAGGACAAAGCACTAGGGACAAAATGTATGTGAAATGGTTTGGTACAGTAATGTTTTACTATGTGATTTTAGTGATTTTTGTGAATGTCAGTTTTTGTAATTTTCAAATTTCCCACCGTTCCGTCCCCGTGCGTCCTGACGCTCGCAGAGGATGGAACCCAGATGACAGATGCCGGCATCCGCCGGATTACATTGCCAGGGACACTGCAGGAGGGACATCGCGGGAGCGCAGGACAAGGTAAGTGAAGAACAGATCCCGGAGCAGCGCCGCATGTTAAGCCCAAGTGTAGCTCGGGGTTACCGCTTGTGGTACTGAAGCTTTACCCCGAGCTACACTCGGGAATACCGCCAGGGAGGCTACTTTCTTGCTCTTCTGAGTCCTGTCCCTGAGCTACTTACATACTATATCGAAAATAAAATACGAAATATGTTTTTTGAATTAATATCTACCTTAAATCACATTGCTACAGTAATTGCATATTGTACTTGTTTGTAGCCTAAATACTGTAATTTTTTTAAGATTTGGAAATGACAGTAAAAACTTTGCTGTGCAAGTAAAATTTGGGTGTCATGTCAGTGAATTTCAACCTGGTAAGTTGGAAACACTGTTTCTACCCACAACTAAGTGTGTGGAAGTGTTGTAGATGACTGGCAGAGAATTGTGTTTTTACAAGCACTTGAGAAGTTTTTATTTATTTGAGTGAGTTTAGCCCCTTCATCTCTCTGTTACTATATGTTTGTCTTACATTCTTTTCCATGTATTCTGATATATCTTCTCTCTCTCTCTCTCTCCCCCTCTCTCTCTCTCTCTCTTTATATATATATATATATATATATATATATATAGACATAGGGTAGTTAGCTCTCATGGTAGATGCGTTATTTTAGTGATTTCACAGCAGACTGGAACTAATTTTAAGGGCTTCATAGCCCACTTTTATTTAAGAGAGAGCAAAAGTTCACACAAATAATTTCCCAAGTAGAGGATTTTCTCTAGCTTGAACAAAAATCAATACACTGGAAAATGCTAAGCCCCCTGGCTCCTAAGCTCACTCAGCTTCACTTGCAGTACCTCTCCTGGATACTTGGATCTCTAGCTTTAGACACAGCATCCTACAATAAAGTCCACCTCTGGCCTATAGATGGGGGGTTCTCCAGACATCCCAATAGGAGCTGACCTGAGTTCTGGAGATCTCTTGGCTTCCGGCTAGGACCTCTGACCCTTCAATGAGACCTTCCATCTCCCCCACTGGGAGCAGTCTCCAACTGGGAGCACTGAGCTATTCTCAGACTCGAGTATATAACGACACCTCACTGCTGTGTACACCAGATTGCAGGTGTCTAGTAAAACCTGGACACAGGTATAAATGTTCCGATCCAGAGCTGCAAAATCCAGAGAAAGCTCATTCCTCAGCTTTTTCTGCCCAAAAATACTAGTCTGCATTGTCACATTCACTCTAAATGAGAATTCTGTGTCACATTTTCCTATCTTTTTTTATATATAATAAGACTCCATGGAACAGAAAAACCTAAACATATGCCACCATCATCATCTGCAGCTGCAGCATCTTCATGTTTTCCCCATTTTTACCACAAAATAGTAGTCTATCTTTTGTACTCTTGGCAGTAAACAGAAATAAGAAGCCAGTTATCCATTTGTTTTATTTTACTGGACACTGCACTGGCCAAAACATTGGTGGCACATTAACTATCATAATAGTTAGTAGTTTTAAACATTTGGAACAGTTCACTAACATCAAGAACATGACATGACCTATTTACTATTGCAGCACAAACTATACAAACTATTTCCAGGAACAGTATATACATTCCACAGCCCATTGGGTCAACATAGTAACCTGCAGTGAAATATCGTGCCACAACAATGAAGCAGAAAGTGGTACTGTTCGGAATGCGCTAAATTATATCACAAAATGAATTAATTTGTGTATAAAAGTCCAAACATCTTAAATACAAAAAAATCTCCAGTGAGGCAATCCATAAATAAGTGTAAAAAAATGTGTAGAAACAAATGTCCAACACCCAAACGAAATTTCTTCTTAAACATATAAATGCACCGTGCTTAATCCACCACCAAATGAATGGAATAAACTCACCAGAGCTCAATGCTGATCAAATTATAAATCAGCACAAGCGTGTTTGCTCTGGGAGCGATGAGAGAAGACAGATCATGAAGCAACACTCTGTAGCATGGACACATCCAGATACCAGGAGCAATACTCTGCAGTAACTCTGAAGTATGGCCAGGACTCCTTATATAGCGATCATCCTCCAAATATATAGTAATACCACTCAAAAATAAAGGAAAGGCATGATGGTGCAGTAAGTAAAAACCATTTAGCTTTATTGCAATCTCATCTTACTCACAAAGTTAAGTGTCCACCTGACACTGGTATAACAAGCGATCAGATACAAGGAATGGACGAGCCCCGTTCACCGCGGACACCTCGCCGACAGCTCCAGGGAACGTCCTGATAACGTCCAATAAGCTCCGCCCTATGCGTTTCGTCACTCTGACGTCCTCAAGGAGCGGCATGGATCAAGACGTCAATACAACCCATATATACCGCTCACACTCTGCATAATAGTGCTTCTTAACCAATAGCGGCAATGATACAATGACACACCGCTTGCACTCTGCATAGCGGTGCTTTAACCAATCACAGCGGCGATATAGTGACACACCGCCACTCAATTGGTAAAGCTGCACAATATATCAGCAGATGCTGACGGCATATACATCAGCATCTATAACGACATAGAACGGCAATACATCAGCATCTATAACAGCATATATCTTTCTATTCATATATTAGCATAAAAGACCATATATTCAAAAATGAATGAACTATGTTTTACATCAAAACATTTACTAAAATATATTTACTAAAAACATTAACTAAAAGAGAAACATATCCCAAAATGTCAAGCCCTATAAAAGAAATTATACATCCCAATATACACAGACATCTATATTTCTTTATCAACCAGTCTAATCAATTTCAAAGATCTTATCTCATAGTCACCAATTTTTATAAAGGAAAACTCCACTCCACTCCATACCCAAAAGGGATACATATATATACATATACGCCCATATCATATATATTTTAACCTATATATAGGACTTTAATTTTAAATAACATCTTTATATCCAATACTAAACTACAACATTATATCACTTAAAGGGACCCTCCTCATATCAGCAGATAACTTCAAGGGGGAACCCCTTCGAATTATTTTTACAAATAATATGTATATGTATATATATCTCCCCTTTTTAAACATCCTTGAGGCGGACATACCTCAATATACATCTCCCTCAATTTTATAAAATTCCTGAATTACAAGGCTTTTATAATTGTAATAAGTGTAAGGCATGTAAAACAGTAAAAAAAGATTTAAAGAAAAAAAGAAAGAGTTTTTCTTCAATGTATACGAATAAGGAATATAAGATAAATTCATTATTCTCATGTAATTCATCTCATGTGATTTACGTTTTAGAGTGCCCATGTCGGTTACAATACGTAGGGAGAACAGGGAGGTTATTAAAAACAAGAATTGGAGAACATCTTAACGATATAAAAAGGGGATACGATAAACACAGTGTGTCCAAACACTTTAAATTAAAACACAATAGTGATCCAAGTCTGGTAACCTTTTATGGAATAGAGAAGGTGAAAAAATATTGGAGAGGAATAGATATGATTAATGAAATATCCAAAAGGGAGACATTTTGGATACACGAATTAGATGTAATGAAACCTAACGGTTTAAACATAGATATAGATCTAAATTGTTTCCTAATGAATTTTTAAATTAATAAATTTTATAAAATTGAGGGAGATGTATATTGAGGTATGTCCGCCTCAAGGATGTTTAAAAAGGGGAGATATATATACATATACATATTATTTGTAAAAATAATTCGAAGGGGTTCCCCCTTGAAGTTATCTGCTGATATGAGGAGGGTCCCTTTAAGTGATATAATGTTGTAGTTTAGTATTGGATATAAAGATGTTATTTAAAATTAAAGTCCTATATATAGGTTAAAATATATATGATATGGGCGTATATGTATATATATGTATCCCTTTTGGGTATGGAGTGGAGTTTTCCTTTATAAAAATTGGTGACTATGAGATAAGATCTTTGAAATTGATTAGACTGGTTGATAAAGAAATATAGATGTCTGTGTATATTGGGATGTATAATTTCTTTTATAGGGCTTGACATTTTGGGATATGTTTCTCTTTTAGTTAATGTTTTTAGTAAATATATTTTAGTAAATGTTTTGATGTAAAACATAGTTCATTCATTTTTGAATATATGGTCTTTTATGCTAATATATGAATGGAAAGATATATGCTGTTATAGATGCTGATGTATTGCCGTTCTATGTCGTTATAGATGCTGATGTATATGCCGTCAGCATCTGCTGATATATTGTGCAGCTTTACCAATTGAGTGGTGGTGTGTCACTATATCGCCGCTGTGATTGGTTAAAGCACCGCTATGCAGAGTGCAAGCGGTGTGTCATTGTATCATTGCCGCTATTGGTTAAGAAGCACTATTATGCAGAGTGTGAGCGGTATATATGGGTTGTATTGACGTCTTGATCCATGCCGCTCCGTGAGGACGTCAGAGTGACGAAACGCGTAGGGCGGAGCTTATTGGATGACGTCAGGACGTTCCCTGGAGCTGTCGGCGAGGTGTCCGCGGTGAACGGGGCTCGTCCATTCCTTGTATCTGATCGCTTGTTATACCAGTGTCAGGTGGACACTTAACTTTGTGAGTAAGATGAGATTGCAATAAAGCTAAATGGTTTTTACTTACTGCACCATCATGCCTTTCCTTTATTTTTGAGTGGTATTACTATATATTTGGAGGATGATCGCTATATAAGGAGTCCTGGCCATACTTCAGAGTTATTGCAGAGTATTGCTCCTGGTATCTGGATGTGTCCATGCTACAGAGTGTTGCTTCATGATCTGTCTTCTCTCATCGCTCCCAGAGCAAACACGCTTGTGCTGATTTATAATTTGATCAGCATTGAGCTCTGGTGAGTTTATTCCATTCATTTGGTGGTGGATTAAGCACGGTGCATTTATATGTTTAAGAAGAAATTTAGTTTGGGGTGTTGGACATTTGTTTCTACACATTTTTTTACACTTATTTATGGATTGCCTCACTGGAGATTTTTTTGTATTTAAGATGTTTGGACTTTTATACACAAATTAATTCATTTTGTGATATAATTTAGCGCATTCCGAATTGTGATTTTTTATTTTTTCACCAATATTTTGGGTTAGAGGTTTGCTGCTGCAGAAGGGTGATATTATTGGTTGGCGCTTTCTTTTTTAGTTTTTTTTAGAAAGTGGTACTGGTAACACTATAACAAATTATTATTATTATACAGTATTTATAAAGCGCCAATAGTTCGCTCAGTGCTGTACATTACAGAGGGGAACAGAACATGCGACAGAACAATACCAATACAATGCAAAACATGAGGGGATCGAGGGCCCTGCTCTTTCGAGCTTACAATCTAGGAGGGAGGGGATGTCGTCACATTATCAAACAAATTGCTTTGGGTCTGGGAATTGCCCTGGGGAATTTGTACCAGAGCAAAAAAACATTTTTTTTTCACAGGGAGCGGTGATTTCAATGCTTAACATGCCACATTAAAATGAAAAATCCCTTTAAATAACATGCATGGGGGATGCCCTGATCCTGCCTGTGAAGCGGTGCATCTGTACAATGTATAAACCCTATTACAACAAAATGTACACAAAATATACACATTTACAAACAAATGCTGTTATTGGACTGGAGATTTTTTTTTTCTTAAAGTATTTCTCAAATGGACTCCACTTTTTCAGTAGAGTGATTTTGGCTGTTTCTAGGTTAAACATAAAACAGAAATAAGTAAATACATTGTGCAATAGGTATGACCCCTGATGTCATATGCTTGCATGTTTAAATTGCATCATACATATTCCAGTTACTTACTTGAATGGGAATGGAGGAGTTTTACCTTATATAGTCTCATCAGTGTATTTTATTGTCTCCCAAATTCCTCCTATATCCTTAAGGCATAATTTGTTCTTTCTGACATAGGGCTAAGGTGAAAGTTGTTAAAGTATTATTATCCATATTCTCTAGATCATTAACTTGCACTTTCACATCCAAACTCAAATAAAGTATTTCCCCACCTGTGGTGCTAAGCTGGCATTGCTGCTTCCTACCTCTTATAGCGGCATATAGGGAAGTGGATGAAATTGATAATCACTGCAGCAGTATATATCAGCCATCATAAATAGTGAAAAGTATACCTTAAGGTGCCACTCCAAGCTATGTATATGGAAGGAAAAGAATCACCCCACCGGCAAGTGAGAAGAGGGGAGCATGAGTTTGGGTGATTCCAGTGTCAGCCAATACAAGCAAAGGGATGGATGCTGCTCAAATGACCCAATCCCGAGTCCAATGTTAAGGAATGACTTCAGCCGCTGTCCTGGCCACGCTGTCTTGCTTTTAAAAGTAACACATTTGAGTACTCCATACATTCAGTGCTTCTGAATTCCATCAATCCTTAGATTAACAATATTATGTGTACTGTATATACTGTACTGTTTATAACTAAATGCATAGCCCAGATATGTCAGGAAAATAAAATGGGAGCTACACTACAGAGTATGCCCTGTATGCTAATCAAGCACCACCCATACCTTTAGCTTTAGCATCAGTGTTTCATTTATAGTATTATAGTCTCTGAGCCAGGTCAGGAATACTATATCATAGGCTAAATAGTCTATGAACAATGCCACCAAATATTAACGACTTCAAGTCCGGACACTTTCACCCCCTTCCAGTTCAGGCCAATATTCAGCTTTCAGCACTATCACACTTTGAGTGACAATTACTCAGTTATGCAACACTGTCACCATATGAACTTTTTATCCTTTTTGAGACAGATAAAGCTTTCTTTTGGTACTTGATCACCACTGGGATTTTATTTGTTGCTATATAAATGAAAAAATACCAAAAATTAAAAAAAATTTGTATAGTTTTTGTTATAAAATTTTGCAAATAGATAATTTTTCATCATACATTTAGGACAAAATGTATTCTGCTACATTTTTGGGGTGAAAATAACCCATAACAGTTTATATTGTATAGTCTGTGTGAAAGTTATAGAGTCTACAAACTATGGAATATATATTTGAAAATTGATCAGTTGAGATCCTAAAATGCCGGACGCTGGTATGGCATATGGCAGTGATCAGGACACTGGTATGTGGCATGGCAGTGGTCAGGATGCTGGTATGAGGTAAGGCAGTGATTTGGATGCTGGTATGGGATAAGGCGGTGACCAAGATGCTGGTATAGCGGTGATCATGGCACTGGTATGGTGTACGGAGGTGATCAAAGCGTTGGTATGTTATATGGAGGTGATCAGGGCGCTGGTATGGTGTATGGAGGTGATCAGGATGTTGGTATGGCATATGGCAGTGATCAGGGTATTGGTTTGGGGTATGTCGGTAATCAGGACAGGACAGTAGTATGGCAGTGATCAGGACATTGGTATAGTGTATGGGGGTGTTTTGTGTGCACTGGGACAAGTGACAGGGCTTCACTGCATTATTTATTATCTATATACTGGGGCAGTGATCAGGGACACAGGGGCACTAAACAGGCTGCTGTAGACCCACACACTGCAGGATCGCTTCTCTCTGCTCTCACACTGAAACCAGAGAGAAGCGATTTTTACTTTCCATTTCAGTATTTACTATGTGAGTGCTGTGATTGGTAATAGCTGTCATATGGTAAAACACCACATGATCACCCAAACACAGCGGTAACATGATCCACTGTGTCCAGGTGACAGACCGATCATTGTGCTCTGGGGTGCATGCTCTGTGAGCCACGCAGGAGCCATCACTGCGGATTGACATACAGGAGTGTTAGCCCACATCGGCGCTGCTTCCCGTCCACTGTCTATGTACAATGGGTGGATGGGAAGAGTTTAACCCCAGGATTAAACCTCTATTTATAAACTATTTGTAAAAATGCATACACCAACTTTATTGATGCTTACCCCAGATAGATTGGGTTAATGCATTCCCTTAAAAATATATACCAGACACTTATTCTTGATGAGAGTCTGATATGGGTATCAAGTGGGACCCAGAGGAACAAACAAAAATGGCATAGGGTCTTCCCAAATACCTTGTGAGATCCTTTGGGATTGGTATGAATTTGTAAAGGGGGACAAAAACAAGAAAAAAAGCATGGGGTCAGCCCCATAATAATAATATCTTATTTAAGTATGCATCCTGGCAAGTGCCCCCTTCCACATGCCCTTAACATACTCCCTACCAGGAGTGACCCCCCTGTCAGACCACCTTGTCCCCATGTTGATGATAAAGGGGAACATGACCCCAAAACGCATTGTCTGGACAAACAACTGATTCTCCATTGGAAGTGTGAACATATTAGACTTCATGTGCGTTACTTCAGTTATTATTTTCACATAAAGACAACTGAGACAACTGAGTGCTGTGGTGCCATTAATTATTTTTAAAGTATATACACATCTTCCAGTGATGCAGATCCGTTTCAGTCATGATGAACAATGTTTACCAACTTGCAGAAAGAAAAGTTCACTAACTAATTAGCATGTCCAGTGCTGCTGCTCTCTCATCAAGAAAGACAATTCCCCAAGCTAGAATGTACAGGGAGAACATGCAAACTCCAGGCAGGTGGTGCCATGGCTGGGATTCAAACCAAGGACCCTAGCACTGCCAGGTGGAAGTGCTAACCATTTAGCTACTGTGCTACCCTATTTGGACAAGAATGTCAGCTGCTATCCCTGTCCCTTTGTTTACATTTGCTAAAATTCTTGACTAGAAAATGAATAGGTCTGAGTGACATCAATGGTTGCTAAGGATGCTGCAGGTGTCTGCTTCCTTAATAACTATTGATGGAGGAAGATGGAAGCTGTCATATATAGCAGGGTTAGAAAAAAAAACTACCATATTTGATTTTTGGCTCCTGCCGATCAGGCTACAAATTCGGAATTCAGACGAAAGCCTAAACAAGCAAAGTTCTACCCAATCTTGTGTTCTGACCAAATTGGGAGCTCATCCTTAAATATGGTCTTTGACTATTATTCCTTGCTTATAGAGCAAGGCCCTGTGCTCACTGCACATAGTGTTCAATTGGCATTTGCCATTGGACACCAGAATTGGCAGGTCCGCCACTGGCGCCCCGTGGTTTTCACAGATGAGAGTAGGTTCACCCTGAGCACATGTGATAGACGTGAAAGGGTCTGGAGAAGCCTTGTAGAATGTTATGCTGACTTTAACATCGGTCAACATGACCATTGGTGGTAGGTTAGTGATGGTCTGGGGAGGCATATCCATGAAGGGATGCACAGACCTCTACAGGCTAGACCAGCAATGGGCAAACTATGGACCGCGGGCCGTACACGGCCCGGCGGACCTTTTAATCCGGCCCGTGGAGCGTGATACTGTCAAGATGGCTGTCAGGATGTGTGTAGGCAAGGCAGCGTGACGAACGTGAGGGGAGCTAGGCTCCTCTCACAGTCCGCCCTGAAGACCGGAACGGCACGGGAACACGGCGAGAGGAACGCGCAGAGCAAAGGTAAGTGAATTGACACAGGGGGGACTTAGCTTATGGGGGATGAATTACTATATGGGGGATGAATTACTATGGGGGATGAATTACTATGGGGGATGAATTACTATATGGGGGATGAATTACTATGGGGGATGAATTACTATGGGGGATGAATTACTATATGGGGGATTAATTACTATGGGGGATGAATTACTATGGAGGATGAATTACTATGGGGGATGAATTACTATATGGGGGATGAATTACTATGGGGGATGAATTACTATATGGGGGATTAATTACTATGGGGGATGAATTACTATGGGGGATGAATTACTATATGGGGGATTAATTACTATGGGGGATGAATTACTATGGGGGATGAATTATTATATGGGGGATTAATTACTATGCTTACTATGGGGGAATATTACTATACTTACTATGGATGACACATACACATCATTCATCTACTCTTGGTCCGACCCCGGGTCCAATATATGAACCCATTGCGGCCCTCAAGTCAAAAAGTTTGCCCACCCCTGGGCTAGACAATGGCACCCTGACTGCCATTACATATCGGGCTGAAATCCTTTGACCCATTGTCAAACCCTACACTGGTGCAGTGGGTCCTGGGTTCCTCCTGGTGAACGACAATGCCCAGCCTCATGTGGCGAGAGTATGCAGGCAATTCCTGGAGGATGACGGAATTGATACCATTGAATGGCCCCCATGCTCGCCTGACTAAATCGAATAAAACACCTTTGGGATATTATGTTTTGGTCCATCTGACGCTGCCAGGTTGCACCTTAGACTGTTCAGTGATGCCCTGGTCCAGATCTGGGAGGGAATACCCCAAGACACAATCCGTCATCTCATTGGGAGCATGTCCTGACATTGTCAGGCATGCATACAAGCACGAGGGGGACATACAAACTACTGATGACCATTTTGAGTCGCTGCAATGAAATTTCAGCAAAATGGACTAGCCTGCTGCATTATTTTTTCACTTTGATTTTCGGGGTGTCTTTGAATTCAGTCCTCTGTAGGTTGATAATTTTCATTTCCATCAAACGATGGGGCATCCTTTCGTTCCTAACACATTACCCAGTCCATATCAGTATAGATATCCAGCATGATATTTTTCTCCATTGAGATCTGATGTGTTTTCAAAGTGTTCCTTTAATTTTTTTGAGTAGTGTATTAATCTTTATTTTATTCATAAAAGCATGTTCTTTTTCAGGGTTATTGTTTTGGGACAAGTGGTAAATACTCACTAATTCCTGTTTTTCACTAGAAATATTGTTTTCGACTAGTCTAATTTTTTTAGAATGTCTTATTATGCTTAAAGACAATTCCCTAATTTAAAAAAAATTAACACCATTCAAAAGAAAGTAAATCATGTAGTGAGATAAGCAGTACTGAATATTTTTTTCTCTAAAGCATTGATTGTTAATTGTAAAATGTTTGTTTAATGAAGGACAACTGTGCACAGAAATGTATCAGCTGTAAAAAGCTATACAGTCCTTTTGATTTTAGAATCCTTGGCCATTTTCTCCATTTATAGTGATTAAAGCATTAAGGATTAAAGATTAAAGCATTTACGCTCATATCCCAGATATAACTGATGAAAGGGTTGACTACACTACTACATCAGGAATACTAGATTTACACTAGAACCTATCCCTACTCCACCTGCCACTAGAGTAAGTTTTGGGTTCAGGTTAATAGATCCAAACCCAGCCTTTTCACAGTTCAGGAAATGGGCAAAGAAAAATGACTAGATTTAGCCAGTCTTCCTGCCTTCCTGCCTAATACAGCAAGAAGTGATTCATTTAGAGGTGGTAATATTACCACTACTATTTGACAGCTTCCTGATAGTTGCTTTTTTTTTTTAAAGTGTTTTTATTGACATTAGGACAAAATGTACAGCATAAAAGTACATAAGAGATGTTGCATAATATATAAATCTTAAGACAAAGTTACATGTACAATAAATAAACAATTACAATATAATATTCCACAATGCAGCTTAACTGGGTTTCCGGAGAGATGGAAACAGCAGAACCACTTCATATATATATATATATATATATATATATATATATATATATATATATATATATATATATATATATATATATATATAGCATTAAAGGTCAACATAAGTACATACAGCATTTTTCATTTTTTATCTTTGTTTAGTTATATGAGAAAAAGGAACAGGACTAAACTTAACCATCTGAGAATCACATCAACAAACAAAGAGAAAAAACAAAAGGAAAGACAAAACCAAACTTTTTGGAGTAAACCGCTGACCCTCCGGCTTCATGTCAGTGTACTAGCATCGGTGCTTTACAGTCTCCCAGTGTAACCGATGAGCAAATTTATATAGTAGACAAATGGTAATCATGTTGTACACATTATACTAATTTTACCCTTCAAGGCCATTCCTCTGCCATGTCTGAAGACTCTACCAGGGGCGGACTGACAACTCATGGGGCCCCCGGGCAATAGGGTATCCTGGGGCCCCTGTGTCCTTGCCCAAACTCAAAAAAGCCTATGAAAAAGGTACCAGGGGCATCTCATGGGGCCCCTTCTGACCCCGGGCCCTCGGGCAGTGCCCAAGTTTCCAAATGGTCAGTCCGCCCCTGGACTCTACCTATCTGGACTATATTTGCATACTTTTTTTGGACATCCTCTAGTCTTATAGGTCATCTCATATAAAGGGACCAAAATTTACCAATTTTTTTCATGGCTGCCAAGCCAAGAACATGTGTTCATATCCAATGTAACACAATCAATTTACGTACATATAAAAAAACAGTGGTTTCAAAAAAGTTTTGTAGCATTATGCATAATATCAATTACCCCTAGAAGACAAATTAATGGGTTACATATATTTGGAAAATCAAAATAGTCAACTATAAACTGAGTAACTTGTGATCAAAGTGGTTGAACCTTATCACAGTCCCACACCATATGAAGGAAAGATCCCTCAGCTGCTAGGCATTTATGACTGGTTGCAGTGTCTCATTTTCCCATCTTAAATAAGCACAATGGTGTATAATAAATCTGGTGTAACATATGGAGTGGGTTCTCTTTTTTGGGGGATTTTAAAACCACGTAAAGACAAAAAATGTATAAAAAGCATTTTTTAAATTTTTTTAGTACAAAAAAATGTAAGGAAGGGAAAGGAAAGGAAAAAGGCAGTCAAACGTTTTACATCAATCACAGATTGCATTAAATACAGTTTAGAAGCGGGGTTCAAGCCATAGTGGGGAACTTGACACATTTTGAGACACAATGAATCTCTTGTTCAGAAGTGCCTAAATACAAGACAAGATGCCTGCAGTAGAAATATATATTTGTAAATACATTGCTACATCAGATTCAGGTAGGATTACACTGAAGGTTACACAAAGGTTACTTGCACTAACCCTGCATAAGATGATTGATAGAAAAAAATGCCACTGCTTTAAAATCAAAAGATATTTGCTACTGCTATCTCCCAGATTCGCCCAGAGTCACGTAGAAAAAGGCTGCTCTGGCTGCTCCCAAGAGCGGCCAAAAGGGGGAGCCACTGAGGCTTTTTAGTGAAGGATTTCAAGTCTTATATCAATCTCTGTATAGCAAAACAAATATAGGAGGGTACTAAAACCAATTCTGCCCAATATCCCACATATTATGCAAATATAAGCTTACTTCACCGAAGGTGAGAAGCAGAATTGGGAGCCAGACACAAGGATTGAATTATAAAACCTCCATATGCTGGATTCAGGTAACTAAACAGATTGAAAGGTTATCCGTGTATGCAGATGTATACAACCTGAATGCTGAATACCACAGACTGAGGACCAAAAATGCTGCTGATTCCCGCAAAGCAGGACCTCCTTTTTTTCTTTCATTCAATTTTAAATATTTTATATTAAACTAATAAAATGTAAAAATAATAATAATTATATATATATATATATATATATATATATATATATATAAAACTCTTTTTTGCTTTTTGCTATTGTGTGCCTTTAAAATCCCACAAAAAGAGGGCCCACTCCATATGTTGTCATTTAGGAATGATACTTGTACCACACCAACAATTTCTGAATACATCTGGTGTAAGTAGTGTAGTTGTATCATTGTAACCGTGGAAGAAATGACAGTAGCTACATACGAATTGAGTACCTCTGACCACATCTCTTCCGACAGGTCTGGTATAGGTGCATCCCACTGTTCCCTAGTTCTATGGCATTGTCTACCATCTATCAAAATCAGTGCAGAATAATAACTAGATACCAATTTATTATGTTCCTGCCTTAACAGGAGCTTTTCTAATTTAGTGTTAGAGAGAGACACCATATCTGCACCAAATTGTCAAAGTGCAGCATGCTGGAGCTGAACATATTGAAAGCTCCATGAAGTAGGTATACCCCATTCATTGTGCATTTGGTGAAAGGATTTAAACACTCCAGCCACAAGTGGCATAAGTGGAAAAGGTATTTAACCCCATAATATGCCCATCGATGGCCTTCATCCAACTTAAAAAAATAACCTAAGCACGGATAATACCAAAGTGGGGCATTCAGAGAGAGGCCCAGGGATGTGTTTGAGATTTGTTTAATGCATAACTTCAGTATACTCCAAGAAACTGTTCTGTTATATGGTCATGCCCTCAGTAGTGGGGACCTCACCTCTATAGAAACAAATTCAGCCGTTCCTCATAAGAGGAAGTCACTGCTCCGTTGCCACATTATTTATTTGAGGGAACATTCGCCAAAGGATATACATCAATTGGGACGCAAAATAATGCATGCAAAGATCCGGTAGTGTCAGACCACCTCTATTAATGGGAAGTTTTAACATTTCAAGGGACACTCTGGACACCTTATACACTGCTCAAAAAAATTAAAGGAACACTTTTTAATGAGAGTATAGCATCAAGTCAATTAAACTGCTGGGATATTGATCTGGTCAGTTCAGTAGCAGAGGGGGTTGTTAATCAGTCTCAGCTGATGTTAATGAAATTAACAACAGGTGCACTAGATGGGCAACAATGAGATGACCCACAAAGCAGGAATGGTTTTGCAGGTGGAGGCCACTAACCTTTTTTTCCCTTCTCATCTTTTCTGACTGTTTTTCACTAGTTTTGCATTTGGCTAGGATCAGTGTCACTACTAGTACTGCCACTGGTGCCCTGTCCTTTTCACAGATGAGAGCAGGTTCACCCTGAGCACATGTGACAGATGTGAAAGGGTCTGGAGAAGCTGTGGAGAACTTTATGCTACCTGTAAAATCATTCTGACCATTTTGATGGTGGGTCAGTGATGGTCTGGGAAGGCATATCCATGGAGGGATGCACAGATCTCTACAGGCTAGACAATGGAACCCTGACTGCCATTGGGTATCAGGATGAAATTCTTGGACCCACTATCAGACCCTATGGTGGTGCGGTGGGTCCTGGGTTCCTCCTGGTGCATGACAATGCCTGGCATCATGTGGAGATAGTAGGCAGGCAGTTTCTGGAGGATGAAGGAATTGATACCATTGAATGGCCCCCACACTTGCCTGACCTAAATCCAATAGAAAATCTCTGGGATATCATGTTTCGTTCCTTCCAACGATGCCTGGTTGAACCGCAGACTGTCCAGAAGCTAGGTGATTCCCTGGTCCAGATCTGGGAGGAAAAGCCCCTGGAAACCATCCATCATCTCATTAGGAGCAAGCCCCGACATTGTCAGGCCTGCATACAAGCACGTGGGGGCCATACAAACTACTGAGTACCATTTTGAGTTGCTGCAATGAAATTTCAGCAAAATGGACTAGCCTGCTGCATTATGTTTTCACTTTGAATGTTGGGGGTGTCTTTGAATTCAGTCCTCTATAGGTTGATAATTTTCATTTCCATCAAACGATGGGGCATCCTTACGTTCCTAATACATTAACCAGTTCATATCAGTATAGATATCCAGCATGATATTTTTCCCCACTGAGATCTGATGTGTTTTCAAAATGTTCCTTTGATTTTTGTGAGCAGTGTGTATTTAAAAAGCCATTTAGGAACGAATATTGGAGCACTGGAAAGAATATAAAGAAATTTTGGTAGGTAAATCATGGGACCTTGAGAGGGAGGTAGCAAATTAAGTTGTTTGTCCAGGGGGAATAGGGTCGATTTAACCCAGTTAATGCAGAAACCTGAATAATGTCCAAATTCCTGGATAAGCGAGAAGGCTGCAGACAGCGAAGAGTCTGGATCATTTACATGTAATAGCATATCATCTGCATATGGTGATACTCACTCCTCAAATTCCCCTATTCATAGACCCTTAACATTAACATCTTCTTTCAGTTCCATAGTCAATGGCCAGTGCGAATAAGAGAGGGGATAAGGGGCAACCCTGTCTGGTTCCCTGATAGATCTGAAATGGGTCTGAGATAAGCCCGTTGACCCTTACTCAAGCCATAGGTTCATAATAAAGCAGTTTCACCTAGGAGATAAATGTTGATCCAAAACCAGGAGTGGGAA
Organism: Staurois parvus; assembly: GCF_062004578.1. NCBI lineage: Eukaryota > Metazoa > Chordata > Amphibia > Anura > Ranidae > Staurois > Staurois parvus. Next base: position 3,550,575 of record NW_028317808.1, read on the forward strand.
AAGATATGCATATTCCACAAAATGGAATGCTTTTTTTGTATCTAATGATGCAATTACTCTACAGGCAGAATCATGAGTTATTTGTAAATTCACAAGCAGCCTCCTAATGTTAATATGCACACATCAAACTGGCATAAAGCCAATTGAGTTTGGTCCGAGCTAACCAAATTAGTAATTATGAACTGCAGCTTCCTCGCCAATACCTTCGCCAACATTTTAACGCCAGCATTAATCAGAGAAATGGACCAATATGACTCACACTCCAAGGGATCCTTCCCTGACTTAGGTAATAATACTATCAGTGGCTCCTACATAAAAGGTGGTAATCTTCCCTCCTGTTTAGCTAAATTAAAAACTCGACACAAGTGTCTCCATATATGTTTGGCACCACTCAACTGGATAGCCATCCAACCTCGGAGATTTATGGGGAGAAAAGGAAGCGACCACAGCCTCTGTCTCATCTGTCGTAAAAGCTTGATCTAACAATTCACTACATTCCCTGGATAGCTTTCGAAGTTCAATAGAGGAGAGATACAAAGAAATATCAGAATCCAATACCCTTCCCTGTGATTGATAAAGAGCTAGATAAAACTTGGTCAACCCCTTCATGCCGACGTAACACAAATATTCGGCCTCACAGAATTGGACTTATTTCCGTGGTTCCGCATATTTGCATACTTGTCTTGGTGCTGGGAGTGCACCACACAGAGCACTCCCACCACAAAGACCGGGGTGTCACTGAGAGCCCCAGGTCCCGTTCTAATGATCGGGACCCGGGACTCCCAATTCCAGGTCACACGCTCGCTGTGATAGCCTCTGATTGGCTATCACAGTGATCAGTCACTGTACAGCCCGCCCCCCCTTTTTTTTTTCTCTATGAATGGAGGAGAGAGATACATTGTATCTCTTTCTTTCTTTGCATAGAGGGGAAAAAAAATTGTTGAAAAAAATAAATAAAAATAAGTAAATAAATATTAAAAAATAAAATAAAAAAATAGATAAAAATACCTAGATCAAGGTTTGATCTAGTTCAATGCCAGGGTTAGTGTTTGGGTCAAGGTCAGCGTCAAAAATCAAGGTCAAAGGTCAGTATTTATTTTTAAATTGGTATCAGTGTTAGTGTGTTTTAGGTAAAAAAATGTGCAGTATTGTTTCTGGGCTGTACTGTGGGTACAAACAACAAATAACATACACATATATGGTATTGCTGCAATTGTCAAGAGCTGGCAAATTTATTTTGGGTTGTTCTTTGATGGAAGGTTATGGTAGTAACAAGAAACACACAGCTAAATTTAAAAAAATATTATTTATTTTTTACTATTTTGGGCCAGTTTTCCTTTGATAATATCCATTACTGTTTACCACCAAATGAAATCCCAATTTGTCCTGAAAAAAACAAGGTATAATCCACCTGGATGTACAAAGTAGTTGTGATGATAAGGACAGTTTTACTAACACATATCAAAGCTGCAAGATTGTGCTTAGACGTTCAGATTTGTTTTACCCTTAGGCGTGAAGGGGTTAATATGTGCTGGGAGTCCTCTACAATGCATCTCCAAGGAGTCTGGAGATGCAAAATAGAAAATGGGGTATAGGAAGGTCTCGCCAAAAAAGCCAATAGGCGACCATTTTTATCCCCATTCTCAAAAATTCAACTATGTTGATGCAATTGGGTTTTGATAGGTCTGCCAGAAGCAGATGATATGTACGTGAACATTCTTGCCATGCCCCATAATTCATAGGAGATGGATCATGCACATAAAAGCGTGCCTCTATGCTTACCTTTTCCCTTGCCTTTACTACCTCAACTCCCAAAGCTCTGAAAAAATCCTTAACTGTTTTTGTAAATGTTCCTCTGAGGGTAACCTTAAACGCTTTCCACTGGGTAGAAAGATCAGTATCCATACTATTCTCTTCCCAATATTGATTTATTGCCAACAAACAATTTAGTTTCACATATTCTTTTTGCAACCAATATGCATCCATATGCCAATGCTTAATCCCAGGATGTGCACCCAGCTGCAAACCAACCTCCACAGGGGAGTGACCAGAATTAGCATTTGGTAAATATTTCACAGTTTGTATAGAAGTAATACCATGTAATAGTAATATGGGAGAGGTGCATTTTTGAATGGCAAGAGAATTCCCTAATCCCGGGGTTTCTGTCTCTCCAAACATCAACAAGTGCGTAACTCTATAACCATCTTGAAAGTGATGGGGAAGTCCCGGAGACATCCCCTTGATGGTCCAGAACAACATCAGAAACAACATTAAAGTCCCCCAGGAGTAGTAAAGGTCCCTCTGCCACTGTAATAACCGTAGCCAAAATATCCTCTATAAGCTGAAAAGAGAATTTAGGGGAAATATATATATACCGTATTTTTTGCTCCATATGATGCACTTTTTTTCCCCCAAAAAAATGGGGGGAAATGTCTGTGCATCTTATGGAGCGGCCGGCCTGGTATTCCCTGGTCGCCACCGCCGTGTTAGAATACTGGGCCGGCCGCTCGGTTCTTCTGTGGCAGCACCAGGCAGGGCCCAAAGCAGTTGCCCCTTAAAGTGGAGTTCCAGCTGAAAAAAAAAATCAGCAGCTACACAAACTGTAGTTGCTGACTTTTAAAATACAGCCACTTACCTGTTCCTCGGTTCAGCGGTGTCCTCACCATCGCTGGTTTCACCGGCCATATTCTCTCCCTGGCACCGGCATCTTTAGTATGGGCACCCGGCTGTGACAGCTTAAGGCTTCACAGCCAGGTGCCCACTGCACATGCGTGAGAAGGGCTGCGCTTTGTGCATGGCCCCATAGTCTTCTGGCACCTGTCATGTGTCCCAGAAGATTACAGGGATGGAGGACAATTTCCGCTTCTGATTGCCTAGGAGATCACAGTGGAAGTGGGAGCGGGTACATGTCAAATTTGGGTACCAGCTCCCCCCCCACTCCTCAAAGGTCTGCAGTCTCTGGTCATCCCCTGTACTATGTCTGCAGTCTCTGGTCATCTCCTGTACTATGTCTGCAGTCTCTGGTCATCTCCTGTACTATGTCCGCAGTCTCTGGTCATCTCCTGTACTATGTCTGCAGTCTCTGGTCATCTCTTGTAGTATGTCCGCAGTCTCTGGTCATCTCCTGTACTATGTCTGCAGTCTCTGGTCATCTCCTGTACTATGTCCGCAGTCTCTGGTCATCTCCTGTACTATGTCCGCAGTCTCTGGTCATCTCCTGTACTATGTCTGCAGTCTCTGGTCATCTCCTGTACTATGTCTGCAGTCTCTGGTCATCTCTTGTAGTATGTCCGCAGTCTCTGGTCATCTCCTGTACTATGTCTGCAGTCTCTGGTCATCTCCTGTACTATGTCCGCAGTCTCTGGTCATCTCCTGTACTATGTCCACAGTCTCTGGTCATCACCTGTACTATGTCCGCAGTCTCTGGTCATCTCCTGTACTATGTCTGCAGTCTCTGGTCATCTCTTGTAGTATGTCCGCAGTCTCTGGTCATCTCCTGTACTATGTCTGCAGTCTCTGGTCATCTCCTGTACTATGTCTGCAGTCTCTGGTCATCCCCTGTAGTATGTCCGCAGTCTCTGGTCATCTCCTGTACTATGTCTGCAGTCTCTGGTTATCTCCTGTAGTATATCTGCAGTCTCTGGTCATCCCCTGTAGTATGTCCGCAGTCTCTGGTCATCTCCAGTACTGTGTCTGCAGTCTCTGGTCATCTCCTGTACTGTGTCCCCAGTCTCTGGTCATCTCCTGTACTGTGTCCGCAGTCTCTGGTCATCTCCTGTACTATGTCTGCAGTCTCTGGTTATCTCCTGTAGTATATCTGCAGTCAGAATATTTTTTTCTCTTATTTTCCTCCTCTGAAACCTAGGTGCATCTTATGGTCAGGTGCGTCTTATGGAGCAAAAAATATGGTACCCACTATTTTTAGACATATGTTTAATATTTTACACCCCAAACTGACATATTTCCCTCTAGGCTCTGTTTTAATTTGTAAAATATCTATATTCAGGGATTTATTAACCAAAATAGCAACCCCTCTGGAATAAGTGGAATATGCTGCATGAAAAACCTGTGCAATACTGGAGCGCTTTAAGGTCATTACCCTGGAGCCCTGTAAATGGGTTTCCTGAAGTAAAATAATATGTGGTTTAAATAGCTTAATATAGTCAAAGACTAAAGAACGATTAATCTTGGATTTCAGGCCCATTCCAGGATATTAATTTCACAGACTGTGTCATAGACCAGGGCTTAAAATTTCAAGTCTAGACCTACTAGCCAGACACAAACCTTATTCTCCACCAGTTGCCCCACCCAACCATGCCCAGGTCCGCCTCCAACCTCATTCCCGGCCCATCCCCCAACCCCACCCCAGCCCTGCCCCCAACCACCCCCCTTAAAGCTTATGAAATTACATTTTTCTTTAGAATAAAGAGTCCAAATATAAAAAAACTGTAATTATAACATAGCATTATTATGTCAATTTAAACATAACAGCAATAGCTTAATACAGGGCTCAAAATTTCAAGTCCTGAGCTGCAAGTCAGGCCTAGTTACTCGCCACCAGTTGCCCCACCCAACCCCTACCTTGCCCCACCCATAATTCCACCCCTAAACACACCCTCTTAATTATCTTCCTCCAGAGGATTTACTCCCCTTCCTGACCAGGCCATTTTTTGCAATACGGAGCTGTGTTAATTTAACTGACAATTGCGCAGTCATTGCTGCACCCAAATTAAAGTTATGTCCTTTCTTTCCCATAAATCGAGCTTTCTGTCAGTGGCATTTGATCACCTGTGCGTTTTTTGTTTTTTGCTCTGTAAACAAAAAAAGACCAACAATTGTGAAAAAAAAAACTATTTTTGACTTTTTGCTTTTAAACATGTCCAGTAAAAAAATTTAAAACATCATATACATTTACACCAAATTGTATTCTGCTACATGTCCCAATGCGTGTAAATTAATTGGTTTATGTGTAAGTTATAGCGTTTGCAAATGGCGGTATAGATACTGGAATGTTTTTCTTTTAATTCTATTTTTACTAGTAATGGTGGTGATTAGCGACCTATAGCGGGACTGCAGTGGGCATTCTGACACTGGGGGGGAACTGACTTGGTGTCACTGACATCCACAGTGACACCAATACAGTGATCAGTGCTAATAAAAAGCACTGACACTGTATTAATGGCACTGGGCAGGAAGGAGTTAACATATGGGGTGAAGGGTTAACTGTGTGCTGTGTGTGTTTTATTACGGGGCTGTGTATGCGCTTTCCACTGTAAGCACACTGCTTTGTATGGCTCTGCTATGCTGACAGGGGAGAGAGCTGTGTGGTTTACATACAAATCTCTTCCCCCATCTGTAATACTTGCCAATCACCATGTGCCGGAGAGTAATCACTGGCCGGGACCCGGTTATTGACAGCAAATGGTGCCGCAGGTAGGGTGCACGTGCAGCCCGTGCATGCCCCCTACCTGGAAATGCAAAATCACGTATATATACATGATTTTGCGATGATTGGGCACTATTCCTAACACTGACACCAACGATGGGGCACTATTTCTCCCAGTGACACCAATGATATGGCATCATTCCTCCCACTGACACCAATGGCATGGCATCATTCCTCCCACTGACACCAATGACGTGGCACCATTCCTCCCACTGACACCAATGATGGGACACCATTCCTCCCATTGACACCAAGCATGGGGCATTGTCCCTTTTACTGATACCGATGATAGAGTACAATTCAACCACTGATACAAATGCTGAGTCTCCACACAATGATGGTGTGTCCCGGCACAAAGATCCACAGTTCGTGGCCCTGGAGAGGTTCTTACTTGTGTTGTCAGTGGCTGTCATCCATCTGAGTGGAGTGTCCTCTGTCCTCTCCCCGAGTACCTGGGTCCTCATCACATCTTCAGCACCAGGAACAGCAGTGCCATGGGGGGTGAAATGTTGGGGTCCCTGCATCCAATTCTCGGGATCAGAATGGCCACTGCATGCCAAGTCACACCCATCTTGTCCCCGTACATCGGAGTGGAGCCCACCCACTGCTCTAGATTTGGTCAGAGAGTCAGTGGAGCTCATGGCCCCGCTTGCTCCTTCCTCGCTGTGGAATAATATACAGCCCAGTGTGCCCAGCGTGCCGCTGCCTGTCTCCTGTCTTGTGCAGAGTGTCAGCGCACAGTCGCCCTCACATTATTTTCACTCGCCAAATGCGAGTAGGAGAGTGGAAATTTCAAGGCCTGTCATAGACATATAATTACAAACATCTGATATAGCAGATATCATACCATTTGGGTCCCTGGGTCATAAGGCCTTCCAATGCCCAAACAGTCACAGTCACACTGGTAGTTCTAGTTAAAGTATAAAGAATACATTAGCAGGCAGGTAACATACTCTGCTAAACAATTAATAGTCCCCAACTCCCACCACTCCGCACACAACCCCAACATGTTGACTGCTTTAAACCCATAACATAATATTAACTCAACCTCGGGGATCAAAACATGGGCAGACCCATGTACAATCCCCGAAAAGAACCTACAGATGTGGAATATGAGTACCCAAAAATGACTTTAACTATTCAAAAAAAAGGGAAAACAATAAACTAAAGCAACAATTAGTCTGGCACAGGACTATACAAAGGTCCTGTTGACCATATGATTGGATAATAAATTGAGACTGAAGTTCCAGCAGACAGAGGCCCAGGGTTTTCCCAGGTATATAGAGCATAAGCTATAGTGGAGTGGAGGAGGGGAAGGGGGAGAGAAGAGAAAGAAAAATAAAGGGGGGGAGTGTGGGGTAAAAACCCTAACACCCTTCTCCACCACCTGGAAACTAGACCCCTGTATGAAATTATAGGCACCATGGTAAATCAGTCCCTTAGCAGTCATTTCACAATACAGAATGTCACAAGAGCAATAAAAAAGGGTGTAAACTCGGAAATCAGACTTCCCTGTGCTCAGCAGCTGCGTTAGGGCACCTCCTAGAATCCAGCCAAGGGATTGTAAAATCTACCAGGGCAGTAAAAACTTTACCTTGCCTCCGTGTCCACCACCGCTTTGCAAGATATAACCGTGTCCACCGCTTTGCAAGATATAACATACTATAGACCAGTTAGCAATCACATAGCTGTTTTTTTGCATGGACAAAGCACGCAGCTTCTGCATAGCTGCGGAGAGGTCAGGATTAATGGAAATTTGATTGCCATTAAACATGAGCTATCCCATAGATATTGCAGTCTTCAAAATATTTTATATGTCCCTGGAGTGTAACACACGGGCTATAAGTGGCCTTGGTTGGGCTCCTAAAGGGGTGGAGCTTTGGTAGTAATATGGTGGGCTCTCTCTATCTCAAATAAGCAAGAAAAGGTGTCAGCATCCCTGTTGTCCCTGAGCCACTTTTCAAGAAAATCTTCTGGTTGTTTACCCTCCACTCCCTCCGGGAAGCCCACAAGCCTAATATTATTATGTCTTAGCCTTGATTCCACATCACATAATTTATCAGTATGAGCAGCCAGCTCTTTTTGAGCATTCTATACAGATCCCTCAAGTGGGTGAAGTATATCTTCTAAATCACTTATGCATTGTTCCACAGCTGAAGCCCTCTCAATATCAGACTGCATGTCCTGTTTTAGGGAAGATAGCTCTAATTTGATGCCATCTACGTGCTCTGTTAGAGTGGATTGACAGAGCTGAATGACCACCATGATTTGTTTCAGAGAGGGTTCTGGGTTCCCTTCCTTCTGCTGCTCATCACTGTTAGCTGACTGGGATAGCTTTTCCAGGGAATTTCCCTATTTCAGGGTATGATTTCTTACCTCCACAGATGTGACTGAAAACACTGGATCCCTCCGCTTCCATAGCTCTTCTCCTTCTCCACATATCGTCGACGCCATCTTGTTAGCCCAAGGCAAATTTAGCTAGGCACTCTCCAGAGGATTTCCCTGCTGCCTGGCCAATTTTGACCATGGTGATCAGTATGTCCGCCTCATCCCTCTTAAAGCACCGGAGTCTGGCAAAATCAAATGCCGCTGGCCCTCAGGATAGCTACAGGATTAATCATCCTGGCCAGAGTTCTGTCTTCCCACTGCTCACATGCCGGAAGCTAGCTCCCCCTGATGGTTAGTTTATTATTTCAAGTACTTATATAGCGCTGTCAATTTATCAAGTGCTTTACATACAGTATATTGTACATTCACAACAGTCCCTAACCCACAAGGAGCATACAATCTAAGGTCCCTAACTATTATTTATACATATACTAAGGACAATTTAGACAGGAGTCAATTAACCTACCAGCATGTCTTTAAAGTGTGCGAGGAAACCAGAATACCCGAAGGAAACCCTTTCAGGCACAGGGAGAACATGCAAAGTCCAGTGCCATTGTTGGGAACTGAAGACCCTAGTGCTGCTAGGTGAGAATGCTAACTACTTAACCACTGCACTTTGACCAAATATGGCCTCAAACATGCTAGGCTAATAACATCACACAGCATACCCAGCTGGTTTGTTTACATTCAGCAAAACTGACATTGTATTTACATCAGGGGACCTTTTTTTTTTCAATAAATTATTTTTTCTACAATGCTTGTATTTTTATTTACGTTTACATTTTCGGTTGTGAGTTAAATACCCCTGACTTATTCTAAAGGAGGCTTTCAGATTCTGATCTCATGCTGCCATATCCACCAGGCCAGGGATGTGGGGGTAAGGTCATTGTCTCCATCAAATGATGACAAGGTGCCTTTCAGAGTGTAGGCATTGCACTCCCCACATGCAAGGTACCCTTCCAATGTTGATGGCATGTGACTTGGTATGGTTCAGGAGGGGGTTGCATGCTCACTGCTCCATGCTTTATGCTGCATGCCTAGATAAGGGTCTGGTAAGGATCCTTATCCAGGACTCATGCTGTTTCTTTTCCTAAAGAGACAGTATACATTTTTGTATACTGTCAATTTAAGAAAAAAATTAAATGGTGTAGGGTTCCCTTCAAAATCCATACCAGACTCTTATCCAGATATGCAACAGATCAGTGGATAAGGGTCTGGTGTGGATTTTGAGGGGGTACCCACTCCACTTTTACAAATGGAATGAAGCCAGTGGAGAACTATTATGTAGCAGTGGTAGTTCTGTTTTAAGGCATCCCCAATGCATGTTATTTAAAGGATTTGTATATTTTTGATATTGCCCTTTAGTCCTCATTGGAATACTTGTTCCCTGCACTCACATTATTTTGTGCACTATACCGGTACACTACAGTGTAACGGCTAAGATACAAAACAGCATCGGCTGACATAGCACAACTATGGCTTTACATATATTCAGGGTGCTTTCTCACAGCATCGACACTATAATCTCTCCTTCCTGACAGTACAGCTCCCTGCTCTGTCCAATTTTATTTTAAGAAAAGTCTGAAGCTATGAGGTCCTTTATATGTTTTTTCTGTGCTGCATGAGAGCCCCCACAGAGGAGTCAACAGTTAAAGGACAAGCTTACATTTAAAAAAATAAATACACATCTTTTTGCAGGTTAAAAAAAATGTGCATTTATTATTTTTTATTAGGAACCTGTAAAGTATTGCACCCAGGATCAGCAGATCATGGGTGCAATGCAGGGCTCCTGCAGACTGTTATTGTAGCTGTCTGCCCATACCCGTACGGGCAGGCAGTTACTGAATGACAGGAAGAATCAATATACTACAGTACTTAGAGTGCTCATCAGTGCCCTGGTAATTCATTGAGAACTACAAGCCATCAGCCACAATGGCTGACAGTAGTTATAGTTCTCACATTCACAAAACTTTTTTTTCAAATTGTGACAGCAGGTGTGGGAGAAGATCCCTAGCTGGCTGTCATAACAGTGGATTGGGGGGTGGGGGGAGGGGGGTTGGCATGATGTGTGGGCTGCTGCATTAGTAGCATGCTACATGTAGCACCCTGAATACTGGTGTACAATATAACATATTATGAAAGGTGCACTTATCCTTTATAGGAGACACTAACATCCTTAAAGGAGAAAGTCTGCTGTTGGAGGTGAGAGCAACATTTGCATGGTGGTGGTGGTCCCGAAGTGGTGAAAACAGTGGAAAAGGGCACACAATTCAATCCAAGAGTCACAGTTGTGTTTACATGGATACATTTTTGGATTGGATCTTTACAAGAGACTGAGGCTTTAGAGGAAAAACATACAGTACATGCTGGGACATTATCCAATATTTATGGTTTTTGATATATGTCATTGTGTCATTGTCAGCCATAAGTCTAGCTAAACTGAGTCTAGGTGTTTGCCCTATGTGTTGTTTTATATTTAGAGGAATACAAATAGAGGCCTACAGCCAATAAGTTGTATGTTTGATTTTTTGCATATTATACACAGCAGGTAGTGTGTTAGAACTTTTTCCTTTTTATTATATATAATATACAGTGCAATGTGCTACCAAACAGTGCTGATCCAAATTAGTCAGTGCGAAACTGCCAAAAAGAAAAAATATATGAAGATTTACAATGTGTTACGCGTACATTTTAACCATGTAAGCAGTCATTTAAAACCAACTTGTTAAATGTCTATACATATCAAAGATACACAAAAATAATGTCCATAAGTTAAAAAAAAGTCTTCACAAGAAAATAATCAATCCACCTCAGTGTAAAAGAAAGTTCCAAGAAAGTGTAATGTTCAGAATAATGCGTTCTTCTGGTCAATCCCTCACACAGAAGCATGGTTGATAAGCTAATGGATAATATATAGAATAGAATAGAATAGAATAGATAATAGTTTAACCAATTAGGAACCTAGAGTACATCCTAGTCCTGAGCTATTGACCAAGCATGGAGCTGCCAAGGCCTGATAACAGTTTTACAGCAAGATTCTAATCTGTGTATTAGAGCTAATATTACCAGCAATTTCATTGTTGAGCAGATGAAACCAAGGCATATGATCAAATGTAAAATCTAAACAAAATTTGATAAATAGTAACTAGCTATAGTCACACTAGGAATGGCACATTAACGCTCTGAGTGTTTCTGTATGATTCACTTTAAATTCTAATCAGTGTGACTTTAGCTCATTCATTTTTAATGGGCTGAAATCGCACCACTCCAAAAGTAGCGCATGCACCACTTTTGGAAACACACTGCAACCAGATCAAATGGTACTTTTCTACCATGCGATACGATGTGGACAAATGCACTGCATTTGCGACCTGCATTTGGGATGTCAATAACAGTGCATTGACACTCACCTCAGATCGCAACGCCAGTACATTTTAAATGTGCTGAGGGAAACTGCACCACATTCTAATGTGAATGGGCTCCAAGTGCGCTTACAAATGAAACAAAATACCAACATAACTGTAAATATTGCAATTGCTCAAATGATGATTGCGCTCTGCAAGGATCGGTCTCTGGCAGCCCACAGTGCTTCCAGCTCTCTTTCCTGCACCAGCGAGCTGTGCCCTACGTGTTACGTCATAATGACATCATACGGGAAAATATTTACAATCATCATTTGTGCAACTGCAAAATTTACATTTATGTTGGTATTTTGTTTTATTTGTAAGCACAGCACTTTTTCATAGGCATTGATTAGTTTCACACCATTTGTTCTAGCTACTACACATATCTACACTTTTTTCACTGTAGCACAACTTACTTCATTATATAAAATAATAATGCTTCATTACATAAAAGTTGAAAAAACTCAGCAATTTTAGAAAAGTTTTTTTTTCTTTTATACTTTCCTGTAAAATGTATCATTTTATTAAAGCAGAACTGCAGCCACACAAAATTTTCTTTTCTACCACAAGATACACCATTCAGCCATCATTCCTCTATGTCCAGACTGCCCCCCCCCCCAATCTGCCTTTCTATTATATACTGTAGGCCTGGAATTCAGATTCTATTCCTAACTAGTTCTAACTAACACATCTTCTATTCCTCTCTATATTTTAATTTTAATTAAAGGCTATAGCTATAATTTTGATATTTTTAGAAACAATTTATCCAAAACGTGTACTGTTTTTTTTTTGTAGCACGAAAACACTTATGCACAATTTAGACATATCCATTTTTTATTTTATGATCTGCGATTTTCAAATCCCCCACACAAAAAGGGGTGAGTTTTTGTTTATTTCACATCCTTTGTTGGCCTCCATTGGTGTGCCTTGCAAGTCTTTCCTCCGTGGATGAAAGTGCTGGATCATGGAAAATGTTTGGTAAGCACTGCCATTATATTACTAAATTATTAAAAAATAATGATGCTGTTCATTAGAATGACAACCATCACAATGTTTACGCATGCTTATTGATACCTTACCTAAAACCTTATGTAGAATAGGTTCAAATACTCAAAACAGCAACATCAGGTTTAAGTGACTCATTAAATAGTGAAGCCAGCAGCCCTGAAGCCCACTCCTTTGAAATAATAGCTCTCATATCTTTATTATTGTAGCTTCTATTTACAAGAAAACTACAATGTATCATCATATTTTTAGCAGTTAAATTTGTTTTTAAAGTGTGTATAAGACTTAACAAAGAACTTCTTTAATTGCTCTCTTGTGGCCTATTAAATACAGTATACTGTCAACCATTTTACTTTATCTATCCAAGTGTAAAAAAAAAAGATCTGTTGATCCTTCCAGAAATCCAGTCAGCTCATAACTAGTGTAATTGACTGGTGTTTTATGGAAGGGTGAGTCACACTGAGAATAAATAAAAGCAATAAAAAACAATTGTATACATTCTTTAAGACTGGATTGGACTGAATTGCATATGGGATTTTATTTTTTAAAACACATTTATGGATACATCTCTTAAATTTAACCGGTTGGTGGACTAAGAACATTCAAGTATTTTCATATTCTTATCCACTTCAAGTCCGGACACTTTTACCCCCTTCCTGTCCAGGCCAATTTTCAGCTTTCAGCGCTATCACACTTCGATTTACAATTCATGCGGTCATGCAACACTGTACCCATATGATTTTTTTTTAGAATTTTTTGAGACAGATAAAGCTTTATTTTAGCCACTGGGAATTTTTTTTTTGCTATATAAATGAAAAAGTCCAAAAAATTTTTAAAACAGTGTTTTTCTTATAAAATTTTGCAATTAAATGATATTTCATTATAATCCTTGGCCAAAATTTATTCAGTTATCTTTTTAGTAAGCAAAAAAAACCTTTTTAGTAAGCAAAAAAACTCTTTTTAGTAAACAAAAATAACCCAAATTAGTTTATAACCAAAAATTATAATTTTGTTTTTAAAATGTTTACATTTTTATTTAATTTTTTTATATTATTATTTATGTTTTTTTTACATACTGTCACACTAGCAGTACAGTGTTACCATGGTGACACTGTACTACTTGTGGGGAGTGATGAAGATTTTTTTTTTTTACGCTGATTGCTTTTACACCCATAAAGGCTGTAAAAGCAATAATTTCTCCTTCTCTCTAGCTGCATTCTTGCAGCCATTGAGAAATACTGTGTGAGCTGTGATTGGTCACAGCTTGTCACATGGTACAAGGCTGTTTTGAATAGCCTTGTACCATGTGACCTCTTTGATCATTCACAGATATCACACGTAGTAAGCAATGATGTCAGGAAGTGACATCTTGCTTACTACTCTGCATGTGATTGCTGATTGGCCAATCAGTGATCACATGATCGGGACCTCGTACAGAGGTCCCGTACGACAATCGGTGTTCCACTGTGTCCACAGTGGGCACTGGATCGCGGTGCTGCACTCTCCCAGGGAGCACCCACAGTCCAAAATGGCAGGTGCCGTGTATGAATGGCAACTCGCCTCTGGACTACCACCGTCCGGCCGTTTATATATAGCAGCCGGACAGCAAGTGATTAAAGGATACGTTCACCTTTTGGATAAAAATAATAAATGTACCTTTTTTTGTAAGTAAATAAATGTGCATTTATAATTTTTGTCCAAAGGAGCCTGGAAAGCATTGTACCAGTGATATTGCAGAATATCTGCACCAGTGATATTGCAGAATATTGCAGAATATCTGCTTGCCATACAGGGATGTACGGCCAAGCAGATATTGTGACAGGAAGCTTCAATGAACTACCACTGCACTCCACAGGGTAGTGGTAGTTCACTGAAAACTACTAGTCCACAGCTGCTAAGGCTGCCTGGACTTTCAGTTCATTCATTCACAGAAGCCCGTGAATGAATGACACAGCTATGGGGGTGGAGCCTCGCACGGCCGTGCAGTTTTCAAACCTGACAGATTGTACAGGGAAACTTCTCCCTGTATTATCTCTCAGAGGGGGGAGGGGCGCAGGCACAGCTGCCGCTATGAGAGCATGTTACATATTCCACCCTAAAAATGGGTGGAACATGTTCCCAAAGCCCTCCAGAGCATTTACCCCCCTTCCTGACCTGGCCATTTTTTGCATTACAACACTGCATTATTTTAACTGACCATTGTGCGGTCATGCAATGCTGCACCCAAATTAAATTTATGTCCTTTTTTCCCCACAAATAGAGCTTTCTTTTGCTGGTATTTGATCACCTCTGCATTTTCTATTTTTTGTACTATAAACAAAAAAAATGAAAATTTTGAGAAATAAACAATATTTTTTACTTTTTGCTATTAAACATGTCCAATAAAAAATGTTAAAAATCAAATTTCATTATAAATTTAGGGCAAAATGTATTCTGCTACATATCTTTGCTAAAAAAAATCCCAATACGTGTAAATTAATTGGTTTATGTGAATGGTATAGCGTTTAAAAAATGGGGGTATATATATACTGTTTTTTTTTTTTGTTACTAGTAATGGCGGTGATCAGCGACTTATAGCGAGACTGCATTACTGCAGCAGGCATTCTGGCACTGGGGGGAACTGACTTGGTGTCACTGACATCTAATAAAAAACACTGACACTGTACTAATGGCAATGGGCAGGAAGGGGTTAACATCTAAGGTGATCAAAGGGTTAACTGTGTGCTGTTTTACTATGGGGGCTGTGTGTGCTTTCCACTGTAAGCACACTGCTTTGTATGGCTCTGCTATGCAGAGCCATACAAAGCAGTGTGCAGGAGCTGACAGGGGAGAGAACTGTATTGTTCACATTCAGTTCTCTCCCCTGTCGGTCATATTCGGCAATCACTGGGTGATGGTGAGTAATCACCGGTCAGGACCCGGTGATTGACAGCCGAGGCCACGAAAGGAAGCGCGGGTAGGGCGTGCGCATGGCTCGCGCATCCCCTACCCGGAAATGTAAAATCACATATATATATATATATATATATATATATATATATGGTTTTGAACAACCCTGCCACCCTGTAGCAGTCTTTCTGCTATTGGGCTGCAGGAAAGCTGTTAACAACTGACCTCTAGCTGTAGGCCCTGAGGAGTAACCCATTCCCAACTTTCATGGTAAAAGCATTGAAGTTGTTAAAGCTAGAAGTGTTGCTGACAGAATAACTTCTGTGCTTTGGCTGTGAACTTTAAGGATGAATTGTTCCACACAGGGGCAGACTGACAATTCATGGGGCCCCCGGGCAAGATGGGATCATGGGGCCCCTGTGTCCTTGCCCAAACTCAAAAAAGCCTATGAAAAAGGTACCAGGGGCATCCCATGGGCCCCCCTACTGACCCTAGGCCCTCGGGCAGTGCCCGAGTTTCCAAATGGTCAGTCCGCCCCTGGAACTTCCACAGTACTTGCATCTACAGAAGTTAAAGAGTTGTTTTAAAGCTCATGTAGCTTATTTGCTGCTCTGTAAGAGTGTGTAAATACCTGAAAGTCGATAATATGGTCATAGTTTTAACATATGCAAAGTTGTTTTTTTTATACAAAGTTAGAGTGCAAAAATCTAATTGGTTAAAACTCCTCAATAATGCATATACAGTACATAGGAATATCACTTTGTTGACAAAACCTCCTATAATGATCATTTATGGAGAAAAACCTAGCCATAAAAAAGAAAGGGTCTCTGTATTCCAACATCCATTTCATTTCTATAGCTAACATTTAATATTTATTTTTCTTAAAGATTTGATTTTTCTTGGTGTATGAATGTTCTTCCAGTTTAAAATTAAGAGCAAAATGATACTGCCAGAAGTTCAAATAACTGGGGTGAGTAACACTGGAAAAGGCTTTGGATTTCATCATATTACTTTTATGATAAGCTTATATGGTATTGCTTCTATTTATAACAGTATTCTGCTGTCACAGATTACTAAGGAAGCAGTGGGAGCTAGTGCCTGCTGCGTCTGTAGGAACTGCTGACATCACCAGGAATCCCTGGCCAGGTAGCCAATGGAGCACTGGACACTGGTGAAATCACTGCTCAAATATGGCCACAGCCACATTTGGTTGATAATTTGACCATCATCCCTGCACAATCCCTTATATAGTTGAGCTCAGGGAGCTGTCATTTAGCTGTGAGAACCATCAGGATCGGTCATGTACACCAAGTGTTGTTTTGTTTTGGTAGGTGGTTCACTGTGATTGGCATGGATATTCATCACTTATAGATTTACATTGTGGGATTTTGTGGGATTTTCTTTTAAATGAAGAACCTAATATGGTGTTTGTTTATTTACTTTGCTTTATCTTTTTTCTGATTTCACATAGAGGGGTTGAATAGCTGAGGGCTTCCTTGTCTTAAATTGGGCTTCCAGATTCTGATAAGTCCTGTTCAGGGACTCCCACATCCACCAGGCCAGAAATCAACATTGGGACAAGATGCTTTCCCAGAGGGCCCTTTGGCAATGTAGTTCCCCATATTGAGGTCATGTGGCCTAGTATGGTTCAGGAGGAAGGACTGCAGGCCCAATCTTTTTGCTTAGATGAGGGTCTAGTATGGATATTTTTTGTTATTTGCATGGGATCCTCCCTTAAAATAAATAACTGATACCTATCTAGGATATGAGTCTTGCTTGGATTTCGGGGGGAACCACACCTGCTTTGTGTCAATGGCTGCTGTGGTGCACTAAATTAACCAATGACTGTCCAGCTGCTAGCGTGCTAACAAACAAGGAGCAGAAAGTAATTCATTTAGTGGTGCTAGTGATACCACCATTAAAGGATCACCACAACATGTACTCTCTGACATGGAGGAGGAAACTCCAAACTCTGCTCCTTCCCAGCAAGCTGACAGAGGTAAGAGAGCAGCAATATTCCCTGCACACTCGCCTCTTAAACCTCCATCTGTCAAAAAGCTACATGGGGTTGCCACAGCACCTAGTCATAATCTTTTGGCTGAACAGAATACTGAATCACTTGCTGCCTTCCCCACCTGAGATGCACGTGCATCAAAAAACACTCTTAAAGTTATGCTCCTTACCCTCCCGGCTGGCTTTCAACATGAGCTATGCGCCTCTATTTCCTGATTGTCTAACAGATTAGATAACATTGAAGAGCACACTGAACACCTAGAATCTCAGCTTAATCTGGCTGATGACCTTGCAGATGCATATGATGAACAGGTGGAAGCGATATGTAAACTCCAACTCAAAGTCGTGGACTTGGAAGACCGCTCCCACCGCAACAACATTAAGTTAAGAGGGATTTCTGAAGCTGTCACAAATAGTGATCTAATTGCTTACTTACAGCAAATATTCCTTAACCTTACCCCAGACCTCACTCCTTGCGACCTATTGCTGGATAGGGCCCACAGGGTACCTAAGCTGGCACGTCTCCCAGACACAATCCCTAGGGACGTCCTAGTCCGCGATCATTTTTAACACATCACTGATCGTCTAATGAGAGCTTCTAGATCCATAAAATCGCTTTCCCCACCGTATGCAGGAGTGACCTTATACCAAGATTTGTCCGCAGCCACTGCTCAAAGGTGCAAAGAATTTGCTCTGATAACTATAACTTTGCGGAAACACAATATTGTTTATCGCTGGGGTTTTCCAACCAAGTTATAAGTTACTTATCAAAATCAACAAATAGCAATTACCTCCCTTACAGATGGACACAAACAACTTAATAACTGGGGGATGTTAGCAACCTCAGCAAGGCCTAGCACCCCTCGGTATGACCTGCCTAATAAGAGCAATAAGGCCCGTGAGCTCCATTCACATAATAATCTGAATAGCAACATAATTTAAGTGCCTATGTAACGTTCTCACCACAGGCTGCTTTGGATGCAGTAGCATGAACTGTTAACATATACCCTGGCAGTGTAACCTGTTGCTACTCTTTATTGTTCACATGCCCCAGGGTTCACGTGTGCCATGCACACTGCTTCTCTTTTGTTTATGCTTATTACTACCTGTCAAACAGCTTATTATTTTTCTTTTTGTAAATCAGTTGCACTTACCCAGGTATCTTCCTTACTTTTTTGATCATAACATTATTTGCATTGTAATATTTGCTCATAGTGGTCTCTAGACCGCTATGACACTTCACAAAACTACTATTAACGCCAAAGGACTTAGTCCCTATAAAAGATTGAGATTATGGCAAGAAGCATTGTGACTAGAGATGAGCGAATCGAAGTAGGCGAAGTGGAATTCGAGTCGAATATTGGAAAATTTTCGATTCGCGCCGAATCCGAAAAATAGCCTACTTCGGACGCGCGAATCGAAATTTTTCCTAAAATGGTGGCGGACATGTGCGGCGACGGAGCGGGGATGTCTGGGAAGGCGCTCAGACAAGGCGCGCTGACCCATAATGTATTCCTTAATGACATGTGATCGCATTAGCCAATCAGCAGCCAGGCAGCCAGCACTGTGTAATGGTCGAGCTATAAATAGCGGCCATTTTAGAATTCTTCATTTGCCTCCAGTCATTCAAGAGAGGCAGACCGCTCTGTATTAGGGACCGAGTTAGGGCCACAGAAACGTTACTTGGGGACAGAGAAACGTTACTTAGGGACAGAGAAGCATTACTCAGGGACACAGAATTGTTAATGAGGGCCACAGAATCGTTACTTAGGGCCAAAGAAACGCTAGTTAGGGCCACAGAATTGTTACTCAGGGACAGACAGAATTGTTACTGAGTGCCAGAGAATTGTTACTTAGGGCCACAGAAACGTTAGTTAGGGCCATAGAATTGTTACTCAGGGACAGACACAGAATTGTTACTGAGGGCCACAGAACTGTTACTTAGGGCCACAGAAACGTTATTAGGGCCACAGAATTGTTACTCAGGGACAGACAGAATTGTTACTGAGTGCCAGAGAATTGTTACATAGGGCCACAGAAACGTTAGTTAGGGCCACAGAATTGTTACTCAGGGACAGACACAGAATTGTTACTGAGGGCCACAGAACTGTTACTTAGGGCCACAGAAACGTTATTAGGGCCACAGAATTGTTACTCAGGGACAGACAGAATTGTTACTGAGTGCCAGAGAATTGTTACTTAGGGCCACAGAAACGTTAGTTAGGGCCACAGAATTGTTACTCAGGGACAGACACAGAATTGTTACTGAGGGCCACAGAACTGTTACTGAGGGCCACAGAAACATTAGTTAGGGCCACAGAATTGTTACTCAGGGACAGACACAGAATTGTTACTGAGGGCCACAGAACTGTTACTTAGGGCCACAGAAACGTTAGTTAGGGCCACAGAATTGTTACTCAGGGACAGACACAGAATTGTTACTGAGGGCCACAGAATTGTTACTTAGGGCCACAGAATTGTTACTCAGGGACAGACAGAATTGTTACTGAGTGCCAGAGAATTGTTACTTAGGGCCACAGAAACGTTAGTTAGGGCCACAGAATTGTTACTCAGGGACAGACAGAATTGTTACTGAGTGCCAGAGAATTGTTACTTAGGGCCACAGAAACGTTAGTTAGGGCCACAGAATTGTTACTCAGGGACAGACACAGAATTGTTACTGAGGGCCACAGAATTGTTACTTAGGGCCACAGAAACGTTACTCAGGGACACAGAATTGTTACTGAGGGCCACAGAACTGTTACTTAGGGCCACAGAAACGTTAGTTAGGGCCACAGAAATGTTACTCAGGGACAGACACAGAATTGTTACTGAGGGCCACAGAATTGTTACTTAGGGCCACAGAAACGTTACTCAAGGACACAGAATTGTTACTGAGGGCCACAGAACCGTTACTTAGGGCCACAGAATTGTTACTCAGGGACAGACACAGAATTGTTACTCAGGGACACAGAATTGTTACTGAGGGCCACAGAACCGTTACTTAGGGCCACAGAAACGTTACTCAGGGACACAGAATTGTTACTGAGGGCCACATAACCGTTACTTAGGGCCACATAATTGTTACTCAGGGACAGACACAGAATTGTTACTGAGGGACACAGAATTGTTACTGAGGGCGACATCCGTTACTTAGGTCCACAGAATTGTTACTCAGGGACACAGAATTGTTACTGAGGGCCACAGAACCGTTACTTAGGGCCACAGAATTGTTACTCAGGGACACAGAATTGTTACTGAGGGCCACAGAACCGTTACTTAGGGCCACAGAATTGTTACTCAGGGACAGACACAGAATTGTTACTGAGGGACACAGAATTGTTACTGAGGGCCACAGAACCGTTACTTAGGGCCACAGAAACGTTAATCAGGGACACAGAATTGTTACTGAGGGCCACAGAACCGTTACTGAGGGCCACATAAACGTTAATCAGGGACACAGAATTGTTACTGAGGGCCACAGAACCGTTACTTAGGGCCACAGAATTGTTACTCACGGACAGACACAGAATTGTTTCTTGAGGGACACAGAATTGTTACTGAGGGCCACAGAACCGTTACTTAGGGCCACAGAAACGTTAATCAGGGACACAGAATTGTTACTGAGGGCCACAGAACCGTTACTTAGGGCCACGTAAACGTTAATCAGGGACAGACACAGAATTGTTACTGAGGGACACAGAATTGTTACTGAGGGACACAGAATTGTTACTGAGGGCCACAGAACCGTTACTTAGGGCCACAGAATTGTTACTTAGGGACACAGAATTGTTACTGAGGGCCACAGAACCGTTACTTAGGGCCACATAATTGTTACTTAGGGACACAGAATTGTTACTGAGGGCCACAGAACCGTTACTTAGGGCCACAGATTTGTTACTTAGGGACACAGAATTGTTACTGAGGGCCACAGAACTGTTACTTAGGGCCACAGAATTGTTACTCGGACAGACACAGAATTGTTACTCAGGGACACAGAATTGTTACTGAGGGCCACAGAACCGTTACTTAGGGCCACAGAATTGTTACTCAGGGACACAGAATTGTTACTGAGGGCCACAGAACTGTTACTTAGACCACAGAATTGTTACTCAGGGACACAGAATTGTTACTGAGGGCCACAGAACTGTTACTTAGGGCCACAGAAAGGTTACTCAGGGACACAGAATTGTTACTGAGGGCCACAGAACTGTTACTTAGGGCCACAGAATTGTTACTCGGACAGACACAGAATTGTTACTCAGGGACACAGAATTGTTACTGAGGGCCACAGAACCGTTACTTAGGGCCACATAAACGTTAATCAGGGACACAGAATTGTTACTGAGGGCCACAGAACCGTTACTTAGGGCCACATAATTGTTACTCAGGGACAGACACAGAATTGTTGCTGAGGGACACAGAATTGTTACTGAGGGCCACAGAACCGTTACTTAGGGCCACAGAATTGTTACTCAGGGACAGACACAGAATTGTTACTCAGGGACACAGAATTGTTACTCAGGGACACAGAATCGTTGAATTAAAGAGTATGTTAGACAACATGCAGAGGAGTGGCAGAGGAGGCAATGTTTTAGGAGCGAGCAGACGTGGCAGCAGAGGAAGGGGTCGAGGCAGCACTATTCGCAGCCAGAGGCCAGTGCTCCCGGTGTCATCCAGCGGTCGTGTCTCCACCGACAACCCTGCCGTCGTTGATTGGTTGGCTCGGTCGTCTTCCTCTTCCCAGGTCACCTCTGACACCTACAGCCAACGGTCGGTGGGTACGTCAGACACAACCGTTAGTTGGCATGGCCCGGGACCAAGCCCACTGAAATCACGTGTCCTCTACCTGCCCCTGTCCTTTGGTGTTCCCTCACCAAGCGAAGTATCGCATGCTGTGGGCTCAGCCCCACTGTACAGTGAGGAAGAGCTAACAGAGGGCGGTCAGGAACGGGGGGAGACATCCGCCTTTTCAGCAGCCAGGCGAAGAAGTAGTGGCGAGGAGAGTGGCTCGGTAGCCGGTCTAGAGACAGGTCTGTCTCCTGACCCAGACGCAGCCGAGGGGGCTAGTAGTGAGGCGGAGACCCTACTTGATGATGAGGAGGTTGATCGCACTTGGCAGCCTCGTCGTCATCAGGCAATTTCTTCTGCATCATCAGGAGAAGAGGGTGGCAGCTTGGCAGCGAGCGAAACAGTCGGTGGGTTGCCCAGGAGACAGCAGCAGGGTCGAAGCAGTGTCAGTGGAGCCAAACGGCCACGGAGTAGAGCACCAGCTCCACTGCAGCCTACCACCACGGCCAGTAGTGGTGCCGGTGTGCACGGAGGAAGCAGCAGTCAGCCAGTGAGGAGTATCGGGGGCAAAGTTTCCTACTCGGCGGTGTGGCAATTTTTTGTCAAGCCGCCCGAGGAAGTAAACGTAGCCGTATGTCGACTATGTGGCCAGAAAGTCAAGCGTGGCCAGGGGGCCCATGTTGGGACTACAGCGTTGCGTCAGCATATGCAGCGTCGCCATTTGGTGGCCTGGGAAAACCGTGATAAAGATACGGCGGTTCTGCCCGCCCCAGCCCCCGCTCCATCACCCGCTCCGTTACTTGCTCCGTCACCTGACGTCAATCGCCCTCCATCAGCCAGTCAAGGCTCCAACACCTCTGCTGAGGGGAGTTGTCGCTCGTTGGCATCTTCCGCTCGTTCAGATGCTCCTTCTCCTGCTACTCCTCTTCACGGATTCCGTCAGCAGTCTTTCTTGGAATCCGTTTCCAAGAGACAACAGTTTGCGAGCACGCACCCGACGGTGCAAAAGCTGAACGTCCTCCTGTCCAAGTTGCTGGTGCTGCAGTCCCTCCCTTTCCAAGTGGTGGACTCAGCACCTTTCCGAGAAATGATGGCTTGTGCCGCGCCGCGGTGGAGAGTGCCAAGCCGTCATTTCTTCGCCAAAAAGGCAGTGCCAGCCCTGCATTCACATGTAGAAGACATGGTGGGCCAGTCTTTGAGCATGTCGGTCTCTGCCAAAGTGCACGGCAGCGCCGACGTGTGGAGCTGTAACTACGGTCAGGGACAGTACATGTCATTTACGGCCCACTGGGTGAACGTGGTGCCGTCACAGCCGCACCAGCAACTTGGACAGGTCACGCCGCTTTTGCCTCCACGTTTGCACGTCCTTGGTCCGGCAAAGATGTCCGCCTCTAACACCTCTTCTTCCGCCGTGTCCTCAGCCGCCACCCCCGTGCCAAGTCCCATTACCCGACCGGCATATCACATGTGCAGGGCGCAACGGTGTCACGCTGTGCTGCACCTGGTATGCCTTGGCGAACGTAGTCACACAGGGGAGGAACTTCTCAGTGTAATGAACAGAGAAATCGACAGATGGCTGTCTCCGCGCAAACTCAAAATCGGAACCATGTTGACCGACAACGGAAAGAACATGGTGTCTGCTCTGCGTCAAGGAAGGTTGTGCCATGCGCCATGCATGGCTCACGTGTTCAATCTGGTTGTCAAGCGGTTCCTAAAATCCACCATCCCACTGCAAGACATCCTTAAAATGTCACGTAAACTTTGCATGCATTTCAGCCATTCCTACACCGCAAAGCACACCCTCCTTGAGCTGCAGCGGCAGAACGGAATTCCACAGCATCGCCTGATCTGCGACGTTGCAACAAGGTGGAATTCAACCCTACACATGTTAGACCGCCTTTACGAACAGCGAAAGGCCATCACCGATTTCCTGATGTTACAAGCGGATAAAGGTACTCCCCTGTGTAACTTTGATGTCAGCCATTGGCAGCTCATGCGTGACACCTGCCGCTTGCTCAGGCCCTTTGAGGAGGCCACGCTATTCGTGAGTCGGCAGGACTATGGGATGAACGACGTCATTCCTCTGTTGCACGTCCTGGAACAAATGCTGTTAACAATGGCTGGTCAGGGTGCGGTAGACGTGGCACACAGATCTCAACGCCACATGACCCCTGTGGGGGCAGGACAGGAAGAAGAGGAGGAGGTAGAGGAGGACATTGGTGCTCAGGAATTATTGAGTGAAATGGGTGGTTTTTCCACTCAGCGGACAGGAGTGGAGGAGCAGGAGCATCTGGTAGAGGAGGAGGAAGAGGAGACAGAGGACCCAGTCGCACCGTGGCAGTATGCTGTGGAGATGGAGGCAGGGAGTCCCTCGCATTCCTTGGCACAAATGGCCCATAGCATGCTCGCTTGCTTGCGTAGCGACAGCCGAATAACAACCATCAGACAGAGGGATGACTTTTGGCTGTCCACCTTGTTGGACCCTCGCTACCGTTCAAAAATGGTGGCCTTTTTCACACCTGCTGAGAGGGAGGCCAAAATAACGTACTATAAAAACCACCTATGTAGTCAGTTGGTCTCTGCCTTTGTGCGCCAACGTCCATCCTCAGACACTGTGGGCCCTGTGCGCTTGCGTTCCGCTGCCATGGCAGCAGGGGAGGGGTGGGGTGGTAGGAGCAGTGGCAGCTCCACCAGCAGCGGCTGCCTCAGTCTGCAGTCGATGATGAGTAGCTTTCTTCACCAGCGCAGTGAGGAAACTACTAACCAGCCGCAGCAGCAGCAGCATCAGGTGGACCTGGAGCAGGACCTCAAACAACAGGCTTGGGCCTACTTGGACAGCACCCTGCCAACCGAGGTAGACAATCTCCTTGACTACTGGGCAACGAAACTTGACCTTTGGCCCCAACTAGCTGAATTTGCCCTTGAAAGGCTGTCATGCCCGGCCAGTAGCGTGGCATCGGAGCGCGTGTTTAGTGCGGCAGGAGGTATTGTAACTCCGCGGAGGACACGACTGTCCACCCAAAGTGTGGAGAGACTCACGTTTGTGAAAATGAATCAGGCGTGGATTAGTCTGGATTTCAAACCACCAGTTCCTGACACAACTGACTAAATCCGCCATGAATCATGCCTCAAACATGTGCCACTTTCAGGTCTCCTCACACACTGCTGGTGTGTTCCATTTTTTGTCATAGGGTGCTGGCAGATTACGGGCCTCCCATAACTGCTGCCAGGCCCCTAATCTGCCATGGGCCCCTATACCGCCTCCTCATGCTGCTGCCAGGTCCACAGTCTCTTATGCCATGTGCCACTTTCAGGTCTCCTCACACTGCTGGTGTGTTCAATTTTTTGACATAGGGTGCTGGCAGATTACGGGCCTCCCATAGCTGCTGCCAGGCCCCTAATCTGCCATGGGCCCCTATATACCGCCTCCTCATGCTGCTGCCAAGTCCAGAGTCTGTCATGGGTCCCTGTACGGCCTCCCATTGCTGCTGTCTCCATCGCCACACTCTGCCATGTGCCACTTTCAGGTCTCCTCACACACTGCTGGTGTGTTGAATTTTTTGACATAGGGTGCTGGCAGATTACGGGCCTCCCATAGCTGCTGACAGGCCCCTAATCTGCCATGGGCCCCTATATACCGCCTCCTCATGCTGCTGCCAAGTCCAGAGTCTGTCATGGGTCCCTGTACGGCCTCCCATTGCTGCTGTCTCCATCGCCACACTCTGCCATGTGCCACTTTCAGGTCTCCTCACACTGCTGGTGTGTTGAATTTTTTGACATAGGGTGCTGGCAGATTACGGGCCTCCTATAGCTGCTGCCTGGCCCCTAATCTGCCATAGGCCCCTATATACCGCCTCCTCATGCTGCTGCCAGGTCCAGAGTCTCTCATGGGTCCCTGTACGGCCTCCCATTGCTTCTGTCTCCATCGCCACACTCTGCCATGTGCCACTTTCAGGTCTCCTCACACACTGCTGGTGTGTTGAATTTTTTGACATAGGGTGCTGGCAGATTACGGGCCTCCCATAGCTGCTGACAGGCCCCTAATCTGCCATGGGCCCCTATATACCGCCTCCTCATGCTGCTGCCAAGTCCAGAGTCTGTCATGGGTCCCTGTACAGCCTCCCATTGCTGCTGTCTCCATCGCCACACTCTGCCATGTGCCACTTTCAGGTCTCCTCACACTGCTGGTGTGTTGAATTTTTTGACATAGGGTGCTGGCAGATTACGGGCCTCCTATAGCTGCTGCCTGGCCCCTAATCTGCCATAGGCCCCTATATACCGCCTCCTCATGCTGCTGCCAGGTCCAGAGTCTCTCATGGGTCCCTGTACGGCCTCCCATTGCTTCTGTCTCCATCGCCACACTCTGCCATGTGCCACTTTCAGGTCTCCTCACACACTGCTGGTGTGTTGAATTTTTTGACATAGGGTGCTGGCAGATTACGGGCCTCCTATAGCTGCTGCCAGGCCCCTAATCTGCCATAGGCCCCTATATACCGCCTCCTCATGCTGCTGCCAGGTCCAGAGTCTCTCATGGGTCCCTGTACGGCCTCCCATTGCTGCTGTCTCCATCGCCACACTCTGCCATGTGCCACTTTCAGGTCTCCTCACACACTGCTGGTGTGTTGAATTTTTTGACATAGGGTGCTGGCAGATTACGGGCCTCCCATAGCTGCTGCCAGGCCCCTAATCTGCCATGGGCCCCTATATACCGCCTCCTCATGCTGCTGCCAAGTCCAGAGTCTGTCATGGGTCCCTGTACGGCCTCCCATTGCTGCTGTCTCCATCGCCACACTCTGCCATGTGCCACTTTCAGGTCTCCTCACACTGCTGGTGTGTTGAATTTTTTGACATAGGGTGCTGGCAGATTACGGGCCTCCTATAGCTGCTGCCAGGCCCCTAATCTGCCATAGGCCCCTATATACCGCCTCCTCATGCTGCTGCCAGGTCCAGAGTCTCTCATGGGTCCCTGTACGGCCTCCCATTGCTGCTGTCTCCATCGCCACACTCTGCCATGTGCCACTTTCAGGTCTCCTCACACACTGCTGGTGTGTTGAATTTTTTGACATAGGGTGCTGGCAGATTACGGGCCTCCCATAGCTGCTGCCAGGCCCCTAATCTGCCATAGGCCCCTATATACCGCCTCCTCATGCTGCTGCCAGGTCCAGAGTCTCTCATGGGTCCCTGTACGGCCTCCCATTGCTGCTGTCTCCATCGCCACACTCTGCCATGTGCCACTTTCAGGTCTCCTCACACACTGCTGGTGTGTTGAATTTTTTGACATAGGGTGCTGGCAGATTACGGGCCTCCCATAGCTGCTGCCAGGCCCCTAATCTGCCATGGGCCCCTATATACCGCCTCCTCATGCTGCTGCCAAGTCCAGAGTCTGTCATGGGTCCCTGTACGGCCTCCCATTGCTGCTGTCTCCATCGCCACACTCTGCCATGTGCCACTTTCAGGTCTCCTCACACTGCTGGTGTGTTGAATTTTTTGACATAGGGTGCTGGCAGATTACGGGCCTCCTATAGCTGCTGCCTGGCCCCTAATCTGCCATAGGCCCCTATATACCGCCTCCTCATGCTGCTGCCAGGTCCAGAGTCTCTCATGGGTCCCTGTACGGCCTCCCATTGCTTCTGTCTCCATCGCCACACTCTGCCATGTGCCACTTTCAGGTCTCCTCACACACTGCTGGTGTGTTGAATTTTTTGACATAGGGTGCTGGCAGATTACGGGCCTCCTATAGCTGCTGCCAGGCCCCTAATCTGCCATAGGCCCCTATATACCGCCTCATCATGCTGCTGCCAGGTCCAGAGTCTCTCATGGGTCCCTGTACGGCCTCCCATTGCTGCTGTCTCCATCGCCACACTCTGCCATGTGCCACTTTCAGGTCTCCTCACACACTGCTGGTGTGTTGAATTTTTTGACATAGGGTGCTGGCAGATTACGGGCCTCCCATAGCTGCTGCCAGGCCCCTAATCTGCCATGGGCCCCTATATACCGCCTCCTCATGCTGCTGCCAAGTCCAGAGTCTGTCATGGGTCCCTGTACGGCCTCCCATTGCTGCTGTCTCCATCGCCACACTCTGCCATGTGCCACTTTCAGGTCTCCTCACACTGCTGGTGTGTTGAATTTTTTGACATAGGGTGCTGGCAGATTACGGGCCTCCTATAGCTGCTGCCAGGCCCCTAATCTGCCATAGGCCCCTATATACCGCCTCCTCATGCTGCTGCCAGGTCCAGAGTCTCTCATGGGTCCCTGTACGGCCTCCCATTGCTGCTGTCTCCATCGCCACACTCTGCCATGTGCCACTTTCAGGTCTCCTCACACACTGCTGGTGTGTTGAATTTTTTGACATAGGGTGCTGGCAGATTACGGGCCTCCCATAGCTGCTGCCAGGCCCCTAATCTGCCATGGGCCCCTATATACCGCCTCCTCATGCTGCTGCCAAGTCCAGAGTCTGTCATGGGTCCCTGTACGGCCTCCCATTGCTGCTGTCTCCATCGCCACACTCTGCCATGTGCCACTTTCAGGTCTCCTCACACTGCTGGTGTGTTGAATTTTTTGACATAGGGTGCTGGCAGATTACGGGCCTCCTATAGCTGCTGCCAGGCCCCTAATCTGCCATGGGCCCCTATATACCGCCTCCTCATGCTGCTGCCAGGTCCCGAGTCTCTCATGGGTCCCTGTACGGCCTCCCATTGCTGCTGTCTCCATCGCCACACTCTGCCATGTGCCACTTTCAGGTCTCCTCACACACTGCTGGTGTGTTGAATTTTTTGACATAGGGTGCTGGCAGATTACGGGCCTCCTATAGCTGCTGCCAGGCCCCTAATCTGCCATAGGCCCCTATATACCGCCTCCTCATGCTGCTGCCAGGTCCAGAGTCTCTCATGGGTCCCTGTACGGCCTCCCATTGCTGCTGTCTCCATCGCCACACTCTGCCATGTGCCACTTTCAGGTCTCCTCACACACTGCTGGTGTGTTGAATTTTTTGACATAGGGTGCTGGCAGATTACGGGCCTCCCATAGCTGCTGCCAGGCCCCTAATCTGCCATAGGCCCCTATATACCGCCTCCTCATGCTGCTGCCAAGTCCAGAGTCTGTCATGGGTCCCTGTACGACCTCCCATTGCTGCTGTCTCCATCGCCACACTCTGCCATGTGCCACTTTCAGGTCTCCTCACACTGCTGGTGTGTTGAATTTTTTGACATAGGGTGCTGGCAGATTACGGGCTTCCTATAGCTGCTGCCAGGCCCCTAATCTGCCATAGGCCCCTATATACCGCCTCCTCATGCTGCTGCCAGGTCCAGAGTCTGTCATGGGTCCCTGTACGGCCTCCCATTGCTGCTGTCTCCATCGCCACAATCTGCCATGTGCCACTTTCAGATCTCCTCACACACTGCTGGTGTGTTCAATTTTTTGACATAGGGTGCTGGCAGATTACGGGCCTCCCATAGCTGCTGCCAGGCCCCTAATCTGCCATGGGCCCCTATATACCGCCTCCTCATGCTGCTGCCAAGTCCAGAGTCTGTCATGGGTCCCTGTACGGCCTCCCATTGCTGCTGTCTCCATCGCCACACTCTGCCATGTGCCACTTTCAGGTCTCCTCACACACTGCTGGTGTGTTGAATTTTTTGACATAGGGTGCTGGCAGATTACGGGCCTCCCATAGCTGCTGCCAGGCCCCTAATCTGCCATAGGCCCCTATATACCGCCTCCTCATGCTGCTGCCAAGTCCAGAGTCTGTCATGGGTCCCTGTACGGCCTCCCATTGCTGCTGTCTCCATCGCCACACTCTGCCATGTGCCACTTTCAGGTCTCCTCACACTGCTGGTGTGTTGAATTTTTTGACATAGGGTGCTGGCAGATTACGGGCTTCCTATAGCTGCTGCCAGGCCCCTAATCTGCCATAGGCCCCTATATACCGCCTCCTCATGCTGCTGCCAGGTCCAGAGTCTGTCATGGGTCCCTGTACGGCCTCCCATTGCTGCTGTCTCCATCGCCACAATCTGCCATGTGCCACTTTCAGATCTCCTCACACACTGCTGGTGTGTTCAATTTTTTGACATAGGGTGCTGGCAGATTACGGGCCTCCCATAGCTGCTGCCAGGCCCCTAATCTGCCATGGGCCCCTATATACCGCCTCCTCATGCTGCTGCCAAGTCCAGAGTCTGTCATGGGTCCCTGTACGGCCTCCCATTGCTGCTGTCTCCATCGCCACACTCTGCCATGTGCCACTTTCAGGTCTCCTCACACACTGCTGGTGTGTTCAATTTTTTGACATAGGGTGCTGGCAGATTACGGGCCTCCCATAGCTGCTGCCAGGCCCCTAATCTGCCATGGGCCCCTATATACCGCCTCCTCATGCTGCTGCCAAGTCCAGTGTCTGTCATGGGTCCCTGTACGGCCTCCCATTGCTGCTGTCTCCATCGCCACACTCTGCCATGTGCCACTTTCAGGTCTCCTCACACTGCTGGTGTGTTCAATTTTTTGACATAGGGTGCTGGCAGATTACGGGCCTCCCATAGCTGCTGCCAGGCCCCTAATCTGCCATGGACCCCTATATACCGCCTCCTCATGCTGCTGCCAAGTCCAGAGTCTGTCATGGGTCCCTGTACGGCCTCCCATTGCTGCTGTCTCCATCGCCACAATCTGCCATGTGCCACTTTCAGATCTCCTCACACACTGCTGGTGTGTTCAATTTTTTGACATAGGGTGCTGGCAGATTACGGGCCTCCCATAGCTGCTGCCAGGCCCCTAATCTGCCATGGGCCCCTATATACCGCCTCCTCATGCTGCTGCCAAGTCCAGAGTCTGTCATGGGTCCCTGTACGGCCTCCCATTGCTGCTGTCTCCATCGCCACACTCTGCCATGTGCCACTTTCAGGTCTCCTCACACACTGCTGGTGTGTTCAATTTTTTGACATAGGGTGCTGGCAGATTACGGGCCTCCCATAGCTGCTGCCAGGCCCCTAATCTGCCATGGGCCCCTATATACCGCCTCCTCATGCTGCTGCCAAGTCCAGTGTCTGTCATGGGTCCCTGTACGGCCTCCCATTGCTGCTGTCTCCATCGCCACACTCTGCCATGTGCCACTTTCAGGTCTCCTCACACTGCTGGTGTGTTCAATTTTTTGACATAGGGTGCTGGCAGATTACGGGCCTCCCATAGCTGCTGCCAGGCCCCTAATCTGCCATGGACCCCTATATACCGCCTCCTCATGCTGCTGCCAAGTCCAGAGTCTGTCATGGGTCCCTGTACGGCCTCCCATTGCTGCTGTCTCCATCGCCACACTCTGCCATGTGCCACTTTCAGGTCTCCTCACACACTGCTGGTGTGTTCAATTTTTTGACATAGGGTGCTGGCAGATTACGGGCCTCCCATAGCTGCTGCCAGGCCCCTAATCTGCCATGGGCCCCTATATACCGCCTCCTCATGCTGCTGCCAAGTCCAGAGTCTGTCATGGGTCCCTGTACGGCCTCCCATTGCTGCTGTCTCCATCGCCACACTCTGCCATGTGCCACTTTCAGGTCTCCTCACACTGCTGGTGTGTTGAATTTTTTGACATAGGGTGCTGGCAGATTACGGGCCTCCTATAGCTGCTGCCAGGCCCCTAATCTGCCATAGGCCCCTATATACCGCCTCCTCATGCTGCTGCCAAGTCCAGAGTCTGTCATGGGTCCCTGTACGGCCTCTCATTGCTGCTGTCTCCATCGCCACACTCTGCCATGTGCCACTTTCAGGTCTCCTCACACACTGCTGGTGTGTTGAATTTTTTGACATAGGGTGCTGGCAGATTACGGGCCTCCTATAGCTGCTGCCAGGCCCCTAATCTGCCATGGGCCCCTATATACCGCCTCCTCATGCTGCTGCCAAGTCCAGAGTCTGTCATGGGTCCCTGTACGGCCTCCCATTGCTGCTGTCTCCATCGCCACACTCTGCCATGTGCCACTTTCAGGTCTCCTCACACACTGCTGGTGTGTTGAATTTTTTGACATAGGGTGCTGGCAGATTACGGGCCTCCTATAGCTGCTGCCAGGCCCCTAATCTGCCATGGGCCCCTATATACCGCCTCCTCATGCTGCTGCCAAGTCCAGAGTCTGTCATGGGTCCCTGTACGGCCTCCCATTGCTGCTGTCTCCATCGCCACACTCTGCCATGTGCCACTTTCAGGTCTCCTCACACTGCTGGTGTGTTGAATTTTTTGACATAGGGTGCTGGCAGATTACGGGCCTCCCATAGCTGCTGCCAGGCCCCTAATCTGCCATGGGCCCCTATACCGACTCCTCATGCTGTGACGTTGCAACAAGGTGGAATTCAACCCTACATATGTTAGACCGCCTTTACGAACAGCAAAAGGCCATCACAGATTTCCTGATGTTAAAAGCGGATAAAGGTACTCCCTGTGTAACTTAGATGTCAGCCATTGGCAGCTCATGCGTTACACCTGCGCTTGCTCAGGCCCTTTGAGGAGGCCACGCTATTCGTGAGTCGGCAGGACTATGGGATGAACGACGTCATTCCTCTGTTGCACGTCCTGGAACAAATGCTGTTAACAATGGCTGGTCAGGGTGCGGTAGACGTGGCGCACAGATCTCAACGCCACATGACCCCTGTGGGGGCAGGACAGGAAGAAGAGGAGGAGGTAGAGGAGGACATTGGTGCTCAGGAATTATTGAGTGAAATGGGTGGTTTTTCCACTCAGCGGACAGGAGTGGAGGAGCAGGAGCATCTGGTAGAGGAGGAGGAAGAGGAGACAGAGGACCCAGTCGCACCGTGGCAGTATGCTGTGGAGATGGAGGCAGGGAGTCCCTCGCATTCCTTGGCACAAATGGCCCATAGCATGCTCGCTTGCTTGCGTAGCGACAGCCGAATAACAACCATCAGACAGAGGGATGACTTTTGGCTGTCCACCTTGTTGGACCCTCGCTACCGTTCAAAAATGGTGGCCTTTTTCACACCTGCTGAGAGGGAGGACAAAATAACGTACTATAAAAACCACCTATGTAGTCAGCTGGTCTCTGCCTGTCTGCGCCAACGTCCATCCTCAGACACTGTGGGCCCTGTGCGCTCGCGTTCCGCTGCCATGGCAGCAGGGGAGGGGTGGGGTGGTAGGAGCAGTGGCAGCTCCACCAGCAGCGGCTGCCTCAGTCTGCAGTCGATGATGAGTAGCTTTCTTCACCAGCGCAGTGAGGAAACTACTAACCAGCCGCAGCAGCAGCAGCAGCAGCAGCATCAGGTGGACCTGGAGCAGGACCTCAAACAACAGGCTTAGGCCTACTTGGACAGCACCCTGCCAACCGAGGTAGACAATCCCCTTGACTACTGGGCAACGAAACTTGACCTTTGGCCCCAACTAGCTGAATTTGCCCTTGAAAGGCTGTCATGCCCGGCCAGTAGCGTGGCATCGGAGCGCGTGTTTAGTGCGGCAGGAGGTATTGCAACTCCGCGGAGGACACGACTGTCCACCCAAAGTGTGGAGAGACTCACGTTTGTGAAAATGAATCAGGCGTGGATTAGTCTGGATTTCAAACCACCAGTTCCTGACACAACTGACTAAATCCGCCATGAATCATGCCCCAAACATGTGCCACTTTCAGGTCTCCTCACACTGCTGGTGTGTTCCATTTTTTGTCATAGGGTGCTGGCAGATTACGGGCCTCCCATAGCTGCTGCCAGGCCCCTAATCTGCCATGGGCCCCTATACCGCCTCCTCATGCTGCTGCCAAGTCCAGAGTCTCTCATGGGTCCCTGTACGGCCTCCCATTGCTGCTGTTTCCATCGCCACACTCTGCCATGTGCCACTTTCAGGTCTCCTCACACTGCTGGTGTGTTCCATTTTTTGTCATAGGGTGCTGGCAGATTACGGGCCTCCCATAGCTGCTGCCAGGCCCGTAATCTGCCATGGGCCCCTATACCGCCTCCTCATGCTGCTGCCAGGTCCAGAGTCTCTCATGGGTCCCTGTACGGCCTCCCATTGCTGCTGTCTCCATCGCCACACTCTGCCATGTGCCACTTTCAGGTCTCCTCACACTGCTGGTGGGTTCCATTTTTTGTCATAGGGTGCTGGCAGATTACGGGCCTCCCATAGCTGCTGCCAGGCCCGTAATCTGCCATGGGCCCCCGTACCGACTCCTCATGCTGCTGCCAGGCCCGTAATCTGTCATGGGCCCCTGTTGTCGCTTGTTGGCATATTCCGCTCGTTCAGATGCTCCTTCTCCTGCTACTCCTCTTCACGGATTCCGTCAGCAGTCTTTCTTGGAATCCGTTTCCAAGAGACAACAGTTTGCGAGCACGCACCCGACGGTGCAGAAACTGAACGTCCTCCTGTCCAAGTTGCTGCTGCCAGGCTCGTAATCTGTCATGCGCCCCTGTACCGCCTCCTCATGCTGCTGCCAGGTCCAGAGTGTGTCATGGGCCCCCGTACCGACTCCTCATGCTGCTGCCAGGCCCGTAATCTGTCATGGGCCCCTGTACCGCCTCCCCATGCTGCTGCCAGGTCCAGAGTGTGTCAAGGGTCCCTGTACGGCCTCCCATTGCTGCTGCCAGGCCCCTAATCTGCCATGGGCCCCTATACCGCCTCCTCATGCTGCTGCCAGGTCCAGAGTCTCTCATGGGTCCCTGTACGGCCTCCCATTGCTGCTGTCTCCATCGCCACACTCTGCCATGTGCCACTTTCAGGTCTCCTCACACTGCTGGTGGGTTCCATTTTTTGTCATAGGGTGCTGGCAGATTACGGGCCTCCCATAGCTGCTGCCAGGCCCGTAATCTGCCATGGGCCCCTATACCGACTCCTCATGCTGTGACGTTGCAACAAGGTGGAATTCAACCCTACATATGTTAGACCGCCTTTACGAACAGCAAAAGGCCATCACAGATTTCCTGATGTTAAAAGCGGATAAAGGTACTCCCTGTGTAACTTAGATGTCAGCCATTGGCAGCTCATGCGTTACACCTGCGCTTGCTCAGGCCCTTTGAGGAGGCCACGCTATTCGTGAGTCGGCAGGACTATGGGATGAACGACGTCATTCCTCTGTTGCACGTCCTGGAACAAATGCTGTTAACAATGGCTGGTCAGGGTGCGGTAGACGTGGCGCACAGATCTCAACGCCACATGACCCCTGTGGGGGCAGGACAGGAAGAAGAGGAGGAGGTAGAGGAGGACATTGGTGCTCAGGAATTATTGAGTGAAATGGGTGGTTTTTCCACTCAGCGGACAGGAGTGGAGGAGCAGGAGCATCTGGTAGAGGAGGAGGAAGAGGAGACAGAGGACCCAGTCGCACCGTGGCAGTATGCTGTGGAGATGGAGGCAGGGAGTCCCTCGCATTCCTTGGCACAAATGGCCCATAGCATGCTCGCTTGCTTGCGTAGCGACAGCCGAATAACAACCATCAGACAGAGGGATGACTTTTGGCTGTCCACCTTGTTGGACCCTCGCTACCGTTCAAAAATGGTGGCCTTTTTCACACCTGCTGAGAGGGAGGACAAAATAACGTACTATAAAAACCACCTATGTAGTCAGCTGGTCTCTGCCTGTCTGCGCCAACGTCCATCCTCAGACACTGTGGGCCCTGTGCGCTCGCGTTCCGCTGCCATGGCAGCAGGGGAGGGGTGGGGTGGTAGGAGCAGTGGCAGCTCCACCAGCAGCGGCTGCCTCAGTCTGCAGTCGATGATGAGTAGCTTTCTTCACCAGCGCAGTGAGGAAACTACTAACCAGCCGCAGCAGCAGCAGCAGCAGCAGCAGCAGCAGCATCAGGTGGACCTGGAGCAGGACCTCAAACAACAGGCTTAGGCCTACTTGGACAGCACCCTGCCAACCGAGGTAGACAATCCCCTTGACTACTGGGCAACGAAACTTGACCTTTGGCCCCAACTAGCTGAATTTGCCCTTGAAAGGCTGTCATGCCCGGCCAGTAGCGTGGCATCGGAGCGCGTGTTTAGTGCGGCAGGAGGTATTGCAACTCCGCGGAGGACACGACTGTCCACCCAAAGTGTGGAGAGACTCACGTTTGTGAAAATGAATCAGGCGTGGATTAGTCTGGATTTCAAACCACCAGTTCCTGACACAACTGACTAAATCCGCCATGAATCATGCCCCAAACATGTGCCACTTTCAGGTCTCCTCACACTGCTGGTGTGTTCCATTTTTTGTCATAGGGTGCTGGCAGATTACGGGCCTCCCATAGCTGCTGCCAGGCCCCTAATCTGCCATGGGCCCCTATACCGCCTCCTCATGCTGCTGCCAAGTCCAGAGTCTCTCATGGGTCCCTGTACGGCCTCCCATTGCTGCTGTTTCCATCGCCACACTCTGCCATGTGCCACTTTCAGGTCTCCTCACACTGCTGGTGTGTTCCATTTTTTGTCATAGGGTGCTGGCAGATTACGGGCCTCCCATAGCTGCTGCCAGGCCCGTAATCTGCCATGGGCCCCTATACCGCCTCCTCATGCTGCTGCCAGGTCCAGAGTCTCTCATGGGTCCCTGTACGGCCTCCCATTGCTGCTGTCTCCATCGCCACACTCTGCCATGTGCCACTTTCAGGTCTCCTCACACTGCTGGTGGGTTCCATTTTTTGTCATAGGGTGCTGGCAGATTACGGGCCTCCCATAGCTGCTGCCAGGCCCGTAATCTGCCATGGGCCCCCGTACCGACTCCTCATGCTGCTGCCAGGCCCGTAATCTGTCATGGGCCCCTGTTGTCGCTTGTTGGCATATTCCGCTCGTTCAGATGCTCCTTCTCCTGCTACTCCTCTTCACGGATTCCGTCAGCAGTCTTTCTTGGAATCCGTTTCCAAGAGACAACAGTTTGCGAGCACGCACCCGACGGTGCAGAAGCTGAACGTCCTCCTGTCCAAGTTGCTGCTGCCAGGCTCGTAATCTGTCATGCGCCCCTGTACCGCCTCCTCATGCTGCTGCCAGGTCCAGAGTGTGTCATGGGCCCCCGTACCGACTCCTCATGCTGCTGCCAGGCCCGTAATCTGTCATGGGCCCCTGTACCGCCTCCCCATGCTGCTGCCAGGTCCAGAGTGTGTCAAGGGTCCCTGTACGGCCTCCCATTGCTGCTGCCAGGCCCCTAATCTGCCATGGGCCCCTATACCGCCTCCTCATGCTGCTGCCAGGTCCAGAGTCTCTCATGGGTCCCTGTACGGCCTCCCATTGCTGCTGTCTCCATCGCCACACTCTGCCATGTGCCACTTTCAGGTCTCCTCACACTGCTGGTGGGTTCCATTTTTTGTCATAGGGTGCTGGCAGATTACGGGCCTCCCATAGCTGCTGCCAGGCCCGTAATCTGCCATGGGCCCCTATACCGACTCCTCATGCTGTGACGTTGCAACAAGGTGGAATTCAACCCTACATATGTTAGACCGCCTTTACGAACAGCAAAAGGCCATCACAGATTTCCTGATGTTAAAAGCGGATAAAGGTACTCCCTGTGTAACTTAGATGTCAGCCATTGGCAGCTCATGCGTTACACCTGCGCTTGCTCAGGCCCTTTGAGGAGGCCACGCTATTCGTGAGTCGGCAGGACTATGGGATGAACGACGTCATTCCTCTGTTGCACGTCCTGGAACAAATGCTGTTAACAATGGCTGGTCAGGGTGCGGTAGACGTGGCGCACAGATCTCAACGCCACATGACCCCTGTGGGGGCAGGACAGGAAGAAGAGGAGGAGGTAGAGGAGGACATTGGTGCTCAGGAATTATTGAGTGAAATGGGTGGT
This sequence comes from Staurois parvus, assembly GCF_062004578.1. Taxonomy (NCBI): domain Eukaryota; kingdom Metazoa; phylum Chordata; class Amphibia; order Anura; family Ranidae; genus Staurois; species Staurois parvus. Next base: position 3,588,226 of record NW_028317808.1, read on the forward strand.
TTTTCCACTCAGCGGACAGGAGTGGAGGAGCAGGAGCATCTGGTAGAGGAGGAGGAAGAGGAGACAGAGGACCCAGTCGCACCGTGGCAGTATGCTGTGGAGATGGAGGCAGGGAGTCCCTCGCATTCCTTGGCACAAATGGCCCATAGCATGCTCGCTTGCTTGCGTAGCGACAGCCGAATAACAACCATCAGACAGAGGGATGACTTTTGGCTGTCCACCTTGTTGGACCCTCGCTACCGTTCAAAAATGGTGGCCTTTTTCACACCTGCTGAGAGGGAGGACAAAATAACGTACTATAAAAACCACCTATGTAGTCAGCTGGTCTCTGCCTGTCTGCGCCAACGTCCATCCTCAGACACTGTGGGCCCTGTGCGCTCGCGTTCCGCTGCCATGGCAGCAGGGGAGGGGTGGGGTGGTAGGAGCAGTGGCAGCTCCACCAGCAGCGGCTGCCTCAGTCTGCAGTCGATGATGAGTAGCTTTCTTCACCAGCGCAGTGAGGAAACTACTAACCAGCCGCAGCAGCAGCAGCAGCAGCAGCATCAGGTGGACCTGGAGCAGGACCTCAAACAACAGGCTTAGGCCTACTTGGACAGCACCCTGCCAACCGAGGTAGACAATCCCCTTGACTACTGGGCAACGAAACTTGACCTTTGGCCCCAACTAGCTGAATTTGCCCTTGAAAGGCTGTCATGCCCGGCCAGTAGCGTGGCATCGGAGCGCGTGTTTAGTGCGGCAGGAGGTATTGCAACTCCGCGGAGGACACGACTGTCCACCCAAAGTGTGGAGAGACTCACGTTTGTGAAAATGAATCAGGCGTGGATTAGTCTGGATTTCAAACCACCAGTTCCTGACACAACTGACTAAATCCGCCATGAATCATGCCCCAAACATGTGCCACTTTCAGGTCTCCTCACACTGCTGGTGTGTTCCATTTTTTGTCATAGGGTGCTGGCAGATTACGGGCCTCCCATAGCTGCTGCCAGGCCCCTAATCTGCCATGGGCCCCTATACCGCCTCCTCATGCTGCTGCCAAGTCCAGAGTCTCTCATGGGTCCCTGTACGGCCTCCCATTGCTGCTGTTTCCATCGCCACACTCTGCCATGTGCCACTTTCAGGTCTCCTCACACTGCTGGTGTGTTCCATTTTTTGTCATAGGGTGCTGGCAGATTACGGGCCTCCCATAGCTGCTGCCAGGCCCGTAATCTGCCATGGGCCCCTATACCGCCTCCTCATGCTGCTGCCAGGTCCAGAGTCTCTCATGGGTCCCTGTACGGCCTCCCATTGCTGCTGTCTCCATCGCCACACTCTGCCATGTGCCACTTTCAGGTCTCCTCACACTGCTGGTGGGTTCCATTTTTTGTCATAGGGTGCTGGCAGATTACGGGCCTCCCATAGCTGCTGCCAGGCCCGTAATCTGCCATGGGCCCCCGTACCGACTCCTCATGCTGCTGCCAGGCCCGTAATCTGTCATGGGCCCCTGTTGTCGCTTGTTGGCATATTCCGCTCGTTCAGATGCTCCTTCTCCTGCTACTCCTCTTCACGGATTCCGTCAGCAGTCTTTCTTGGAATCCGTTTCCAAGAGACAACAGTTTGCGAGCACGCACCCGACGGTGCAGAAGCTGAACGTCCTCCTGTCCAAGTTGCTGCTGCCAGGCTCGTAATCTGTCATGCGCCCCTGTACCGCCTCCTCATGCTGCTGCCAGGTCCAGAGTGTGTCATGGGCCCCCGTACCGACTCCTCATGCTGCTGCCAGGCCCGTAATCTGTCATGGGCCCCTGTACCGCCTCCCCATGCTGCTGCCAGGTCCAGAGTGTGTCAAGGGTCCCTGTACGGCCTCCCATTGCTGCTGCCAGGCCCCTAATCTGCCATGGGCCCCTATACCGCCTCCTCATGCTGCTGCCAGGTCCAGAGTCTCTCATGGGTCCCTGTACGGCCTCCCATTGCTGCTGTCTCCATCGCCACACTCTGCCATGTGCCACTTTCAGGTCTCCTCACACTGCTGGTGGGTTCCATTTTTTGTCATAGGGTGCTGGCAGATTACGGGCCTCCCATAGCTGCTGCCAGGCCCGTAATCTGCCATGGGCCCCCGTACCGACTCCTCATGCTGCTGCCAGGCCCGTAATCTGTCATGGGCCCCTGTTGTCGCTTGTTGGCATATTCCGCTCGTTCAGATGCTCCTTCTCCTGCTACTCCTCTTCACGGATTCCGTCAGCAGTCTTTCTTGGAATCCGTTTCCAAGAGACAACAGTTTGCGAGCACGCACCCGACGGTGCAGAAGCTGAACGTCCTCCTGTCCAAGTTGCTGCTGCCAGGCTCGTAATCTGTCATGCGCCACTGTACCGCCTCCTCATGCTGCTGCCAGGTCCAGAGTGTGTCATGGGCCCCCATACCGACTCCTCATGCTGCTGCCAGGCCCGTAATCTGTCATGGGCCCCTGTACCACCTCCTCATGCTGCTGCCAGGTCCAGAGTGTGTCATGGGTCCCTGTACGGCCTCCCATTGCTGCTGTCTCTATCGCCACACTCTGCCATGTGCCACTTTCAGGTCTCCTCACACTGCTGGTGGTTTCCATTTTTGTCATAGGGTGCTGTATGGCCTCCCATTGCTGCTGCCTCCACCGCCACACTGTGGCTCCACACTCTGGTTTTGGCCCCGTGACTGCCCAAATGAGTGAAGTGTGCGGTGATTCTAAGATCGACGGCACTCATCTGCATGTCATACTGACTGACAGTATTATTTCTCTTCCCCAGCAGACTCCAAGGGCATTTAAATTAAAGGTACAGTGTTCTGCACTAATATTAAGTCTCTCTGAAGCCTAGAAACACCCTTTTTTAAGTTAAATTCACAGCGAATATATTCGACTCGAATTGAAATTTTTCCACGAATTCGCCGAATCAGTCGAATCGAATTTTTGAATACTTCGCTCATCTCTAATTGTGACGGTCGCGGCGTAAGACCCCAGCCCTTCTCACCAACTTGTGACCGAAGGACTAGCCAATCTAAAACCGCGCTGTCACGTACGTAACAATGCCATGCTCAGCTGTGCCCTGCACAAAGATTTTCCAGCTAATGGACCACAATCTGTGTACCAACAGCCTGAGAACGATTGTTAGTGGGTCAGGTTAATTACGCAATTAACCCTTCACACTGCCACCACCGCCTTTTTGTAGAGAAAAGGAGGAAACTCGCCAATATTAGCAATAACACTATGATGTTTGAATAATCGTCTGTATACCACTGTCACCGCAGGCAGAGATATATAGAGGTTTAAAAAACACAGTAGTGCTCTTCAGAGACAGGGATTCTTAGTTTGCATCAAAGAGCTTTAGAAACAGTTCAACACTTTTCAGATAATAGGATTTATTACTAAAAAGGTCAAAAGGGTGCAATAACAATATCTACAGAAAAAGATGTAGCAAATATATATATATAATACAGAGAGCAATAACACAGCAAAGAGATAACAGAAAGAAGTTTAGGGAGGTAGAGTACTTGTCAAAAGTCCTGGGTTAAGCAGATTCCAGTGTCCTGAGAAAAAGGGTGCCTTGTCTCCCAAAGTTGGTTCCGATGTTAAAAAGGGAGAATTCTTAAACTTACTGCTCCAGGCATACCAGCCTTTTTCTAGGAACTCAGCAGGTTGTCTCCTGAAAGCAGAGAACCAATCGCCTCATTTGGGGAGGGGTGTTGTAGGCGGGGGACTCAGGCTAGAACCAAAATCCCTCACAAGTTATACCAGGACAATAACCTTCCCTAGGTACATGTAACATTCTATCCACGGGTAGATTAATATGCAGAATCATCTGCTGACCGTCTAGATATCAAACATGCCATAATTTACTATTCCAGCTAGAACAAGATGGCTTTCTGCTCTCCTGTAGACTTCCACGAGGGGTGTAAGATATCAGAAGACTCGCATTAAACTGAACTATCTGAATATATGCTTTATGTTTATGTAATTATTTCCTACCTTAAGATATAAAATTATATGTAAAAGTGGGTTTTAAATGTGAGGTCTGTTTTACGGCTAGCTGGAATGTCTTTGAAGCCCAGTGAAGGACTGGTTTATGATTTTATGATAATCTCAGATTGAGAAGCTAACAGACACCCGGGCACCAGCTAATTTGGGTTTATAGCCATGAAGCTCTCCAGATGGGTCCTGATGCCTTTTGAACTCAGCATACACACACAGACCACATTCCTAAGGAGGGGGATTGGAGGGAGAGAGAGATACAAGATGGAGGGTCTTGAGCAAGATTGATGACCGCGTCCATCTCTGTAATGTACGATTGCTACAAGCATTGACTCAAAAAACTGACATTCTTTGCGTACAAGAGACACACTTTGCACAAGGGAAAGCCCCCCTCCTCTGTCATCACCACATATTTCTCCCATCAGTTTTTCGCCAACGACACCAAAAAAGTCAGAGAAGTTATGATAGCTGTACGTAATTAAAGAGAAAACAGGTGGCGCACACACCTAGTGCATTATCCAAGGTTTATTGTGAGGAGTGAAAAAATAAAAACATACGCACAGACGAAGCGTGTATTTAAAAAGCATAGAAAAATGACGATGGCCACAACGGCAGGCAAGGTGTTCTCACTGTCAGTGCGGTCGAATGGCTGACGCGTTTCGGGGACGAATCCCTTTCCTCGGAGCTAATGACCAGCCTCTGATGCAGATGTGTAATGAATGGAAAGTGGGGGCATCACCAGCAAGGCTCCCACTTTCCATTCATTACACATCTGCATCAGAGGCTGGTCATTAGCTCTGAGAAAAGGGATTTGTCCCCGAAACGTGTCAGTCATTTGACCGCACTGACAGTGAGAACACCTTGCCTGCCGTTGTGGCCATCGTCATTTTTCTATGCTTTTTAAATACGTGCTTTGTCTGTGAGTATGTTTTTAGTTTTTCACTCCTCACAATAAACCTTGGATAATGAACAAGGTGTGTGCGCCACCTGTTTTCTCTTTATCCAGTGGCTTATTTCCCCGTATGAGGAGGGCTGCACCCCTGAAGCATTTCCTTTGGTTGTCTCTGTCCTGGTACCCTTGGCTTACCTTTTGGCTGTGCATATCCTGAGGCGCTGGAGAGAACATACGATATCCGGTTCAGCTGTACGTAATTCCATATCTTTTCAACTTCAAAATGTAGAGGTAGATCCCTTGGGCAGATTTATTATCCTATCTGCATTGCTAGATAATGTGCCCCTCACAATAGCTAAAATATATGCCCCTAACACTCATCGTAAATACTTTTTTCATCTGGTTAAGAACAAACTTCTCCAATATCCAAAAGACCGAGTGATTTTATGTGGAGACTTTAATGATATTGATGATGGAGTCTTAGACTCCTCCAGCACATGCAGATCCAGACCCTCAGCCCTTTCCTCATTCATACACGCAAAAAACTATTTGATCCCTGGCGGTGCCTTCATGGCACAGAGAGAGACTATACTTTTTACTCTGCTGCGCAAAAGTCTTATTCCAGAATTGATCTCTTCCTGGTACATAAGATTAAGTTACAAACTATATCCCAGGCAACCACTGGTCTAATCAAGTGGTTAGACCACACCCGGTAACCATTTTCCTTGCTCTTAAACCAGAAGGCAAATGACACACGGCCTGGAGAATGAATACCTCTATGCTAAAGCACCCTGTATACCGGGAAAAGATTAAGAATGAAATTGAGACCTACTTTAGCATTAATACAGGTTCTGTGACAAATGACCCGCTTCTCTGGAATGCTCATAAATCTTATAATAGGGGTGTCTTTATCAGGCTGGGTGCCCGTGCGAAGAGAGACCAAGCACAGAAATTAAATTAATTTCTGGATCAGATACTCAAAGCAGAATATACCAATAAGGCAAACCCTAACGAAGCCAATACTACACTTCTCTGCACACTTAGAGAAGAGCTACACTTATACATTCAAGCATCCTTTGGTCATCATATTAAAAAACTACGTCCTAATTGGTATGCACATGGAAGTGATGGAGCGCTCTTAGCAAAACATGTCCAACGTAAAGCAACACTAGCTAAAATTCCTTTCATATGTAATAAGCAAGGCCAAAGAGTTTTGCAAATTGCTTCAGTGAGTTCTATGATAAACTATACCATCCCCCCCCCCAGCGGACAACACTTCGGACCCCATTCAGATGCAATCTTTCCTACAATCCCTCCAGCTTCCCTCTCTTTCTCCATCCCAACTGGAAGAACTTAATCAACCCTTTTCTGATGCAAGCCCTGGGACCTGACGGCTTTTGAAATGAATATTTAAAATCTTTCCCCACCCTACTTACTCCCCTCCTTTGCAGATCCTTTAATCACTTCATGTCAATGGAAGATACATACAGAAAGAATCCCTTGTGGCTTTAACAGTCACCATTCCGAAACCAGCAAACACCTCAGATGTCCCTGCTAATTATTGTCCAATTTCTTTATTAGACACAGACACGAAAATTTACACAAAAATTATACCCACTCGCTTATCCTTGTTCATCCCCTCACTAGTCTCTCCCAATCAAGTAGGGTTCGACGATTCCTCGACCTAATACAATGCGTGGGACATCACAAAACGCCTTCTCTGCTTCTCTCATTGGATGCAGAGAAGGCGTTTGACACAGTGTACTGGTCCTATCTTACAGCTGTACTCAAAATCATTTGGATTTGTGGGAAACATATTTAAAGCTGTTCTCGCCCTTTACTCGCATCTATCTGCCAGGGTCTGGACCTCTGGTATCACTTCAACATTACTAACGGTACACGACAAGGTTGTCCCCTATCCCCACTCATTTTCGCCCTAGTGATGGAGCCCCTCGCAGAAGCAATTTGGTCACATCCATGTATTTCAGGCCTACTAGTTGGCAATACCACCCATAAAATCAGATTATACGCAGACAATGTAATTGTTGTAATGACTGATCCTACTCGATCCCTACCAGAGCTCTATGATCTCCTTATGAAATTCAGTCAAATCTCACTATATAAAGTCAACTGCTCCAAATCCTGCCTCCTTGGTATCTGTCTGGATCAAAACACCAGACAACAGCTTGCAAGCTTGTCTCCCTTCCCATGGGCACCGACATCTACTCTTACCTATTTAGGTATACAACTGACAGTTCCTTCTCAGAATGTAGTACGGACTAATCTTGAATGCCTGCTCAAAAAACTTTGGGACTTATGCTCTAACCTGCAAAAAGTGCGGGCATCCTGGGCTGGAGAGACTACTTTAGCTAAAATGTACCTTATGCCACATATCTTATACCTTTTCCGATCAATTCCAGATACATTTTTGCCAAACCAAATTGCAGCACTACAACAAATTTTCACTGCCTTCATTTTGGATGGCAAACACCCCAGAATATGCCACTCTACCCTAGGTACTCCATCAGGATAGGCGGGTCTAGGAGCACAAAACATCAAAGCCTACTATAAAGCTATCATACTCAACCAAGCTAAACAATGGTGGACTCGCTCTCCTCATTCATCTTGGGTACAAATTGAAGCGACAGCACTAACACACGAAACTAAACAAACTTTAGCTGCAAATTGTCTCTGGTATTACCCTACACGCTCATTTCTCAGCTCAGTTAACGCAACAATAAAAGTTTGGAGAGCTATCATACAGCAAAACAAAGGCCTTTCAAGACAGGCTTTGGAGTACCTCCCTCTATCATCAACAGCGCACATCTGATGGACTTGCTACGCTTTAATATCCTTTTGTTTTGATGTACAGTCCTTAATTAAAAGGATCACAGGTATATCCCAAGATCTTACACCCCAACTGGTGCTGTTCAGAATTGGCCTGGAGCAATGGCCTAGACAGTGCCATTTCATTATCACGCATATTTTGATAGCAGCACGTCTATCTGTTGCATGCACCTGGAAAAATCAGATCCCACCAAATATCCCACAACTTATTTCCATTCTTAACCAGAATCTAAACATGGAATATATGTTTGCCAAAGGACATTTAACAATCCCCAAATTTCTAGCAATTTGGTCACCCTGGCTAAATGACTTCTCCAGTGACCCCCTTCTCAGGTAGCTCCTGTCTGTTATTGAAATGTCATTGGTGAAGTTCATCTGATTATCCCCATCCAGGTTCACATTATGACAATATTTTTTTCTTTTTAATGTGGTGTATGTAGTTGATACCCGGGTCAGGATGCACAGTAATCCTTACTGATGTGCATCCTGTATATACACCTGTTACATTGTTACCTATATGCCTTCTGTTCAGAAATGTATTTACAGCTTTTCCAAATGCTTTTAGTACTCTGTGTCACTTCTTTGTTGAAATTCCATAAAATTTTAAGTGATAAAAATAAAAAGTAAAAAAAAAAAACTGTATTTTTGCTTGAAAGGATGATGGAAGTAAGCAGAGCTTCAGCTCAGGTCTGGGAAAAAGTCCCTTAGTGTGACTACTCTTAAAAAGTGAATTTGCTTTTAGTAAATCAGCCTCAAAGGGACTGATATTGATAAAATTGCGGAGGGACCCCACACCCCAGAAACTTTGTTTTCAAGCAAAAAGTAACTGGCCTGGAGCTGTCTTTTAATGACAATTTAAACTGCATTTTTTTCTTTGTTAATTTAAATTTTGCTGCAGTAGATTGTAAACATCATGTGACAGATGTGCCACTTTTTTGGCAGGTTAGGAGCTTCCCCCAGGCATGTTATTTAAAGGAGTTTTGCATTTTTAATGTTTCACCTTAGGTATTGTAAAAATTGCCTCTCCCTGCTAAACATCATTGTTATTTTTTTGTTTGTTTGTTCCCAAAGTAGTGCCAAGCCACCAGTGCCATTTGTTTGACAATTTATTTCCATCTGAGCTTCAATATTATTCACTGAATGTTTATGGAATTAAACCTAGGTACATTTATCTCATCCCTTATCCCTAATTACCAGGATTGCTTTAACCGCTTGCCGACCCGCCGCAGTGTTTTCTTCTGCGGCAGGGCGGCACCTGTGTGCACAGCACCGTCTTTTAACGGCGCTCTGCAAAACAGGTGGGGGGCGTGCACGAGGCGTGTGCCTGCCCTACCCATCCTGCAGATCGCGGCATCGGGAGTCCATCACTGGATCCCGGCAGGTCATTAGCAGCCGGGTGCCGGCGATTACAGGTAATCAATGACAGATAGCACGGCTGCAGTGTTTACATTGCAGCTCTGCTATCTGTCAGTTCAGAGCACGCTGAACCTAAGAGAACACCCACTAGTAAAATACTCCCCTCACGCAGTTAACCCTTTCATTTAATAAAAAAGTTAACTCCTTGATACCCAGTGCCATTAGTACAGTGTCAGTGTTTTTTTTTTTGCACTGATCACTGTATTGGTGTCACTGGGGATGTCAGTGACTCCAAGTCAGTTCCCCCCCAGTGTCAAAATGTCCGCCGCAGTCCCGCACACCCGCACTAAGTCGCTGATCACTGTCATAAATCGCTGATCACCACCATAAGTCGCTGATCGCCGCCATTATTAGTATAATAAAAAAAAAAATCCCAGTATCTTTCCCGCCATTTGTAGACACTATAACTTTCACGTAAACCAATTAATTTACACGTATTGGGATTTTTTTTTAAGCAAAGACATGTCGCAGAAAACATTTTGGCAGAAATTTATGACTAAATTTGATTTTAAATTTTTTTTACTGGACATGTTTTATAGCAAAAAGTCCAAAATATTGTTTCAAAATTGTCTCAAAATTGTCAGCCTTAATCAAAAATGCACAGGCAGTCAAATACCACTGAAATAAAGCTCAATTTGTGTGAAAAAAAGGGTGTAAATTTCATTTATGTACCGTATTGCATGATCGCGCAAGTGTCCGTTAAACTAGCGCAGCGCTGTATAGCAAACAAATGGCGTAAGTTGCAGTATCTATATTATAGTTTGTAGACGCTATAACTTTCACACAAAGCAATCAATATACGCTTATTGGGATTTTTTTTTACCAAAAACATGTAGCAGAATACATTTTGGCCTAAATTTATAACTAACTTTGAGTTTACTATATATTTTTTATAGCTGAAAGTAAAAAATGTTGTTTTTCTTCAAAATTTTTGGTATTTTTTTGTTTATAGCAAGGAAAATAAAAAGCGCACAGGTGATTAAATACCACCGAAAGAAAGCTCTATTTGTGTGAAAAAAAAGACGTAAATTTCGTTTGGGTGCAGCATTGCATGACCGCGCAATTATCAGTTGAATTAATGCAGCGCCGAGTAGCAAAAAGAGGCCTGGTCAGTAAGGGGGGTAAATCCTCAGGAGGGCAAGTGGTTAATGCCTAGTTAAAACTTCAAATAATAGTACCTATAATAAAAAAATTATAATAAAAACATGCATCTTTACTTTTATATATTATATGTATTCCTAAAAAAAAACATGTACACTATGTTGCCAAAAGTATTAGGAAACCCCTCCAAATCATTGGATTCAGGTGTTCCAATCACCTCCATGGCCACAGGTGTATAAAATCATTGGATAAGCATGAGGCAATATAGAATATGAAGAGGCAACCGTTCTAAAGAGTCTTTTTGGTGACTTAAGAGACACAGCTCACTTCCACCGGTGGCAAGTAAAAACCTGTCTGGCTGAGTCACTTCAGACCGCAATTTTTGAATGGGAATCACATCCTGAACGCTGTTTGTTTTGCCTATAGCCCTAGTTTGAGGGAAATTTTTGGACTCTAGCTGGTATACAATATATACTATGTTTTATGCGGTTAATGATATGGGCAGGGGCGGACTGACAACTCTTGGGGCCCCCGGGCAATAGGGGATCATGGGGGCCCCTGTGTCTTTGTCCAAACTCAAAAAAGCCTATGAAAAAGGTACCAGGGGCATCTCATGGGGTCCCCTACTGACACTGGACCCTCGGGCAGTGCCCGAGTTTCCAAATGGTCAGTCCGCCCCTGGATATGGGACTATAGTCTCATCCACACCTCTAGGAATCGCACTAACTCTCTAATTAAGAGCAATTTTTGGAAACCCTAATTGGGTATTTACATTATGGTATAGTAATGCCTGCATGACTTTTTGGACTACCCACATATTATACCCTGGATCTTCACCTCCCTACACACAATATAGGAATTTTTTCTACAGTCTTAGTGAGAGGGATTCTTTCTGATCTTCTTTATGGTAATACACACTTTACTTTACTTTACTATATATATTCCAGTATCACTGATATGGTATTTTCACCATTCACGTTTATTTACTTTAGAATCACTTGCTATTATGGATTCATTTCCATTTGGAGTGGTTATCCAGGAAGGTTTCACACCCATTACATATTCATGATGGCACAGCCAATGGGAAGGTAAAGGAGAGCTATACATGGCTTTTGAGCATGTGCACCCTTTTAGGTGAAATATATATGACTATCCTCTGTTTCCTCTGCATTCATCATTTTTCCATGATTTAATTCCTAGGAGTTCATCCAGTTTCACTGTGTGCTTTATGAAGGAACAGCCCAAAAAGAATTTCACTTCACTAGGATGTATTATATGGAACTTTATTGTTGATGAGTACAGAAAGGAAACTCCATTGCCTCATATGGACCCATTCTTGCCCATACAGCCGTATTTGAAGACGCCAAACAGTTCTTTCATTTTAATTCTTTGATTTTACTATGATTGCAACATGTTTACCATGTTAATGTCAACCTTTCTATGATCCATGTGATCCAATAAATACAACATTGCATTGAATCTTGCAAGTGAATATTACTCCGCATGGGATTTAATTGACCATGCACTAGTTAACTGAAAATTTTTTTTTGTGTATAAAATAAAGCACCTTGGCATGCAGACTGCTTCTACAAACATTTTTGAAAGAATGGGTTCACTCTCAGGAGCTCAGTGAATTCAGGCCTGGTACCGTGATATGTTGTCTCTTGTGCAATGAGTCCATCCGAGAAATTTTCTTGCTACTAAATATTCCACGGTCAACTGTTTGTGGTATTATAACAAAGTGAGAGCAACTGGGAACAACAGCAACTCCATGTAAAATGACAGAGCGGGGTCAGCGCATGCTGAGGTGCACAGTGCGCAGAAATTGCCAACTGTCTGCAGAGTCAATAGCTAAAGACCTCCAAACTTTGTGTGGCCTTCAGATTAGCACAACAGTGTGTAGAGAGCTTCATGGAATGGGTTTTCATGGCTGAACAGCTGCATCCAAGCCTTACATCACTAAGTGCAATGCAAAGCGTCGGATGCAGTGGTGTAAAACACCGCCACTGGATTCTAGAGCAGTTGAGACGTGTTCTCTGGAGCGATGAATCATGCTTCTTTGTCTGGCAATCTGATGGATGTGTCTCCGTTTGGTGGTTGCCAGGAGAACTGTACTTGCCTGACTGTATTGTGCCAAGTGTAAAGTTTAGTGGAGGAGAATTATGGTGTGGAGTTACATAGTTACATAGTAAGTCCAGCTGAAAAAAGATGAAAGTCCATCCAGTTCAACCATAGAAAAAAAAAAGTTATAATCTTATGCCCACAGTTGATCCAGAGGAAGGCAAAAAAAACCCAGCAAAGCATGATCCAATTTGCACCTGTTGGGAAAGAATTTCCTTCCAGATCCCCCGAGAAGCAATCAGATATTCTCTGGATCAACTTTACCCATAAATGTTAGTACCCAGTTATATTCTGTGTAAGAAAGAATCCAGGCCTTTTTTGAAGCAATCCACTGAGCTGGCCAGAACCAACTCTTTAGGGAGTCTATTCCACATTTCCACAGCTCTCACTGTGAATAAACCTTTCTGTGTTTGGTGATTAGATTTATTTTCCTCCAGATGTAAAGAGTGCCCCCTTGTCCTCTGTGTTGACCTCAGGGTGAATAACTCTACACGAGTTCACTATATGAACCACTAATGTATTTGTACATGTTGATCATATCCCCCCTTAATCTCTTCTTCTCAAGAGAGAATAAATTCAGTTCCTCTAATCCTTCCTAATAGCTGATCTCCTCCATGCATGTAAATTTTGTTTGGGTGCAGCGTTGCATGACCGCGCAATTATCAGTTGAATTAGTGCAGCGCCGAGTAGCAAAAATAGGCCTGGTCATTAAGGGGGGTAAATTCTCAGGAGGGCAAGTGGTTAATACAAGAAAGGATTTTGCTTGCTTTAGAAACCGCAGCAGGGTTGTTTTTCAAGAGTTGGGCTTGGTCCCTTAGTTCCAGTGAAGGGAACTCTTTAAGGTATCGGCATACCAAGACTTTATGGGCAATTTCATGCTCCCAACTTTGTGGGAACAGTTTGGTTATCGCCCCTTCTTATTCCAACATTACAGAGAACCATTGCACAAAGCAAGGTCAATATAGACATGGTTGAGAAAGTTTGGGGTGGAGGAACTTGACTGGCCTGCACAGAATCCTGACCTCAACCAGATAGAACACCTTTGGGATGAATTTGAGCAGAGACTGCAAGCCTGGCTCAATGCTGAACCTTACAGACTAAGACTAGGATGCCATTAAAATCCATGTGTGTGTAATGGCAGGTGTCCCAATACTTTTGGCAATATAGTGTATGTATATATATGATTTTGATACTTGGAAAGATATGTCTTTGTTTGAAATAATTTAATATGTTGCTTTAGTCTAAATATGCCCAGACTTTTAGCACACATAAACTGTTTATTAGAAAGGAATACTTTTAATTAATTAAAATGGGAAAAGCACATTCCTAATTAAGTTCTTAATGTAATACTTATAAGAAAATGTTAAAGACGACTTATAGTTTAGATCTGCCATTAAATGAAACATTCAACGAAACACAGCAATTTATTTTTACAGATGAAACTCAGCATTTGTTTAAGTCATCAGCTTCATAAGATTCTACAAATTGCTCTGCCTTTGGGTGGTTTTTGAAATTAGAATTAATGCAAGAAAATATAAAGACTAGCCAACCATAGATTTTCTTATAATTGGTTTTATTAGCCCTGGAAATATACTTATGCCACAGAGACTCTCTGTGATCTTCAACAAGTGCTTTGAAAAGTTACTGTAGTTTTGGACTCAAAGCAAAGCATTTTTTGTTCAGAAATGTCCAGCATAGCCTTACTAAAATAAAGCATTACTGAAAATAAACATATTTGGCTAGTTTAAAAATATACTGTATTTTTACAGTGTGAAGTAATTCATTTTAATAATAAAAAAAATAGTGTTCAATAAATGAGTGATGATCTAATAAAAGCTTAATGATTTTTACCTTGTTTTAATACACATACCTGACCTTTGTGATGTATTTTTAATGTGCATATATCCTAGGTAATGTGTCAATGTAACACTTACAGCAGTTTATAGCCTTGCACAAATATCACAGTTTGCCCTATGACAATGTCTTCACCCGTTTTTTGCTCTCCAGAAGGATGGAATCATTTTTGTTTTTTTGTTTATTCATTATGCAGGGTTACCATGTATTTTATGGAAAGAGATATTGGCATGGCTATATAGTTACAGGTAAAGAGGCTGTTTGCAAGGGAACTCGGGATTTTGCCCCAGATCTTAGTGAATGTGGTGAAAGTACACTTCACAAATAAAACCCAATCATATGCAAGGACAACAAAAAAAAAATCTATTTTTGATTTCTCTGAGCTACATACATTTCTCTTAGTTCAGAGGCAAATTTCCTTGCAAAGCACAACTTCCCTTGCAAAGTGAGCAGCATGCTTGCCTTAAAGTGTTAGTAAAAGTGCAAAAAAAGATTCTGCATCCAAGGTAATGTCATAATGTGCTAGTATGCATCACATACTAGCACACTATGAAAGACTTACCTTGAAACAAAGCCCTCCATGCTGTCACCACTACCAGGGCTTTCATCTTCACCCTCTGGGCTCGTCTTTCTTCTGGGTTTGTGGGTTCTTGGTGCTTGAGTCTTGGCCACGGCACAGAGCACTGAAGGAACAGCACAAGTATGCCGTTCCTTCAGAACCCATGCACCGGTGACATCACTGGCTGCAGAGACACTGAATATCTCCTAAACGGTGCACATTTAAGTGATATTCCTTGTGTCTACATGTAAGGTTTATTATAAGTACAAGTGTCCAATGGGACTTTGCTACCACCATCTGGTTCAAAGATGACACAGTCCTTGAAATTCTTCCTGAACAGTTCTTTTCATAAATCTCTGATACTGATTGGTTCCCTTTCCACAGTCCCTCACTTTGTGCTACAAAATTCAATTCTTTCTGATCACTGGGGAAAGTAGACTGAGAAAATGCATTCTCTTTCCTGCACTAGGCTCAGCCTAGGTAAAGCCACTTGACTGGAGCTCAAGTATCTCTTTTTAATGATGAAAGCTTCAGTTTTTGAAAAATTACACCATTGATTTAAATTATGACATGTTGAAAAGCTTGCTCAAAATAAAGACCATTTTATGCATAAAGCTGAACTAATTTTTTACATCTGCTCTAAATTTTAATATCCATTATGTCAAGACTGCAATGCAACTTTTAACATGGATAATGTCTGCGGATTGGTCAATCCCTTTATGCTTGAATCAAGCAAATCTACGGTCTATTCTATTAAAATTGTACTATTTTGGTTAAAATATGGTATTATATGTAAAAAGGCACACAAGCTGACCAGACATCTCAATAACAAACAGCATGATCACTTAAGAAAAGGTAACCAAATCCAAGTGTGATAAAATCTTGTCAATGTATTTTTATTTGAGCAAATTTTCTTTCCTGACCAGTTGTTATCTAAGCAGATAAATAGCCCATGTATGGCCACATTATTTTGTATGCAATAGAATATGTAAGTATAAATATAGCAATGGATATATATTTTAGTTAATTTCTCAATACCCTGAATCAACTCATGCATCATTAGCACTGATGCATTCCAAAAATAAACCTGTCAGTACAATACAAGGACTGCCACTGCTGACCTCAGTATTTTTTGACTCATGAACAAGTATGTAGGTTACACAGAGAGTTAGAGTCAGACAGACATAAGAGTTCTGATTTATATATTGTTATAGGTAAGAAGTTCAAAGTATTGAACAAGAGGGTCAGCATGACAAACAGACACCTAGCATTTTCACTTTCACCACCTGCAATTTCAAGGGCAGGTCATCAATGGCAGATTTCATGTTTCTCACATGACAAGTGAACCTGTATTTATGACTTTGGCTGTTCAACATGGATTCGTTACCCTAAATTTCTTTAGACATAACAGATCATTTCCACACATGTGAAAGTGTCTAGGCACTGTGTCAAACTCTGTCTGAAGCATATCCCAACCATCCCTGTTCCCGAATGCTTGATTACGTTGAAGGTGTCATCAAAGGGTGGGGTCTAGAACAGGATACTCTGTTGAGTTAAAGTTAGTACATTCACTAAAAAAGTAGAACTTTGCAGCCACACTACACTGTGGAATAGATTATAAGTGGACTTAGCCATAACAAGGACAGCATAATGCCTACCATAAGCTATATCAAATACACATAATTCATTATGCATTGCTTGAAGAAAAAGGTTGCGTGAATCTAGATAAAAAGAATAAAGTTTTAAACACTCACTAAATACAATATTTGATCATTTTAAATGTACATACTGTAGATACAATGTATCCTTATTGGAAAAACAGTTTCAATAAGGATAAATCTTGAGTATAAATAAGTATAAATAATGTTAATAAATAAATGATGCCACAAAGTAGCTGTAGTTGTGAATGCTCAGGAATGAGTGGGATAAGGGTCTAGTGGTGAGACACCACGCACAAAGACAAGGGAGGTAGCAGGTCTCAGGAGGAAGTCACAAATGCAAGGGGAAGTCACAAATGCAAGGTGATAGTACAGCACTCTCTGGCTGTCATTCTATATATTTCAGGGAGAAGAATGCTTTATTGCCCAGCCTATACTATTATTATGGCCTATACTACTATTTGTAGTATGTTAAACACAGGCACAGTCTGCATTCATTGTATCAATGTTAGATAGTGACAGTATTACTCAGGCTCTGTTGTAAGATTTTATAACAAAGAATTAGTTGCAATTCTTAAGAGGCAAAAGAGTTAAAATAGTTGGGATTGTAAAAACAAATTTTAATATGGGGAATTACCCTAAAAATAAAATCAATATTCAAGTCCAAAAAGTACAACAAATATAAAAAACATAATACATTTTATGAGAATATACAATATATCAAATGATGCCTTAAATATTATCAGTATGGTGGATAATAAATTAGAAGAATTAATAAAATTAATAAAAACAAAACTCCTGACTGATATCGCTGCAAACTCATAAGATAGTACATAATGGGAAACTGCTGAAATAAGCCCAATCGGAAAGCATCTGGCATTGGAAAGTCAGTAAAGGCAAAAACATTTTCTTTCTTTCTTAAGGCTCCAGGGTATAAAAGAAATTTTAGTAAAAATCCACTTGCATTCTGTGTGGGACAAAGTTTTGATATAGCACCCTCCAATGAACTTTCTAAATTGCCTAAAAATCAGTACCTTAAAGGTTACTGCTATGAAATTGTTTATAATGGTTGTTGGATATGTTTTTTTTCCTTTTGATAATCACATATGAGTGCTCCCTCCTCCTAACCTCTCCTCCTGACCTTCATCTCACATTTGGTTCTCTCTGCCATTTGGATATTTGGTTCTTTCTTTTGTGGTGGAAGGAAAGAAAATCGTATCATCTTTGGCCTGAGGCTGTATGATGATCATTATGTTCCTAAATCTCAACTTGAGGAATTAGATAACATCTACCATTGCAGTGCTCTCCACCCCCATGCTGTATAGGTAAAATACTCATTAGGTTCGGGGGAAGAGACTGCATTACTTACCATACCCCTGCTACGCCAGATCTAGTGCTCTCCTCATTCATCTCTGGTGTTTCAGTTTGTGGGTGGTCCCTCAGTGTCATCAAATAAAATACAAGGTTATAGAAATTGGAAAAGTTTGACCAAGGCCAGGATTACCTTAGATGGGAGACTTTGTGGGACTGGTGCCCCACTGGAATGGCCCTACTGGAGTGAGAAATAAGGTAAGTATTACTACTTCCTGCACTCCTAGACTGAACAAACACTTAACCCTTGCAATGTGTGCTCTGCAAAGATAGATTTTGTCTCATTTCTGGAGTTGTGCATTATAGTATAAGATGAGGTAGCCCCAAGAAAGGGGTCCCACTGTAAACCAATTTCATATAGAAAGCTATAAGGCTTAAAGGCTGGTGTCAAGGCGTTAAAAGGATCTAAATTTATTCAAATGCATTTCTTTTCATTTTTATGTATTGTACCAGGTGGAGTATCTCAAAATACTGTAGATATGATTTCCCAAAGCAGTGTGTGTTAGAAGACCATGCTTTGAAGAATGTAGGCATAAGGGTGCATTGCTGAACAGAGGCCTCTAATTTACTTAACATAATAAATAATAATTTTCCACCATAGTAGGGATATGTCATGATGCCACTATGAACAGAGGTGCTCATATTTGCTCCAGTCCATTTTAGGGCTACATGTAGAAGCATAACTAAAATGGTAGGGGATTGTTTGTGTTTGACAGGAACACCATGCTGGCCATCAAAAATTGTGCCAACTGGAAGACTCTGCACATGCATAACAATGAACATATTTGTTCTTAGAAATGTGTGCACAGCTGAATGTATGCAAGCATATGAGGATGTCCACCACAGATACTGGTGCCTAGTGAGCTATATAAACCCAAGCTCCAATATCTCAATAGTTTGTCCCATAATATTCAGCCTTAAGTTACTAATATGTGCAAACTAAATAAAAAAATGGTATGTTTCAATCAAGCAAAAATTGCAGCTTATTCTTGAAAATTCCATAATTCCACAGGAAATTATAAATAATATTTTTTTTTCAAATTATGAAGCTGTTTCGGGGAACTGGGCAATGCTATGATAACTTTGTCAAATTATTATTACAAATGCTCACAGTCTCACTTGAGGTAACATAATTTTCAGACTAGGTTGTACAAAATAAATACCATACAATCAGTGCAAAGAATACATAATTTTCATTCAAAGGGACTTATGATAATCATAAATACATGTGCAGCACTGTAACAGTTCTTGACAATCATGGGTCTCTGAAAACCACAGAGCAACTTGTATTAAACATCAATTGTTGCAATGAAAGTAATCAATCATGATCAGTTGCAGCAATTCTTTGACACACAAGAGAAATCACATAAGAGTACTCCATCTGTTTCAGTTAATGAAAAAAGTGGAACAGAAATCATTTTTTTAATTTGTTATCAAAGAGGCCAATGTGTGTGCAGCACCTATGGCTAACTTTGATAAACTATGCTAATACTAGATTCACTTCATTTACACATAGCTTTGCTCCACATGTTTTAAGGAAGTTAGTCATGTGTGTATACATCCTTAAATAATTGCATGTTATTTCTCCCCAATTCCTGCATTTGAAAAGAATTGGGCTACTTAGATAGTAGAGCATAGATTACTTTGTACGCAAAACAATAAATCTATCCTGCCCACATAATAATGTCCCTACATGCTTTTGTTGTGAGTATTTTTCACTTTATGGAAAGGCACTTGAACATCATTAAAACATTGTTTCAACCTTGAATTTACTTATACATCATAGAACTACTTGTCTCATTATATATGATTTATAAAAAAAATGGAATGAACTGGGGGGGGGGGGGGACCAAAATGGCACCATGTCCCAGCAGTACATACATATATTCAAAACAAGATGGATGAAGTTTGGAAATTTTAATGTGTCCAATAAAAGTCCTAAATTTCTTCAGTCTTGTTTTGAATAATTGTTCATTATATACAAGTCTGTTAACAATGGTTAAATGTACTTTGAGTCATGGTAATCAATTAAATGACAGTATATTAAATGATCTGAGTACACTTAAGTTAAATCTATTTGGTTTCTATGGTTTACTGCACTATATGTCCTACTTGCATTAACTTAAACACTAAGGCAGTCTGTGAATTTTAGTTAGAAGTCAAACACGGTTAAGAGTTTTAACATATTTGCATGATTATGCCTACAGTGTTTTTTTTATAAATTAGTTTTTTTTAACGATGCTGTACATCATACAACATTTATCAGCATGAATTTAAGGATGTGACCTTAGAAAGTTCTTAAAAGAATTATTGTTCATTTGTATACAATGCCTGTTTCATATTTTTGCCCTGTATCCCTGGAACACTGCCATTGATAGTACTTTTCAATATCACTGCCATAAATACAAAGGTTTCAACCACCATTAAAAAGGATGACAATATATCCTAACCCTCATTATTTGGAAGATGAAATAAAACAGCCAAATGTACTGTGAAACAAATGTTTCACAGGCCATTATATCATATATGCTAATGCAGACAGCAATATGCTCGCTTTATGCTAATAGAACTAAATAAAATGTATGAGAGCTCATTGTAATACACTACATTGTCTAATGGGGTATGTAAAACAATGTAAATGCTTGCAATCATAGCTAAAGTAGTACATAAAAAATAAAGAAAATTGATGTAGCTGTGCTTGGTCTTTTTATTTTATTTCTTTATTTATTTCTTTATTTATTTTTTAAATATAGTTTTTAAACATGTGATGCAGACAACATGAAATTAAGAAATATATTCTGGTAGTTTTATGTAGTCTGGGAAGTTTTATGTTACTTGTTTAACACTGAAAAGTACTCACTGAAAATAATAGTTTCTATTAAGTTGTGTATTTCACAACAAATATGTATTGTATTTCGGTTCTGTAATGGAAACAAATAAGGCCATGAAAAATGGAATCTACACACACAAGAGATTAATATTAAGATTAATACTATCATAGCTGAAGGTACGTTGGATAATCTGATTCCACAAATTAAAAAGTAGATATTGTAACTGCAAAAAATGGGTGTGGGCACTACCATAAGAGGAGAAAATGTATTGATTTTAATGGCATCACCGATATAACTGTAAGTCCAGATTTGTGGGTTTTTTTTGTTTTTTATATACTCATTGGATGTAAGCATGCATACATTTAGCTGACAGTTTCCAAAAGACCAAGCAACATATAAAATACATAGGTTTGTTCAAGAGTCCTCCTACTTTTCATCCATAGTAGTTGGCATTGCCCCTTTAAAAGGTTGGAGCAGGGGCGGACTGACCATTTGGAAACTCAGGCACTGCCCGAGGGCCCGGGGTCAGTAGGGGGCCCCATGAGATGCCCCTGGTACCTTTTTCATAGGCTTTTTTGAGTTTGGGCAAGGACACAGGGGCCCCATGATCCCCTATTGCCCGGGGGCCCCATGAGTTGTCAGTCTGCTGCTGGGTTAGAGAGTCTTACTAAATAAAGATATTAAAATATAAACAGTGATTTCCCAAGGTGAGTAGCGCTGAGCAAATAGCCTGGGTCAAGGAAGTCATAGCAGATGTGAAAAGGAGAATAACAAATGTGAAATAAACATTGCAGCATCAGGGTCACCACAGATATTCCTGAAAGAGCTATGCCGATGTCAGTAGGAGAATTACACCCAACAAGAGTTCTTGTGCAAATACAACATGAAAATGTTATTCTTTCATTAAGAACTGATGTCTAAAGCAAGATGGAGCACTGTACTTCCTGTTCGGTGCTGAGTGCGGCTGCAATAGATAAAGATATTGAGAATTCTGTGTCCTCAAATCTTTCTCTATTTCAAAAGTAAAATGTCAGGAGTCTGTTCAGACCCCTGATAATTTACTAAAGCCCCTCCCCTTCCCCAGAAAGAGAAAATATAAAAATAATAATAATGCAAAATGCTGAATATAATTTTTTAAAATTCCATAATCACATCTGTGTAACGTGCGGATGCAAGCAACATTGTTGCTGCAGGACACAAAAACATGTGTTTTTCTTGTACACACTCTTGTTCTTGATAACCACTTGCCCTCCAGAGGATTTACTCCCCTTCCTGACCAGGTCATTTTTTGCGGTATTGCGCTACTTTACTTTAACTGATAATTGCGCGTTCATGCAACGCTGCACCAAAATGAAATTTATGTCCTTTTGTTCCCACAAATAGAGACTTCTTTTGGTGGTATTTGATCGCCTCTGCAGTTTTTATTTTTTGTGCTATGAAAAAAAAATAAGATCGACAATTTTGGAAAAAAATATATATTTTCGACTTTTTGTTATTAAACGTCCAGTAAAAAAAATTAAAAATCAAATTTCGGCATTAATTTAGGCCAAAAAGTATTCTGCTACATGTCTTTGCCAAAAAACATCCCAATACATGTAAATTAATAGGTTTACTTGAAAGTTATATACTGGAATGTTTTTTCTTTTTAACTCGTAATGGCAGAGATCATCAACTTATAGCGGGACTGCGGAGGGCATTCTGACACTGTGGGGAACTGACTTTGTGTCACTGACATCCCCAGTGACACCAATACAGTAATCAGTGGTAATAAAAAGCACTGACACTGTACTAATGGCACTGGGCAGGAAGGGGTTAACATGTGGGACGATCAAAGGGTTAACTGTGTGCTGTTTTACTGTGTGTGCTGTGTGTGCTTTACACTGTAAGCACACTTCTATGCAGAGCCATACAAAGCAGTGTGCAGGAGCTGACGGGGAAGAGATCTGTGTTGTTTATACACAGGTCTCTCCCCCGTCAGTGATACTAGGTGATCGCCAGGTGCCAGCCAGGAAGCAGTGATTGACAGCCGAGGCTGCGAATGGTGGCGCAGGTAGGGCGTGTGCCCCCTACCCAGAATTGCAAAATCACACATAATACGTGATTTTGTGCGCCCGTGCCACCCTGTAGCAGTGTTTCTGTTATAGGATTGTGCAGAAGTGGTTAATGGCACTCCAGGGTAACTTGCTAACATGCATGCATTGCAGTGCACCACAAACCGTGGTAACTTATTACCATGCATTGTGGTGCAGTGTTTTGTTTTTTTTCTAAAAAAAGGTGAATCCATATTTTTATGGAATTTAACCTCCCTAGCGGTATTCCCGAGTGTAGCTCGGGGTAAAGTTTCTGTACCAAAAGCGGTAACCCTGAGCTACACTCGGGCTTACCATGCGGCGCTGCATAGGGAGTCCCTGCAGAGCTTACCTTGTCCTGAGCTCCCGCGATGTGTCCCCTGCAGCCATCTCCTCCGGCCGATGCTGGCATCCGGCTTCTGTGTTCCGGTCCCTGTGACGTCGGGACGTACGGGTGCCGCCGGCGGCGGGAAATTTGAAAATTTTTAAAAATGTCATTTTTTTCCAAACAAATTTTACATAGTAAAACATTGCTGTTTCAACCCATTTCACATACATTTTGTCCCTAGTGCTTTGTCCTGTGCCCTGCCTGCATTTTGTCTGTTCTTTCTGCCTGGAAACTGAGAAACGTCCATGGTGTCCAAAAAGTGTCCCTTTAGGTCAAAAGCGGGTTTAGATCAGCTAGAGAACAGCGATAGTAAATTTGAACCACTTGCAGAATTGAGTGATAATGATTCGTGGGGAAATTCGTCATCAGACACTGAAAACGATTTTGCGACTTTGCTCAGCAATGTGCGAACTTAGCGCTCTATTTCAAATTTCAGTGTTTTCGGTTTGAATATATTATTGAATTAAATGTATTATAATTATATTATTATTTTTTATGATTATTTATTAAATTATAATATATGATTTCGTGTTTCAAATTTTATCAAACCCGGGATATTTAATAGACTCTTGTTCGGACAGATTTCAGTGAGTTATTCCTAAAAATTACAGGCCTACAATAAAAAAACTACATATTTCCATGAAAAATAATGGTACCGCTTTCAGCACCAAAGATCTGAAATATTTATACCGCTAGGGAGGTTAAGTGTGTTAGACAGCCCATTCAAATGCAAAACTCATTAATGCATGTAAAAACACAGGTGTGTTGCCGCATCACATGAATGCAAATCTTGCCACTGCTAGCTGACAGCTTTTTAAGGGATTCTAAATGATATAAGGCAGAGGCAGGCTTCCCAGTCATGTGATCACTGTGACTGACTGTTACAGCGATCACATGATCAGAAGAACCTGACTTTAAACAATGACCAGCAGCTGTCTGTGACAGAAGGGCAGTTTCCTAGGAATGTAGGTGTGTAGCTCGTCATAAAGGCTCACTCACCCTGTTCTGCAAACTTTTGTGCAACTATCATGTGACCTACAATTACAAATTAGTAGCACCATCTTTTTATTTTAACAGTCCTGTGCTTTCAGAAATGTTATGGTTTGGAGGAGGTGGTTACAAACTCTGAAAGCTGTAAGTGAAAAACTGTAACCTTCAGCTTTTAGAGCAAGTTACTTATTTACAGTTTTGCACCCCTTTGACTTTCACTGTTTTGAAAAAAGGCAAAATTAAAAAATTTGAGATTTAGCACTTATTTACACCAGATATGCATCAAGAATGCATGCACAGTGTTTTAGATGTATTCCAATAGTCCTAGTTCACAATAGTGCAGTGCATTCCCATGCTGTCAACAAATGTAGAATATTTTTCCTGCATGGAACACAAAACCCTAAAGGAACACATCAAAAATGCATCAAAAATGCACCACAATGCACATGTTCTGAATTGAGATGAAGAAAAAAAAAGTAGAAAAAGTGTAACACATCAATAATGTGTAAAAATGCTTTGGAGCGGATAAAAAATGAGGATGTAGAAACACATCTGAAATGCAGAAATGATTACACGAACCAGCTCTTACTGGGAACTTATTAGGACTTATCTAACTTATGTTGTTTTTGTGTATTGTTATAATGATATAGTGTATTTTTATTAAAAAGGATCATTTTTATAAACATTTGTGCAGTTCAGTTCTGAGAAGTCAGCTACAAGCTCATTCTTAACTAGAATGCTCAAATAACCGCTTGCCGCCAGCCCGCCCACAATGTACTGCGAATGGGCGGCAACTACAGGCAAAGCGACGCATGGGTACATCGGTCTGACTGAAGCAACACTTGCCCGCTCCCCACCCACAGAATGACCGTGCAATTACCAGTTGAAATAGTGCAGTGCTGAATAGCAAAAAATGGCCTGGTCATGAAGGGGATTAAATCTTCCTGAGGACAAGTGGTTAAACTTATTAAATCTGCCCCCACCCAAAAAAAAAATCAACATTTAACTATAGTTCAAAAAAAACAACTAAAAGTCCAGTTGTTTTAGCCTAAGCTTCAGTCATGTGACAGCTCAAATACAGATTCTATTTTCTTCAGTCCTTCAATCCTTATTGTAGTATCCATATCTCTTCCTGGATTAGGTAGCCGCATCTCATTGGCAGATTTTCCAAGTTACATATAGTTACATAGTTAGTCTGGCTGAAAAAAGACAAAAGTCTATCTAGATCAACCATATAAAAAAAAAAGTTGTAATACTATACCCACAGTTGAAGTTGCTGACTCTAAGCAATAATGCTCAGACTTTAGTAAATGCACATCTACTACTAAGTTTATCTGTTTTAGAAAACTAGTAGGTAATAAAAACCTGTGCAGCTTTGGAAAACCCTGCTTTGTTATACTGTAATGTGAAAACCATGGCCAGGCTTCTGGGAGAAGTTGGGGAAAATGGCCTAGAGATACAACAATAAAATAAATGAACATTTTACAAAGCTGCACTAGTTTTTAATATCTAATGGGGCCCTCTTACTACAAGGGTTAATTTATGGAAAAGGTGAACTTAGCTTTTTAAAATTATTTTTAACTGCATCATTTTCTTGAGCATCTTACTCCCACACCTGTCAGCACTGAGCTGCCCACAGATGCATTTCTCTTAAAGCGGAGTTCCACTCGACCTAATAAAAAAATAAAAGCCAGCAGCTACAAAAACTGTAGCTGCTGACTTTTAAAAAACAGCCACTTACCTGTCCCTCGGTCCCATGGTGTGTCCCCTGCAGCTTGTTTCACTGGCCATCCTGTAGTCCAGGAGGCCACCATCTTCAGTGTGGGCACTCGGCTATGATAGCTTGCGGCTTCACAGCCGAGTACCCACTGCGCATGCACAAGTAGCACTGCGCTTCGTGAATGGTCCTGTAGTTTTCTGGGACCTGTCACATGTCCCAAAAGACTACAGGGAGGGAGGGAGGGAGAACACCTTCCGTTTCCGATTGCCTAGGCGATCAGACCGGAAGTGGGAGCGGGTACCTGTCAAATTTGGATACCTGCTCCCCAAAGGTGCTAATCCTTAATGTGGAGTGGGGGAGCAGTCCTTAAAGTGGAATTTCCCCTTTTGGGGGGATCTCCTCTTTAAATCCACACCTATGACTGAACATTTTCCACTCCATCGTAGTCTGGTCTTTTCCAAGTATTACAGCTAACAATATCCAACATCAAGAGAGAAACACAGCACCTCTAAGTGCAGACTGTAGTACAAGTTTAATAGTTAAAAAGTGGGTAGGCAACTCACATGTTAGTGATTAAAAAACAGGCTCCTCAATAGTGTGGATGCTCAGTCCGCCTCATCACCAAGGTGGTGTGCCGCTTTGGGATAGTAAGAAGGATAGTAGGAGTCGGTCATGGGTGGATGGATCAACCGGGACTTCCTCCGGTCTGAGAGGTGTGCTGTGGAGTGCAGTCTGGAGCAGAAGCGTTGGTGTCTGACGTCAGGGGGGAAGTCCCGGTTGATCCATCCACCAATGACCAACTCCTACCATCCTTCTTACCATCCCACAGCAGCACACCACCTTGGTGAAAAGGTGGACTGAGCATCCACACTGTTAATGAGCCCATTTTTTAATCACTAACATGTGAGTTGCCTACCTACCTTTTTAACTATTAAAGTTGTAGTACAGTATGCACAACTGGATTCATTTTAGGACTCTCTATGGACATTTGTTCTGAGGGTTCCATGCGCCTATTTGTTTCTTTGAACAATATCTAATATATCTAGAAGGAGGTGCCTCAATGGTATCTCTGTGCAGAGTGATCCCTATTCAGTAAGAGCACCCACATCTGTATTTAATAACTCATAAAGTTATAGAGGTGATGATCACAGCATTTACAATATATCTAATATATCTAATCCTATTTACTCTTGATTATGTTGCTACCCAATAAATAGAGAAGCATTCATAATACTTACTAATGGTGCTTATTTCTTCCTCTTTTGTTCTTTTTGCTGGACACCTTTCTAAATATGTTCTGAAAAAAAGAGTTTGGTGCATAGGGGAACAATGTTGCTCAGAGTGGATTGTGTCCAAAGATTTTAAGAATCTGACTAATTTTCATTTATCATTTTAATCATTTGCTCCATCCACTGCCATTCAAGCAAATTAACTGGATTCCTCAGTTTTCTATGATATTCTATCATTATAGGCCAAAGCTATCAACCATTAAGTGATTATACATAAAAGTCAGTCTATGTGGGGTATGACAGCTGAGTACAGATTTCCAGCCTTTGCAAAGGACCTTTTGCTCTACATTACTAAACTTTATGTAATGATTTCCCAGTGTACATAGAGAGTTTGACAAGTTCAGGGTTTCAGGTAGCTTGCAGTTTAATTATTCAAACTGCTATGCATTGACCATGCAGTGCAGTACAAGCTAAGATCATACATTGTAATTAAGATTTTACCTTGGCTTATGCTGCCAGATAGTTTAACATTTATCAGTTGCCTCTTCTATTCCATAGAGAACTGTTTAACTAGGAAACTTTCAAACTTTCCTGGCTAGGAAAAGTAAATATAGAGATACATGTTATATTTCAGGTATTGTGCAGTTGTAATAAAACAAAAGGGAAACCCAAAGCAATTTTCTATATTTCTGCATGAATAGTTCTTAAATGTAGTATAATTTTCATCTAAGTCATTTTAATAATGACAGATTTATTTAAATACAGCATTTATATTCATTATTTGTATTGAAAAAAGGTTTAACCAGTGCATGTCATTGACCAAGGTCACTTCTTACACATACAGTGCACTAAACAGTGCCAATGTCTTTTCTAGATAGCGGTGACATGCTGTCATCATCTTGCCAATTGCTTAGGATTAGTGACCCATTTAATATATAGGAATGGGACACGGTGATATAGTAAACGACAGGTCATAGATTTTTTCCAAATGATCTTTCACTTGTATATGATAGTTTGGCACAACATTTGACCATTTGGCACAACAACAACAAAATCAAGTTTTCAATGGGTTTCCTATTCCCTTGTTTATTTTGAGCATTTTAAAATTACTATTTTTATTGATCTAATTATTTTTAGAGTACCAGTGATTTCTTGAAGATATTCTTTTCATCTAAATAATTGATGTGTTCAGTGACTTGTTCATTATATGTATGGCCAGCATTACGTTAGCCATGCTCTTATTATCTCCTCTGTAAAAGTGATTTTCTTATATTTTCATTATCAGATATTTTCATTGATGTTCACACAAGCTAAGGTTAGTAGATCATGCAATTACTTTGTAATGTACTGTATGTAGACAGCTTCAAAATGCATATTAAAGTGGAGTGTATGGATATCCTGAATAGGGATGAGTCATTCAGTAAAATGCATTTAAATCAATTGAAAAGGTGAAATCAAGGTTGTTTTGTAATTTTTACCAGTGAAATTGTCTTTAAATGGGTTCTGATGGCTAGGGAAGGGAACTATCCTGGAGATGTCTCCTTTAGTAAAAGCATTTATTTATAGAAGCAATCATTGTAGCAGTTGTCATAAAAATCACAGATCATTGTTTCAGCACTGATATAGTAATCTATGACTTGTTGATAGACAATGCTTTGTAACATGGGGCAAGGAACTTTTTGTAAGCTAATTTTGCCACTAACAGTGTTTCTTCATGAAATCAGAGTCAAATATCATTGAAGTTTCCATGAAGGCCAACTCACTTTTCCACTTCAAAATCAGTCTTGGCAAAATGGTACACTCATCCCTAATCCTAGATTGGTAAATAGAAGTAAACATGATGTTATACATCTGGGAAATAGAGATACAAACATACAAAAGGTCCCTTTCCTGGACACCCAGGGAGCATGTCTGGTTAAGAGTGTGTACATTTTTTTTTTATATTAAATTTTTTAATGTGTATGATCAATTTTAAAGGCCTACATTACACGGTTTTATGACACCACATGCACCTATATGTTATCCCCAAGCATGTTATTTAAATCATTTGTGTATTTTTAATGTTTCCCTTTAAGCCAAATGAAAAGATCCTTCTTTTCCCACTATGTGGTAATTTACTCATTTACTTTACATCCTGTATACATCCCACATGTAACGCCCATCTACCCAAGCTTATTTTAAAAAAAAAACAGTTTGCTTATTATCTTTGAAAAAGGACAGAAAAAATACAAGATTCAGCTCTCACAGACTTGGAGTTTGGTGGTCAGTTTGGGGTTCAAGGATTCTCCTTGGGTAAGCTGAATCTGGCCCAAACCAAGCCTGGCTAGGTTTTCTAATCTGTAGTCAAAGGTAATAATAAGCAGAGAACATAATTTAAAAGCTAGAAGAAATGACTAATGAAATATGAGAGGTATTTCTGAAAACTATTTTTATATTCTTAGGCTATTGAGACTATTGTAGAGATCAAGATCTACGTTGTCACTAATACTGGTGTGTTTGGTAGTAGTGAATGCAGCTGTGTCAAAGTGAAGACAACCACATTCACAGAAATTAGAATATTCACTGTTGACTGGAAAGCTAAGGGACATATTTATAGTGACGTGAAGGTGACTTTCATCAAACATTCAATGATGTTTATTCAATCACTTAAAACACATGCACATACCCCAATCTGGCACTTGCACTCCTACATATCAGGATTAACAAATTCCCATATACCTCCCGTACCATCATGGTCCACATTCTTTTTGCAGCAAAACTAAACATAACCCGACTCTGGAATACCACCACAGCCCCTTCCTTTCAATCGCTAATCTCAGATCTTAACTCCCAATGCAAAATGGAAAAAAGACTGGCCACTAATAACTCCACCCAACATAAGTTTAATTCTCTATGGTCTAACTGGTTACAAAATCCTAACTGCTCCGTAAAACCCTGATACTGTACAAACAATCGCACAAACTATCCACGTCAGACTGGTACCTCTCCCTCATCCTCACACAACCTATCCTCCCCCCCCCTCCACTTCCCCTCCACTCCCCCCCATTACTCTCCCCCCTGTTTAATCCCCCTCAATACCTACTACACCTCCCTATGGTTCAGTCCACCCCAAGCATACCTCTGATGCTTATGCCGCAATTATAGCTCCGACCCCAGCCAAAAGGTGGGGTAACTGTCTAATAAAGCTGTATTGTATGCATACATTCTAAACTGAACCAAATGTTTATCTCTGTTAAAAAAATTTCTTGAAAACCTTCAATAAAAATTATTGAAATTAAAACACATGCACCAGTAAGATTCACTTACAATAAATGCTTTATAAATATGCCTCTAGGTGTTCAAGTTGAATAATGTAAATAACAGAAGATTATATGAAAGAGGAAAATAGATTACAACAAAATGCTCATGGACGTTTATTTAAAGTATTCAAAACAGAAAAATTGCCAAAATGTAACCTGCTGTAAATACACACTGACATTTAGCATTAAGGGCTATTTTACTCAGCTCTACCAAAAGCAGTTAAATGTGTTGGCAATATGTCAGATTACACTGAAGCTGAAAACATGAAAAAATCAATAGAGATTTCACATTCAATAAAGAGGTAAAAATAAGGTAGACATTCTGATTAAAAAGTTCCAATGATAATTTAACTTCTAGGTTAGATGTCAAACTGGAGTGACGTATTAACTATCTAAAATATCTGAATACTTTAAAGTATTTTCCATGAAATTGTTTATTTATGTGACATTTAAAAATGAAACAGTCTTTCTATTCTTTATTTTTTCCGTTATGTATTATTTTGTGATTTATTGTAATCAATTAAGTGGAAATTGGAAGCATAACAAGAGCACCTTGTACTATCATAACATTGGCTGAATGGCATGGTAATACTTCTATGTCCTATGCAAAGTACTGTGTAATATGTTGGTGTTATATACATACTAGAAACAAAATATAAATATCACACTCACACAATATAAATATTACACTTACTTTATAAACCTAGTAACTGTGTGCGATGCTTCATTGTGTTTTTCTTTAAACATCCTACTATATCAAGAAGTGATTTGTGTTATATTAATAATAACTATTTTATTAGCTAGCACTAAGACGGTGATCTTTTTTAGATGGGATGAACCTATGTATAAAACTCCTAGAATATTCAAGCCTGGCATTAAGGTCAGCAGAATGAGCTTTATACTGTGCAAGAGTGCTGAACTCTTCAGGGGTATGCTATATTGTGAAATGCAGTGTAAACATCCTAAAGGCTGCTCTCCATTAACCCACTGTAATATTCTAAACTGTCCTTTAGGGGGTCTAAGCAATATAACCAAATATCTTCATGTGTGTAAGGTCTACCAAAAAAATAAACGCACCCCACCATGAAAAAAAAATATAGTATATATACTGTATATCATTAGATAAAGGTAATGATCCATCTCTATGTTTAAGAATAAAGTTAATGTTGATTTTTAAAAAAATAGGGGTTTACTCAGTGTACAGCATCACTTCTGCCTTAGACGGAAATCGTCATCCACACATTTGAGACATGGAAAGGGCAACCTTACCATTGCCCACTGGTGAGTAGGGAAACCCACATCCTGTTCATGCCACATACTCTACTTCTCCATCTCCAGTATCATGGGCAATGGGAGCCTGGGAGCTACCCACCCCAGGCTGAGACCAGGTCCACCCATAGAAGGCCAAAGTGGTGGTGCCACTCCTCCATCATACAGCCAGTCAAACCTACCCTCTTATCCCAGATGGGCCCAAATGGGGAAAGTCCCATTGCTACCATATTGGTATCTGGAAAATGCCACAAAGTCTATGGGAATTTGCCCACACCCCTCCGTATACTGAAAAAAAAAACATATACTGTAATAATACCTTTACTATTGATAAAAAAATATTAAAAATGCAAAAATATTCACTTTGTATGTCCTCCACCCATGAATTTATAGCTCTCCTCCATGGAACCAGATATTATCAACCCCATAGGTTACTCCATTGAGCTCCCAATTCCATAGTTAGTCTTCCTTATATACAATTTAACACAAATTCCAAACCTGGAAATAGAAAAAAATAAATACATTTAAACAATTAGACAGACAATGATTCTGAGCATGCAAATATATGTAAATATATTATAGTATCTTCCAAATATTTTGCAAAAGGGCTTAAAGCTTAGGATCTCATTTAGTCATGGAGGTGTAGTTGCCTTTAAGCTGTAAATCCATTTTGTCGCAAAATGTGTTGCTCCCTATCTTCCCCTTTCATTTTCTTGAACAACCTCCAAAGCGACAATTTATTGTGAGATATATCATAATTATGATAGATCCCCACATAGTGGACTATGGAATTTGTAATCTTCCCATTTTCAATATAGTAAACATGATACAGGATCCTTTTGGAAAACATTCTTTTTGAATTTCCAACATGAAAGATACCACATATAGATGCCATCACAATTTTACAAAGTGTTTGTGACAAAAAGTAGTGCCATCCAGTAAAAGGATTCTATCTGTTCCTAGGAGCACAATTTCTTAATCTGCCACAACATGACGTACCATGATTGGGGCATATTTCTTCTCTAATTGTCACTTCATATTGACCCCTATCATCTTGGCTTGGATCTTGACTTTTTGCATGTGATTTGGGGTGTCACTCCTACACTATTCTATGTTATACAAAGTGAACCACACTTGTAGCTAAAGGAAGGACAGGAGAGAGCAGCAGGTCTTCTTAAACTTTTCAGTTGTGTGTCATTTTGGCTGGCAGGGTGGTGCCTAACTTTTGCATAGGAAAAATGTTCATTGTAACCAGTCTGAAAAGTTTGCAGTGACAACTGTTTTTAAAGAAATCTTTGGGCTCATGTAGCACCCCCAGGTATGAGACCGGTTTGAAGTTATTCTGCAGTGACTGATAAACATTTAATTTTCTGGAGTTTATCTCATTTCTTCATTCTCCAACATACAGTATTTTTTTTTTATTAGAGTTTCTTTTTACTTTGTTGAGAGTTTTGGGTGGACAAGGTGCTGATGAGTTGGTTCAGGCTGCATGGCTGGATTGGTCCTTATTGGTAGTATTTGAATTTATACTGATTGCACATATATTGATTTTTTATGCACTTGTATATACTTAAGTTGATATCATTTTATTGGTTGTGCACTGCATATTTGTCATTTTGATGCACAGGTTTATATTTGATATGTGATATTCATAGTTGTTGGGGAAAATTTAGTGCTGACTCTATACACACATAGGATCTTATATTTATTCAATGCCTCACCATTAGATAGAAGACACCAGTATTTACCCTTTTTGATATTGTACGACCCTTCTCTTATTCTTTTTTCAAAGAGTTTTTACTAAAGCCTTTCTGTATTAACATCTCCTGTAAGTCATTTGCTTTACATTTAAAGTACTGTTCATCAGAACAATTCCTGGGTATCCGTTTTATATATAAAACTACAGATGTTTACGTGGATATCCTTTAATATTACAGGTGGTCTTGTATAGCCCTAGAGATTTTCTCCTGTAGGGACTATACACAACTTATTGTGAGCTGACAGATGAGGGCCAACACAGTGAAGTAATTTTCCTTAATGCTGAGGAGACACTTCCAGAAGTCCTCTCTACAATATTTATTTTGTTTGTTTCTTATTTTTTTGTTTTCTTCCATTGACTGTTTGGCTCACCCAGGAAAGGTTTGGTGTGGTGGCAGTCCCCAGTTTCCCGATCCTATTATCTGCTAAAACTAAATAAATATATTTTGTGTTATAATACATCATATTGTTGTATTATAATTACTTTATTGAATGTAGATTTATGATGTTTTTAATAATGTATTTCCACAGAGGAAGGCTAACATGGGACCCTTTTTGTTTTGTCTCTGAAAGTGAATAGCTCAACACCACATTTACCCCTTAATTATGTTATCCCCCCTTAATCACCTCTTCTCAAGACAGAATAAATTCAGATCAGCTAATCTTTCCTCATAGCCAAGTTCCTTCATGCCTCTTATCAGCTTCGATGCCCTTCTCTTCACTTTCTTCAGTTCAACGGTATCATTTTTGTGAACTGTTGCCCAAAACTACACTGCATATTGCAGATGAGGTATTAATAATGATTTGCACAGGTGCAAAATTATGTCTGTCTGTTTCTCTTTCTCTCTGGAGTCTATACAGTTGTGACCAAAATTATTCAACCCCCACTGAAATTGAGTGTTTTGGCCAGTTTGACATTGCTTTTGATCATTCAGTCATCTTGCTTACATTTACATTAAAGAGGCACTTGTAGGTCAGACAAATATAACATAACAGTTATAATGAAATAACCACAAATGTCTTTTCTGTGCTCACAGCATTATCAGTTTTATTCAACCCCCAAGTGACATTCAATCTTAGTACTTAGTACAGCATCCTTTTACAGTTATAACAGCTTTTAAACGTGAAGCATAGCTTGACACAAGTGTCTTGCAGCGATCTACGGGTATCTTCGCCCATTCTTCATGGGCAAAGGCCTCCAGTTCAGTCACATTCTTAGGCTTGCGCACTGCAACTGCTTTCTTTAAGTCCCACCAGAGGTTCTCAATCGGATTTAAGTCTGGTGACTGCGATGGCCACTCCAAAATGTTCCAGCCTTTCCTCTGCAACCATGCTCTAGTGGACTTGGAGGTATGCTTGGGATCATTGTCCTGTTGAAAGGTCCAACGTCTCCCAAGCCTCAGGTGTGTGACGGACTGCATCACGTTTCCATCCAATATCTCCTGGTACTGAAGAGAATTCATGGTACCTTGCACACGCTGAAGCTTCCCTGTACCTGCAGAAGCAAAACAGCCCCAAAGCATGATTGACCCTCCACCATGCTTCACAGTAGGCAAGGTGTTCTTTTCATCATAGGCCTTGTTCTTCCTCCTCCAAACATAGCGTTGATCCATGGGCCCAAACAGTTCTAATTTTGTTTCATCAGTCCACAGAACACTATCCCACAACTTTTGTGGTTTGTCCACATGGCTTTTGGCATACTGCAGTCGACTCTTCTTATTCTTTGGAGACAGCAAGGGGGTACGCCTGGGAGTTCTGGCACGGAGGCCTTCATTACGCAGTGTGCGTCTTATTGTCTGGGCTGAAACTTCTGTACCCACATCTGACAAATCTTTTCTCAGTTCCTCAGCAGTCACACGGGGACTTCTCTCCACTCTACGCTTCAGGTAGCGCACAGCAGTCGAAGTCAGCATCTTCTTTCTGCCACGACCAGGTAGCGTTTCAACAGTGCCCTTTGCCTTGAATTTGCGAATGATGCTTCCTAAGGTGTCTCTTGGTATGTTTAACATCTTTGCAATCTTCTTATAGCCATTGCCCTTCCTGTGAAGAGAAATCACCTCTTCTCTTGTCTTCCTGGACCATTCTCTTGCCTTCACCATGTTTGTAACCACACCAGTAAATGTCTAGAAGGAGCTGAGTATCACAGTCATTTTAAAGCTGCCTAATTGGTGCTTATTATGCTTGATTGCTGCTCGGTGACATCCACAGGTGTTTTCAATACCTGATGGAAAGCACCTGTATGAACCTCTGTTCTTCAGAGTGGTAGTCTTTAAGGGGTTGAATAATTGTGGCAATGAAGAAACCACATAAGAACCATTTACTACTGTATTACATAAACAATTGATGTCATTTTAGTTGCATTTGGGTAGTTACAACGTCCTTGTAGGATTTGATTCTGAATACAATTCCAAATGTACACTATAGTCCCTAAACCCCTTTACAGCATTGGGGGTTGAATAATTTTGGTCACAACTGTACCTCTTTTAACACAAGCAGGTTTTTTTTAGCTTTAGAAACTTCAGCTTGGCAATGTTTGCTATTAGCAAGTCTA
This sequence comes from Staurois parvus, assembly GCF_062004578.1. NCBI lineage: Eukaryota > Metazoa > Chordata > Amphibia > Anura > Ranidae > Staurois > Staurois parvus. The sequence goes on from NW_028317808.1 coordinate 3,624,122, forward strand.
TGATCTACCAGAACACCCAGATCCTTCTCAATAATTGACTTTTTAATCTGTTCTCCTCCTATAATGTATGATTCAAGGTTCCACCAGCGTGTGAGTGCTCCCAATGTCTACCCCCAGCAGCTGAACAAAACACCAACGCCCCTTGATGTATCAGAGTTCAATATAAATATAGCTGTCCAGCACCTCAGGAATACATTAACTGTCAAAGGTGGGTACTCTACTGCCACTCACTTCCCCAGACTCATAATGGATTTTTTGGTTTAATATAGCTTTACAACACCCCTGTCTCTGTGTTCTCTGTTCCTATTGCTTTCACTTCAATATTTCCACATCTTTCAAAAAATCTTCATTTGATCACATTTACATCCTTCAAAAAAACCCAGATAGTGCAGTAATTTCTAGAAAGTTACTATATTGTGCTCACATGTGCACGTGACAATAAGGAGTAAAAGATTACCAGTGATATGTGACTTCTCATTCCTCCTGCTTATTCTCTTACCTACTTTAAACTTTAAAAGGCTTTTCAATCAATCAGATAATCTGTCATCATCTGTGGTGGAGTTCCCAGGAGAGGAGTTGTACAGTTTCCTACAGAATTCCATAAAGTGGTTAGCAATCTCCTGAGAGAAGAACAGAGATTTCTCATCACCATCACTCATGCTTAAACACCGAGTGTCTCTAACTGCATTCAACAACAGTCTCCCAGGCTTAATTCTCCATTCATAGGAACATTGCCAGGTTGTAACGTATTAAGCTTTAACCACTTTACATCCACCCTATAGCATAGTTTTCTGCTGTGAAATGTCACAGAACAAACCGATCTACAAGTCCTGGAGAGCAGTTGCTTGCCAGCACCTGCCGGTCATTGGTCAGGGAGGATGAACATAGCTGTGTCTATGTTTACATAAATACAGTTGTGTTGTGACAGGAGGAGTCATGAATTGAGTGTCTCTGCAGAGCTGAGAACATGATCCATCACTTCCCATAGTAAAAGCACCACCAAGTGTACAGCAAGCACATAGCTAGGCACACACTTAACCCTTTGATCAGCCTAGATTTAACCCCTTCCCAACCAGTGTCATTAGTAAGTGATCAGTGTGTATTTTTAGCTCTGATCACTGTATTAGTGTCGCTGGTTCCCACAAAGTGTCAGATAGTATAAAAATGTCTGCCGTAATATTGCGGTTCTACTATAAGTTGCGAATCGCTGCCATTAGTAGTATAAAAAATAAAAAAAATCCAGTATATGTACCATAGTTTGTAGGAGCTATAACTTTTGCACAAACTAATCAATATACAATTATTGGGATTTTTTTTTACCAAAAATATGTAGCAGAATACATTTTGGCCTAAATTTCTGAAGAAATTTGATTTTTAATTTTTTTTTATTGAATATGTTTTAAAGCAGAAAATACAAAATATTGCTTTTTGCTCAAAATTGTCACTCTTTTTTTGTTTATAGCGCAAAATGTAAAAACTACAGAGGTGATCAAATACCACCAAAACCAAAGATCTATTTGTAGGAAAAAAAGGAGATCCGACTGCCTGACAAAAAGGGTTGATACATCCATACATCGACCAATTGTTTTGCATGAAGGAGTTGTTTGAAACACCTAAGACATACATGAGAAAGGTGGGAAGAACCTCTGGAGATGTCTACCAATGGGTCTAATGCTACATTCAAATCTCCTCCTAAGATGAGAACATTCTCCACAAAAAAATCCAGCCCCTCTAGGCACGTGGTCAGAAAGACAATCTGATTCGTATTAGGGATATAAAGGTTTGCCAGAGTCTCCATGGTTCCTCCAGGGCTCCCTTCACAAACAAGTATCTACTCTGATCATCAGCTTTACCATCATTCCACAGCCATTTATTGTTGTGGGCGAGAATGATGCTTACACCCCTGAATTTTGAATTTGGGGAGGTACTATGATAAACAAAGGGATAAAAAAATTGATAGGTCATTCAGTTTTTAAATGGGTCTCCTGGAGAAAGGTAACCTGGATTCTATCCCTCCACAAGTCCTCTAACACCCTTGCTCATTTTGTTCATTTTCCCACAATGATCAGTGCTTTAACTGTCCAGGACATAAATTTGGTGGGCAGTTTAGGCATCAATTTTGGACTGCAGTATCAAGGGAAGACGTTTTGCAAGAGGACCAGAGAGGGAAAAAATAAAAAGGGGGGGTGGGGGAAAGTGTTCCCCTATGTGAGCCAACAACAATTGTTCACTGTGTGGAAGTAAAAGGGGTCCCTTTGAGTATAAAACAGAAAAAGAAAGGAACAAACAATCTGGTTCCTGGAAACAAATGGTCTCTTTATAAAAAAAAAAAAAAAAGTGCAGTCCACCTCACAAAATCCAAGAAAGGGAAGTCTGGAGCTCCCTATTTGGGGTGTGAAAAACTAAAACAAGGCATGTGAGAGACATACCACTTGAGTTCTCCAAACCATAAAAGCTGAGCAGAACAGATGTTGAATAATCTTAAACAACAAAATGTTATCAGAAAGACGTAAAAACATGCACCTAATCACAAGTGAAGATAAGCTCTATCATACTGTATATGCAGAAGAGATCAAAAACAGTGTCTGCAGACCTCGGCAGAAATGACAAGCTTTACAGTGCCATCCATAAGTTAGGAGTAAGAGTAAGCCCCTGTGGTATCCGTAACCCACCCAATATTATTCCAAAAAGGATAGTATTAGGGAAATCCTAGAGAACCAGGGTCACAATTAGCAAAATAAAATTGTGGGCACTTGAATTTGCCTACTCAAAAGAGCATAAAAAATTAAATAGATAAACAATATCTTGAGGTCAAGCCTAGACATGTCTAGATTGCCCAATTGACCAAACCAGTGGAGAAGAAGGACAAAGACTACAAGGCCCTGGGAACACTTAGAACCGATAGCCAACATTTCTCCATAAAGATGGGTTATAAGTGCGGAGCAATTCCCCTATGAATAAACAAGAGCAGAAAGCAGTCTCCACATGTCTGGTAAACCAATACTAGAAGCCCTTGTACAAATATGAGAAGGAACAAGGCTCGCATGGATTGCCAGCTGTAACCCTCCAGTCAGAGAAAAATCTGACCTCCAGTAGAAACAGAAAAGGCTATCACCAGCATTTAAATGGATAGCATCTAAAAGGCACTACACCAGGGCCCAAAATGATCCCCAGAGCATAGCACTAAACGTGATGCCATCAAACTATCCCCCATGATGCTGGAGAGTGTATTAACTGGTTCTCCTGGCCCCAGAGAAAAGATAATCATAAACCAATAGTTAGGGGTAGGACAGACCCCGAGAGTGTCACAAAAAAAAGAGAAAGTATGAACCAGCATTAGTTTAAAACCTGTGGTAAAACCCTTAGAACAAAGGACAGTGGTGATAAGGTGATACCTCAGAAAGGGACAAAACCAAAGGTCTGGAGATTAGAAGTCTAGTAATGCAGGGCTGATGAAGTGCCAAATCAAACCTGTGTCTTGTCACATCAAAGGCTAGCGGAGCTGCAGCATGGTAAAGAATGCAAAGAAAAAGAAGCATCTTCTCAAGGCACAGATTCTTGGATAGGCAATGAAAACCTGGAGTCCTGCTATTCCAGTGAGGCATATCAAGAAACATAACAATGTAAAAAAGACCCTGATTGAAGCCATGTGGGTTAGGACAGTCACAGTTCATTTGCTGAGGGGTCAGATCCCCAAGGACTCCTTGCAGATCTGAATTTTTGTTGTTATTGGCGTTAGGGGAAAAGGGAAACCTGGTCTTGAAGCTGATGGTCAGTGGTAAGGGTCAGCCAATGTGGTATGGCAATTGGTTCAGTATCCAGGAATGTGAAAAAATCCAGTAGTTGTCATTGTTGGTGAAGGAAGAAAGAGCGACCAGCCTTCTTTATTTCGAGGTGGAATGGGTGGCCCCAGTAAGTAGCATCCATGGTCTGCAGATGTTGCAAAAGGGGTTCAAAAGTCATCGCTTGTACCAAGTATGACAGGACATATCTGGGAAAAAAAAGTGATAGTAGCACCATCAAAATTCAGCTACTTCTTTACCCATGCTAGGCTAGCAGTGGACTACTGGATGCCTCGGATTATATTGTTGTTGTGACAGCTATGGTTCTCATTGTCATCCAACGCTAGCCAAAATTGAGTGACCATCTGCATATATGATTGCTGAGAGGCTTCCAAAGCTGCTAGCTGGGCTTTTACAGTCTCACTAGTGTGTTCAAGTAAGGAGACTCTAGAGTCTGTCCGTGTCACATCCTGATTCATTGCTCAGTTTCACCCTTTAGGGCTCCTTCAATGCAGGCAGCCATGGTATCCAGATCAGCTTTGAAAACTGCAAGCAGTGACACTAGCATGTGGTCTGCTGGGAGTGGAAGAGCAGTAGATACTTCCAAGACTGGAGCTGATGCTGGGCCTAGGTGAGAGGAGTCACTTTGGTGCAGTGAGCTCAGCTGGGGATCTGGGGAAGTCCCGTCTGTTGTCTTCACCTGCGATCCTGTAAGTGAAGCTGTGGTAGTTGCTGTATGGTCGGTTCCTGGGATGCCTTGTTGGGGACAGAAGCTGAACATCTGGCAGGAGTTAGCAGAGGGAAGAAGTCCTCCTTAGGCATGGGATTGAAAAGTTGAGACTGTGGACGTAAGCTGTGTATGGAGCACTAAGGGACTGTAGCTCTTCCTATGCACGTCTGCTTGGCTCCATGTTCTAGCCACACCTCCCCCATGCATATTCCATCTTGATTAAACAAATAACTGCATTTTGTAGACTAAAGACTTAAAAATAGTATACATTTGCAGCAAGATTTTTAAGCCTTTTGTTAGTCTGCTATTTCAGAGGCAGGAAGTTGGCAGATTTCATGAAAAACTAAAAAGTCTATTCCTAGAATTAAAGACTGAAAGGGATAGAGCAAACAATCAGTAAATGAAATAAAAAAAAAAAGTTTATTAAGAGACTGAAGATAGAAAAATGTTTCAGATTTCCGCAGGACCAACATCTTCCAAGTTAGCATTACAGATTTTAAGCCTGTGTGGACAAACTGCAATGTCTGAGGGACTGAGTGGAAAAAGTGCAAACTGAAATAAAAAATTAGTGTCTTGATTCAGAGACTGAAAATGGAAATCATTTACAGTTTAGCACCACAGCTATTAGTCCTTTTTTGACAGACCTCTTTGTGATTGAGCAGGCAAATTGTATCTGTAAAAATAGTGACTATTTGTATCAAATGTAAAAGAAAAAATGTACTGATTTGCTGCACATCTTTAAAGCCTTTATTGGAAACGGACACAATTTTGGAGGGAAGGAACAAACACATTGTATGTAGAATTAAAAATAAAATGAGTGTCTTTTTTCAGAGTCTAAAGATGGAAAAATGTCACAGATTTTCACCACATATATTAAACCTGTATAATCAGGTTGCTATTTACAGTATGAGACTGAGCTGACATATTCCATCTGTAAAGAGTCTTTTTTGTGTTAAATTGAAAATAAAAAAACTTGAACCAATTTGAATAACAGCTTTGAGACCCTTATTGAATAGGCCAAAATTTCTGAGCAAGCATATTGCATCTGGAAGTGAAAATGTTGTAATATCTTGTTTTAGAGACTGAAAATGGGAAAAGGTTAAAGATTTGCACAGATATAAAGCTTGTATTCACATGCTGCAATTTCTGAACTATTGAGTCGGCATATGGAAAAATATAGGTTCCATTAGGGAACAATTGAAAATATAAGCATATTATAGATTTGCACTAGACTTTCAACCCTTCATCAGAATAGGCCACAAGTTATGAGGGAAGGAGTACGCAGACTGTATTTGCAAACAAAAGAATTGACTTTTTCACTGACTAAATAAAGAAAAAGTATTATTAAAAACACCTTAAAACCAATCATTAAAATTTGGTCATTGGTCACATAAAAAAGCATCATAGCATCACCCATATATATTCATCTGCCTCTACCCCTATCTAATAACTTAGCATATGTATATACTGTATGTATTATATGTTAAAAACTCCTACTACTTCGTCTACCATGTGAGATATTACCATAAACCTGCAGACAAAGGGGGATCCATTGTAATAATGGATACAGAAGAATATGAAATGGAAGTGTTTGGACCACTAGCAGATAAAGACATTTTTTTGCTCCTGAATAATAATCCTGCTTCCTGTGTGCAAACTAGGATTAAAAGAATTGTTTCATAGGCCATATGTAAGGGTATTATTGACAGTGACACACAAATCTTTTGAGTTTGAGTACCCTGTTACTTCTGTAATGCAATCCAAAAATACATAAAGATCCTATTAGGATCTCTAGGGCATCCCATAGTGTCTTTGACGGAGTCGGTTACAACACCAATAACCAAATATTTGGATAAATGTTTAACGCCAATTCTTAAGAATCGTTCTTATATAAGGGATACTGAGCATTTTTTTAATAAACTCAATGATGTTCCTGTTGGGTCTGGCTCTGTTCTTGACACTTGGGATGTTGCAAATGTATATACAGCAATCCCCCATTATCTGGGTATTGAAGCATGCCGGCAGCCTCTGAAGAGTTCTAAAATGTAGAATCCCACACAAAGTGTGTTCCTGCTACAACTCAACTGTTTTTCTTGAAGAAAAGTTCTTCCTTTTTAAGAACATTTATTATTTACAGCTCAGTAGGGGAGTGGAGATGGGCTTCAGTGTCACCCCCCTTGTCTGTAAATGCATTTATGAAAAAAATAGAAAATGTATTTACAGTATATATAACAACATTTTATTAAAGTAAAATTTTGTCTGTTGGTACGGATTTATGAATGATGCATTTGCAGTAATGGTAGGAAACCTGGAGTCCCTATCACTTTCAACATGTGCTTGAATTGTTTTATTCCTAGCCTTAGGTTCAGCATGTCAATGAATAAAAGTGAGATTCCATTTCTAGATACCAAGTTGAAGATTCGAGGTGAGCATATTTGGAGTGATCTGTATATAAAACCTATGGATCATAACCAGCTACTACACTTTACTAATTTTTATCCTCCTGGGGTTTTTAAGTTTATTCCCTGTAGTTAATAAACTCATGTATCTAGAATTTGTCAGTGAGCTTGAAGATTATAGAAAAAGATTGAGTGAGATGGAGGTTAATCTCTGACAAAGGGAATGTCCTGCTGATGCTGTTAAAAAAAGAATAAAATAATTTGTCTTGCACCAAGAATAAATGGATACTCGGTTGGAGATTATCCATGACCTCCCAATTCCATGCCTTCTCTACTCGGTTTACAATATTATTAAAAAGCACCGGCCGATTTACAATATTATTAAAAAGCACTGGCCGATCTTGAGCAGCAATTACCCCTCTGTATTAGAATTTTGTTTTCCCTTCTTTACCATCATATCATCGAGGAAAAACTATACATGACAGATTGATCTGATCGGAGCAATATCATCCATCAGTACCAGTAACAACGTTTTTTGGTTCCCACAACAGTGGTTCTTACCTTTGCTTTAATTGCATACAATGTTCTAGTATGCCTAAGGGGAAATCTTTCTCCCATCCACATAGGGGATACAATATAAGCATTAAGGACTACTACACTTGTCAATCACCTTATGTAGGGTACATAATAAAATGTACTGGCGGTTTTCTATATGTTGGAGAAACCACACAGGAGGTTAAAGACTGTGTTGCCCTGCACAAATACTCAATTAGAGACAAATTAGTACAGTAACCTTTAGCTAGGCATTTCGTTAAGAAGGGACATACAGTCTCACAGCTTAAATACATGGTAATTGATAGGGTACCCCAAAACAGAGATGGAGGTAATAGAAAATTGATGAGAGGTCCAATGGATCCATCGTCTGGATACTTTGTACCTTAAAGAGCTAAACTCCAGTTTTGACTTTTATTTATTTCTTTAATTGTGATTTGAATTTGTAACATCATAAGTGAAGGATGTAATTTTTGTAGGTGAATATTATTTCAGCTATTTTAATATTTCTAATTATTATTATTATTAATTATTTTATTATAATAGGTGCCATTTCAGGACTTAACTTACATGAGGTAGGAGAATGATTATATTTCGTTAGTCTTTTACCTAATCTTTATATTTTTGTTTAAAACAGAGAGCAAAAAAGTGAGCGCTTTCAATAGACAAGCAGCTGAAGCACACAGGATAACCAAAAAAAAATCCTCACATGAAAATAAAATAAAAGTGCAGCGCTAAAATTAAATGTGACACAATAAAAAGCGATCATAAAAAGTCCCAATTATGGTGACCTAGGGTAACAATGCACACTAACCAGAAGTGCACATAAATAGTGCAGTGTAGTAAGGATGAAGTTCATAAAGTAGTCATCAGCATGGAGAGGGTAGATGTATTCCCTTGATCAATGAAGGTCCACATGATGATACAAAGCTAGGCAAAAGAAATCCACTAGATGGCAGAAGATGATCACGGATCCACCAAAGAAAAAACCGCTCCTTCACTGTACACCAATGATATCTAAGGGAAAAGATGCTCCCTACAAGGGATCAAGAAAAAAATGCCCATAGTGAAGTACAGTTAAAGAATATTTATTAAAAAGTATTTAAGGTAGGCAGGATGCATCCAGTAAAATTGCAAAAATAGCATACGAAGAAAAACAGACAGGACTAACCATCCTGTCAGATGTAGTGGCCGCCGGAGCTCCACGATGCTCCGACGGCGTGACGTCACATTTTTTCATGTTACTGAAAAAATGTTGATTAAGCTGGTAAGTAATTAATTACTTGGTTACAGACTTTTCAATTGATGTACTGTACTGTATATATGCATGTGAATACTTGTATTATTGTATGTGTTCTTTTCTGAAGAAGGGTGCTAACCTCATAGCCCTAAACTGTTGTAAAGAGCACACAATGTAATGTTTGTAATTTTTGGACATTTTTAGAATTACATTTTAAGTGCAGCAATCCCTCTCTGTTCTCTCTGTCTCTCTCTCTCTCTCTCTCTCTATAGAGAGAGAGAGAAAGAGAGAGAGAGATGACTTAGTAACCACATTAATTTATTTTTTTATTTTCCAGTAGGGAGGATGGCAGGTTATAGCTGAACATTTGGCAGACACATTCTGCTTCTCCAAGCAGCCATGGATGTGTATATCTAGAACATATAATTGAAATTAGTACATGCGTTGCATACAAACATTATTAACATCCATATACTAGTCAATCTTGTATATTGATATACATCATAAAATATTGTTCCTCTCTACATACCAAAGGAATAGTGATTCACCATATAAAGCTAAATTACCCCCCTTGGGATATTGGGGGGGGGGGGGCAGGAGCATATCAGGTGGACCACATAGGTGTGAATCCTAAATCAAACAAAAGGATAGAAAAAAGAGAAGTCACACTCTCAAAATAAAGATGTCAGATTGTGTAATCCAGGTATGCAGTATCCAAAGTTGCCCTCCATATCTATTTCTAAATGCCTATGAGTGTTTGTTTTAAACCACCTACATCCTCCTCTTGTTAGCTCAGTGGAAAATCTGTATCATTACAGATACATGGGTTAGCAATTCCAATATATGTATATGATATCCTACCTTCAATATCTCCACATGGAGGGATGATGGATTGTTTTAAATTTTCACCAATAGGATGTTTCAGAAGGCCACCACTATATCTCACTCTAGGCTATTCCACTTAAATGCACACCTGATGTTCATTCTTTGGGCAGTATATTAGGCAAGACACAAAGAAAAGCTTGCCCCATGCATTTCAAACATTAAAAATATCATACTTAACATTAAGTCTTTAAATCCTTCATGGCTCAATGTATTATATTAACAAAAAAGAATCATTTATTTCCCTACCTTGGTATATAAAGGATTTGACAGCCCATTTTTATTTCCATATTCATGGTTGGTACAATTCCAGGAGCTATAGGAGGAGTAGTAATCAGGCTTATTGTTCATTTATTTTTTCAAAAAGGGCTATAGATCTACCTCCCATCCCTCCCATCAGTCAAGATAACAAGTTACTTTTACATTGCCCAGAGTACTCTCACAGGTGGAGGTGCATCTGCCAAACCATCACAAGGTGACAGTGAGCATGTCCTCCTCTTTTATTCCACCCCACTATTAATGACTCATCTGTCAAAATTATGGTGATGTCATCACACATGTTCAATAGTGTGCCACAGAGCAATTGCTTCCTGGATCCCAGGTCCTCACTTTTCTCCCCCCACCCCCACAGAGAAGTGCCACTCACTACCCAGTCCGAGCTCCTTTCTGAAATCGTAGATCCAACAGGTGGGGCCAGGCATGTGCATTAGGATCCACAAAGGCCTCCACCACCATCTTAGAAAATGCACACAGGTAAATCTATGTAAAGGTACAGCTCCATCTCGTGGATAATGTTAAAGCTGAACTCCAGAAAAAAAAATTTCCTCCCATCGAGTGGGGCTGTGCCCTCACTGCACAGGTTAACTGCTTGTTTTTGTCTAGGGGAGAAAAGAGCAGAGCAATACTTACATAATCCTCTGATGCTCCCAGTGAATCGTTCCTGATGTCACCGTGCCCAGAGCAGGCTGAATAGATCAATAACAGACACTCACTGGACATGGGGGGGGGGGGCACTGTTTAATGGAGGATCAAAGAATTGAGTATAAGCTTTGTGTTCACCCCTAGAAAAAACGATCAGTTAACCCATGCATTACAGAGTTTCCTAGAGATGGGCTTTAAGTAAACAGATCATACTCAAAGCTTGGTAAACCAAATATGACAGAGGAAAATGAGTTCTTATTTTCCTTAGTAAGGGATCGGGAACTACCGTATATACTCACCAATGTGCATACAGTCCAACATGGGAAATCAGGCACATATGCCAAGCTACAAACCTCCAATGTATATAGAGTGTCAGTGAGCACTATGGGTGTATAGTATATAAACTGCTGGCACTAAAGGACCGCCCTTGGTATCCTCACTGGTGAATGAAAAATAAAAGGTGCAGTGCTAAACTAATGAATGAATCAAAATAAATATTCTAAAAAATGTGCATATACATAAATAAATAATAAGTGATGATAATGTGAATAGAAGCAGCAATAGAACGAATATAAGCAATATAAAAAGCAGACACAGTGAGGTGCTCTGATCAGCGCTATCAGTCTAAAGTGCAAGAGTTCATGAGTTATTATTATAGCAATAATTAATATACTGATAAGTGTGGTGATGGTATCCGTGACACTGAGTAGTCAATGTTGGGTGATATAAAATGAATAGTGACTGATAGTGAACATATATCAAATGACACAATAATGAATGAATTACCGTATTTTTCGCTCCATAAGACGCACGTTTTTCCCCCAAAAAAAGGAGGGAAAATGTCAGTGCGTCTTATGGAGCGAATGTAAAGCGGCCGGTCCGGTATTTCTGCCACCACCATGTCAGAATACTGGGCCGACCACTCATCTCTGGCCATCTCCTGCACTGTGTCCGCAGTCTCTGGTCATCTCCTGTACTGTGTCCGCAGTCTCTGGTCATTCCCTGTACTGTGTCCGCCGTCTCTGGCCATCTCCTGTACTGTGTCTGCAGTCTCTGGTCATTTCCTGTACTGTGTCCGCAGTCTCTGGTCATCCCCTGTACTGTGTCCGCAGTCTCTGGCCATCTCCTGTACTGTGTCCGCAGACTCTGGTCATCCCCTGTACTGTGTCCGCAGTCTCTGGCCATCTCCTGTACTATGTCCGCAGTCTCTGGTCATCCCCTGTCCTATGTCCACAGTCTCTGGTCATCCCCTGTACTATGTCTGCAGTCTCTGGTCATCTCCTGTACTGTGTCTGCAGTCTCTGGTCATCTCCTGTACTATGTCCGCAGTCTCTGTTCATCCCCTGTACTGTGTCTGCAGTCCATTGGTTCAGAATATTTTTTTTCTTGTTTTTCTCCTCTAAAACCTAGGTGCGTCTTATGGTCAGGTGCGTCTTATGGAGCGCAAAATATGGTAAATGAGTAATTACCGGGCAGGACCCAGTGATTGATAGCCGCGGCCGCGAATGGCACTGCAGGTAGGACATGCCCCTACCCAGAAATGCTAAATTACATATATAACATGATTATGCGCACCCATGACACTCTGTAGCAGTATTTCTGCTATAGGGACGTCGGGAAGCGGTTAATCAACTAACTCTGAGAGACAGACTGAGACTAATTCTGAGGTACATTGCTATAATGACACCAATCATTCAATTTTGCGCTGCATTTACAATCATTCTATTTTTTTTCTTTTATTTGCAGCACTGTTACCAATTATGAAGTATTTTGCTGGGGATTGTTATTACAATTGCTGACACCAATGTTGAGGGCCGCTGGCACAAATGTTGGGGGTTACTAGCCCTTATGCTGGGTGTTATTTTTGCAGACACTGACAGCAATGTTCAGGGTTATTATTTAATTCACTGTGATTGATGGTAAATTCACTTTCCTTCACAACATGTGCTATTCCATACTCATTAAACATTCAAATTTGTGATTGAGAATGAGATATAAACATTTTGTTTGATATGTCTGGCTCTCTCAATTTCTTATAACTATTTTTGGCACATTAGGCTCAGAAGGTTGCATGCCCCTGTTGTAAATGATACCAAAATAATTACACAATATTTTAGTTTATCTAGGATATTTTAAACATATGAAAATATTAATGATTGAAATGGGTGATATTGAAAGCATTATTTTTGCCCATGACTTGCTATTTTTCCTCCTGGTTTCTAAAAAGAAATAAACATAGTAACAATTTTGTGTAGTGATTTATGGTTCAAATCTACCTATAAAATGTTTCCATTTTAGATATATTAATATCTACAATAAGCCAGAGTATAATTATTCTGCTGTACACTACCATAGCTAAAATTTTGGAATGTAATGCAGGACAAAGAGCCAAATCAATCAGCCTTATTTCAATTAAGTAAAACAGTACAATCATTTAGAAACAGCCAATTTAAAGGTCACAGTAACTTTAATTTAATGCATGACCTTGAGTTTTACAGAATGTAATGTAAAGTAGCATTATTATGGTAAAGTGTGTATTGTGTGATGTAAAATGTGTCATATATCAGCAAAAAGCAAAAAACTGCAATAAGACTTTTGGTTTGATGAGGCAATTATCCTTTAGATCAACTACTATATGCATTGCACTCTTCTAGTAAACTCTATTGCAAATTCTTGCCTGCCATTTCTCCGTAAATATTTAGTTCATTAAAGTGCAGTTGACAATATGCTCTTGATAAATGTAATGTTGCACTTAATTTTATTTTATTTTCCAGGCTTCATTTTATCACTTATTTCACCTACAGTAAAATAAAATTTCCAGTGTACTGATTGAGAGGGTTAATAGTTACTTAACCTCTGCTTTAGGCTTACTAACGTTTGTTCCCATGAACAGGAGGTTCTGAGGAGAATGGAATGTTGTTATCTATGTAAGCGTTTCTAGGCCTTGAAAAATTGTAACATCTGTAATGTATTCTGATTGGTGCTTTATGGAAACTGCCTGGAATATTCAGTGTTACCACTATACTTAAACTCAAACCATAATAAAGATCTCTCTCATAGTAAAGAACTCTAGTGTTTGACGTGCATTATTCCCAAAGTACTTTGAACCTGGAATGATTGTATGGAGAGAGACAGAATAACATTGAGTTCCTAACACTGCTAAGTATCCCTAGTTCTTTGCATGTAATCTGATTTCACATAAAGTGCAAACCTTTGGAAAAGGCGATAAACCATTGCCATGGGGGAAGATAGATCACGGTCCTCAGAATGTATAATAACAAATGTAATACTTTAGCCATGACTATACAAAACAGAATTTTCTATGTATAGAAAATGATTGATACATTAAATACAGTTACTTCTTACATTCATAAGCATTTAGAAAAATGTTCTATACCCTGTTTAAACCCAAACATGTGTATGCATAATGTTTGTTTTTGTAGCTTTGTGAATTACTATTTTACTTATTTTTCTTTTGCCTGTAAACTGTCTAAAAATTGCTGCTGCAAAAGGTCTACAGAAAATAAAAAGTTTAAAGGCTTATCAACACTGTCATGATTTAGTAACAAGTGATAACATTTTACCACACTTTACCACAATATGTTACACTTTCTCCAGTGCATTGTGGTGCCATTTATTTTAAGCACTACACTGCACCTAGGCATCTTAACTCAAGTCACTTGCATTGTAGTGCACAGAATACACAGATTGGAACCATGTACATTTAAATATATAAATACAAAGAGAGGTTTCTGTACATATGATAAAAGAGATTGCTGCACTTCCTCTCACATTTTTGTGAACACAGTCACTCAACTACAATTCATTCTAGCCCATGGGTAAGTATGATATGCGTATCTGACATTTCAAATGCCACAAGTAAGTCAGGTCTTCTCTTTTGTGTGTTTGGCTTGAGTCAGCTTCTGGTATATTTTTGCTAACAATATTATTCTTGTTATGTTTTTCAAATTTTCTTAAATGTTTATATATCTCAGTATTGGTACATAGCCCTGCAGACTTTTGGACGCCTTATCAGTTCAGAACAGTACTGTAGAATTGAATTTTTCTTTAGTAAGATGTCATGCATACTTGCCAGTAGATCAACTAGCAGATTTGAAAATGCAGCTTTATAAATTAGAATATGAGGTATCCAGAGGGATTTACATGCTTTTATTCATAATTAGCTTAATTTTCTAAATGTAGCTTGAGTGTTGTTATTTGTTTATAAACTTAACTAATTATGAATGAAAGTATGGAAATTGAAATATGAAATATTTTTAATTCCACAGTGTTTTAATGGTAAAAAGACGTTTTTGCAAAATAAAGGAACATACAATGTGGTAACAAAGAAACAGAGCAGAAAATGGTGGTAGCGATTTTCCATCTCCAAGTGCCAAAACAATGCTTGATAATATATACAGTATATACCATAGTTTGTAGACTCTATAACTTTCATAAAACTAAATAATATACACGGATTTGGGTTATTTTTACCAAAGTAATGTATCAGAATACATTCTGACCTAAATGTATGAAAATGTTATAACAAAAACGAAAAAAAAATATTTTATTTTCAAAATGTGCATGAATTTTTACATTTATAGAACAAGAAATAAAAAACCCAGTGAGGATTAAATACCACCAAAGGAAAGCTCTATTTGTGTGAAAAAAAATTATGCAAATGTAATTTGGATATAGTGTTGCATAACCGAGCAATTGCCAGTTACTGTAAAGTAACACAGTGCTGAATAGCAAAAAATGCCCTGAAGGGGATTAAACTTTCTGGAGGTCAAGTGGTTAATAGAAAGCAATTTAAGACACAGTTGTATTTCAACCAGATTATGTTGTTTTTCTGACTCATAATCTAGAAATCATATTGATTTTCTGCACAGAATATAAATAGTTCTAATTAGAGGCAATTTAAGAAGAAAAGAGCAGGCAAGCTCCATCTATAAACCAAAAATTAGATTTTATTTTCCCTGTGACAAAGAAAAAAATGCTTTGAGGAATTATCCGCACATACTTCAAAGCATGCTTTATAGGTAAAGAGTCAAAGTGGGTAGCTTTTATGTAAGGTATGTAGAGTGTGTATTCCAAATTTCCCAGCTGAGGAGCAAAATGAGAAAACATAGTTGTTCATTTTGAATGATGAAATAAAAAAAAAATGTAATGTGTGAGCTGACAATTAAAGTGATTGTAAACCTTCACCTTGTTAAACACCCCATTCAGTTTAAAATAAAGAATAAAGGTAAAACAATTATGTTTAGATATTAAAAAAAATAAATACCTTTGTTTTCCCTTTTTTTATAAGTGATCACGTTTACTCTATTCTCAGCTGCATAAAAGGGGAAGGAGAAACATCAGGGCACTAAACTTCCCCAAGCTGTGCGGATGGGGGTCTGGACAAGTCTGATCAATGGAAGAAAGCAGGGTGAGTTCCCAGCATAGCTAGAGAACTGACCACAGTGTTTTCTCCTGCTTAGCGTAGTCAGTTTTTGATAGGAAAGCAGAGGGACTGGCAGGAACACCAAGGAATTCACACAAAGAGAAAAGGATACATGTACAGTACATGGTACAGCAGGCACACATCAGGAATATGAAATGTTGGGTTTACATATTCTTTAAATCAAGACCATTATTGGCAAATGTCTTGCCAATGCCTTGCACTTGAATAGAGGTCAAGACTTTGACCAATGAAAGCTTTGGCAAAGTGTTATGGGAAAGTTGGTGAGTAACAGCCCAAACATTTGGGTTTTGGACAAATGTTCGGTCCTAACACTCAGCTCATCCCTATTACACAGAACATCTGGAAACACTCATGTTCCTTGACATGTACACTGCTCAATAAAATTAAAGGAACACTTTTTAATCAGAGTATAGCATCAAGTCAACTAAACTCCTGGGATATTGATCTGGTCAGTTAAGTAGCAGAGAGGGTTGTTAATGAAAATAACAACAGGTGCACTAGATGGGCAATAATGACACGACCCACAAAACAAGAGTGGTTTAACAGCGTTTTGAAGGGAGATACCTTCTTCATCAGAGCTCTGATGAAGTGGGGATATTCCTTCAAAACTCATCAACTTTATGCTGAGTGTCTCCCATTTTGGTAGGACTAGCACGTGTCTCATACTCCAGTGTTCCAATTTTGGACTTTATATGCGTTTTATATTGCTACATTTGTGAGTATACATCTTATTTTAATAAATTCACACTTTTTTACTGAGGTAATGTGCGCTTTCTTTTGTTCTCATTTACAGGATGAGCACTGCCAGAGCTCTACAAAATGACCTCCAGCAGGCCACTGATGTGAATGTCTCTGACCAAACAATCAGAAACAGATTTCATCAGGGCGACCTGAGGGCCCTATGTCCTCTAGTTGGTCCTGTGCTCACTACCAGGCACCATAGAGCTTCATTGGCATTTGCCATTGAACACCAGAATTGGCAGTTCCGCCACTGGCACCCTGTGCTTTTCACAGATGAGAGCAGGTTCACCCTGAGCACATGTGACAGATGTGAAAGGGTCCGGAGAAGACATGGAGAACATTATGATGCCTGTAACATCATTCAACATGACCATTTTGGTGGTGGATCAATGATGGTCTGGGTAGGCATATTCATGGAGGGACGCACAGACCTCTACAGGCTAGACAATGGCACCCTGACTGCCATTAGGTATCGGGATGAAATCCTTGGACCCATTGTCAGAACCTATTGTGGAGCAGTGGTTCTTGAGTTCCTCCTGGTACACAACAATGCCCGGCTTCATGTAGAGAGAGTATGCAGGCAGTTCCTGGAGGATTAAATAATTGATATCATTGAATGGTCCCCACATTCACCTGATCTAAATCCAATAGAACACCTCTGGGATATCATGCTTTGGTCCATCTGATGCTGCTAGGTTGCACCTCAGACTGTCCAGGAGCTCTGTGATGCCATGGTCTAGATCTGGGAGGAAATACCCCAGGATACCATCCGTCGTCTCATTAGGAGCATGCTCTGACATTGTCAGGCATGCATACAAGCACGTGGGGGCCATACAAACTACTGAGTGCCATTTTGAGTTGCTGCAATTAAATTTCAGCAAAATAGACTAGCCTGCTGCATCATTTTTTCACTTTGATTTTTTGGGGTGTCTTTGAATTCAGTTCTCTGTAGGTTGATAATTTTAATTTCCATCAAACATTGGGGCATCCTTATGTTCATAATACATCACCCAGTCCATATCAGTATAGATATCCAGCATGATCATTTTCCCCCATTGAGATCTGATGTGTTTTCAAAGTGTTCCTTTAATGTTTTGGAGCAGTGTATTTTCAGAGACCTCTACTTGTTAGTAGAGCATAACTTTCTTACCCATTTTCATTCTTCCAACACATCTGATTCTGTTTGTTTCAATGATTGGATTTTAACCTACTTGTTATCTTGTCAGTCATTAGCTCCTGATACAAAGCTCCTTTAAGGAGTGGTGGGCTCCCTCCAGCTTACCTGCCCTCAGTCTATCCATTATTATGCGTGTGCTTTTACTATGGAGGCTCTCAAAAGTTATAGATTTGGGGTTGCAGATAGTACCTGGGTGCCATGAAGAAGCTCTGCAGCTTACACATTTAATGTGTGCAATCTAGATCCCTGTTTTAATGTGAACTGTTGGACAGGACAATTTGGTTGGATTCAGGCTGCTTGGTAAGTTGAGCTGGGAATTTTTCTTTGTTGTTGTTTGACGTTCTTTGCCCTTCCATGTGCTCCTTGCTGCAAAGGCCAGTTATAGATTGGGGCAGTTGCCATTGTTTGTACTATTGAGCTCTATAGAGTGTGAAGAAACCTTTGTTTATGTTTCTATTCATATATGAGAATGAACATGCATTGACTGTACAGACCCAACTGCACAGTGGTGTTTTACAAGTACACAGGAAAGGGTGCACAGACCCAGATGCAGAGTCTGCAGGCAGCTCACCACTTTGATGAAAAAAATAACCAAATGGCTCATCATGCACTACAGGGCTTAGTGCCTGTGCGAATGAGCCCTTTAAAGTATAAGATCACCTTTGGAAACCATTTTTAGGGTGGAACATATTCCCCTTCTGGAGCTGCTACCCACTCCACTACATTTTGTGACAGCTACCGGGGGATCTTTTCTCCCTGCTAGGTGTCACTGCCTGGCCATGTCATTCATTTACAGAGTTCTGTGAATGACAAGCTACAAGTACCAACAGCCTTTGCGGCTGTCGACTTGTAGTTCTCAATGAACTACCACAGTGCTGTTGAGTGCTGTGGTAGTATATTGTCTCTTCATGTCAGTGTGTATCTGCCTGCTCGAATAAGCACGCAGATACATTGACAAGTCCACAGGAGTCCAGCATGTAACCAGTGACTTGCTTTCTAAGACTCCAAGAAAAGAAATAATAAATGCACATTTTTTTTAACCAGCAAACAGATGTGCATTTATTTATTTATTTTTTTTAAAGGTGAACTTATTCAACTCCAGCTGTTGTATTAGTGACTTATTCCTTGCTGAGACCTCTATGCCTGGCCTGTGTAAGCAGATACAATCACGGACAGTCTTTATCAGACAGCTGAACTCACCAAATACCTGTTTTCCTATCCACAAAATCTTTATTGCATGTAGCAGCCGCAGACAATAGATGTGGCAGATGATTAAAAATACAGTATTTGCAGTTCAAAACATGGTAAAGTGTTCCCGGACGTGAGCAGGTTACATGTGGCCTTGAGACAAGAGTTCATATTCATCCCAATAAATATAGAGTAAAAAGGAAAATGAAATACATCACAAGTGTGAGTAACACAAGATGGAAGACAGAAAAGGATGGTGCAATAATCAAAATATCCTCAAGATGGCAGTATATTAACAAACTATATGGAGGCTTCAGAAAATTAACTAGTTGCTGACCGCAGATAGCCGAATGACGGCTAAACTGCGGCCGGCCAGTTCTGAGTGGACGTCATATGACATCCTCCCAGAACGCGCTCTCCTGCGCGCCCCAGGGGGCGCGCACCCGGCGATCTCCATGATCGCTGTGTCCTACGGACACAGCTGATCACGTGATGTGGTAAAAGGCCAATCATACCGGCCTTTTACCACGTGATCAGCGGTGTCCAATGACACGCTGATCACAGGGAAATGCAAGTGCCGGTTCTCGGCTGTCAGATCGTGAGGAAAGTACTGCCGAGAACCGGCAGTTGTCAGAGCGGGGATCGGCACTGATCATCAGGGCACTGATGATCAGTGCCCTGATGATCGGTGCCCAGCAATGCCACCCGCAAGTTCCGCCCACCTGTGCCCAGCAGTGCGCCCACTAGCTCCGCCCACCTGTGCCCAGCAGATCACCCACCTGTGCCCAGCAGTGCACCCACCTGTGCCACTCTGCAGTGTCACACACCTGTACCCAGAAGTGCCACCTACCTGTGCCCAGCAGTGCCACCCACCTGTGCCCACCCACCTGTGCCCACCAGTGCCACCCACCTGTGCCCACCCACCAGTGCTGCCCATCAGTGTGTTTTGCCTCAAAACAAAGTGTTTTTAACACTACTACAATCGCTCACTAATACACGGATTAGGCTTAATAAATATTAAAGCAAAACATGATTTATTGAATAAGTTCTGTTAGTATAATAACATAAGAATTGTCAGAATTGCAAATCATATTTAGATCATATTATAGCAAGAATAAAGCATCAATACATCACCGGATATTGTAGCATCACCCGTTGCCCAACGATTGGGGGACTCTCAGCAATCAGCAAAGGGGAAATCCGGGAAATCACCGCAAGGCACGTCTGCCGCGTCTTCAATGAGTCCCAAATTCCCCTAGAATCCCCCGTCTCTTATATACATAATTTGCAGTGTCCTTGTTTACTGCCATGCGCAGTAGACTCTATTTGTGTAACTATTGTGACTATGAACCTTGACTTGTTAGACTATATATCTTATAACTATAAATCGTTGACTGATTGCAACTGCACATCTGGTAACTATGAATCATAGATCTAGCCTTGATAGATCTTAACAATGTCCTTGTCTTATTATTCTAAACTCTAGTTACACTGTTCAACAAATTTTTATTTTTTGCCAGTTTTGGAAACAAAAGGATCCATTTCTTAATGAATTTCACATTCTGAGTTCAAATATAACAATGAAATTTGTCAATTGGCTCTAGTTTTTCTGTAAACGGAAAGTTTTCTAATATAGGCGTAATGACTACATAATGCACAATAATTATATAGATAGATGTCTTTCCACAAATATAAAGCAAGTGATATTGACTACATAACAAAGCCTAAATGGCATAATATATTGCATAGGATTACCAAGAAAAATTATAGCCATAAGCTAAGTTGAATCATTTTAATACTTAGGATTCTCACTAGTTTTGTCTTCAGTTTGTGTCGGTTTTGCTTCTCTTGGCTTTTCTCTTGTATTCGAGGAAAGGGCTATCTCTTACAACTGCACGTGACTACACGCTTCAGGTTCTTCCTCACTTGACTCAACCACGAAGGATTCTGGTGCCTTAGGAATTGGTAGCCCCTCTCCATGAGGAACTGGACGTATTGCCGATGGAATATTTGGATAGTGCACAGATAACTTTTTCTTCTTATTTAGCCCTTTTACAATTGGAGGCACCATACAAAAGTAACAATTACTAACATGATCTGTTGGCTCTCTCCAAATCATTGGCACAGCGAAAGGCATAGATGACATTTTTACATTCAACCATTGCTCCAGTGCCGTCCCACAAGAATTGCAGCATATATGTGGTGCCCAGCTCTTGTCCTGGTCTCCTATCTTGCAGCCAAAATACAAGTTGTAGGCTTTCTTAATCATTCCTGTTATCCTCCTTTTTTGTGAGATAAAAGTTATTTCACCGCAGATATAGCAGAAATTATCTGCTTTATTCACACAAGTTCGAGGCATTACTGAATAGCCTATATAAGCATAAAACGAAATGTAAAGATGCTGTCGAACTACAATCAGCTACAGATACTGCAGCTTTTATGCAGTGAAGTGATGCAATTAAAGGCTAATATTGCATCATCTCAGTATACATGCAATTTTCTATTGGTCACCAGTATCAATTGCGCAATATGCAGCTGAAGTTGCATCATAATTTTGAATGGCTTACGTCATTAGATGGGTGAATATATCATGGAAACTAGAGCCAATCAACATTTTTTAGGGTCATTTTCGTTTTCAGCACCCCAAAATTATGTAAGATTAGCTAATTTTATGCCCAAAACTTTTTACCTGTTGAACAGTGTTACCTCTCCACTGATATATCCTACTAAAATTATGGCAATTGAGTGTCAATCATCCTTCACACATACATTCTATACACCCATGTCACATATGTATCACACAGTGCCACCCACCAGTGCAGCCCAGCAGTGCTGCCAGTCAGTGCCACCAGTCAGTGCCCAGGGGTTGTGCCAGTCAGTGCCGCCAGTCAGTGCACAGCAGTGATGCCAGTCAGTGCCGTCTATCAGTACCCATCATCAGTGTCACCTATCAGTGCTGCATATTAGTGCCGCCTATCCGTGACACCTCATTAGTGCTGTCTATCAGTGCCGCCTATCCGTGCCACCTCATTAGTACTGCCTATCAGTGCCCTTTAGTGCTGCCTATCAGTGCCCATCAGTGCCGCCTATCAGTGCTTATCAGTGCTGCCTCATCAACGCACATCAGTGAAGGAGAGAAAATACCTGTTTGAAAAATTTTATAATAGAAACAAAGAAACTTTTTTTTTTTTCAAATTTTTTGCACTTTTTTAATTTATAGCGCAAAAAGTAAAGTGCCCAGTGGCGATTAAATACCACCAAAAGAAAGCTCTATTTGTGAGAAAAAAATGATCAAAATTTCATATGGGTACAATGTTGCATGACCGCGCAATTGTCAAAGTGCGGCAGCGCTGAAAGCTGAAAATTGGCCTGGTAAATAAGGGGGTATAAGTGCCTGGTAGGCAAGTGGTTAACTATATAAGTGATCAATTCACAGTATTATGAAATTAACCATGTCTATGCATTGTATTATATTTTTACATGACAAGTGTAACAGCACAGAACTTATCCTTTAAGGCAAAAGGTGAACATACCATACATTGATTTTATTTCTTTCTTTTTCAGTTTATGTACTTTGCAGATTGTTAAATGGTAAATAAAAACTGTACATTTCATTCTTGTTTTAAGTATTGTGTGCTTGTGTTTCTGTGGTCATGTAAGTGTTTTCATGTACTCTGTTGGAGTTTTCAATCTTGTACATTATCTTGTGCACATTGTACATTGCTCTGTAAAGCTTTTTGCCATTGTTCATAATGTAATGTCAAAGGCTGTATTTTTCTTTACCTTTTATATGATCAAAGATGTGTAAATAATCACCTATGAAAATATTTTTAAAGCATAATTTTGTAACAGCATTTACAAGTGCCTAAAATGTTTTGCACAGTACTGTTTATGTTTTCCTTTTACTAGTACTTTCATTTAAATAAATAAAACACCATTATTGGTGATACAAACTGGTTAAAACTAAACTGTGAATAGCATTAGTGCATGGGCAAAAAAAAAAAAAAAATCACAAGTATCCACTTACTCCCCCCTCAAAAAAAAAAAAATATTAGACCAATGATGTTGAATATAGTTAAATGACCAGCACCCCTGTCCCTTTGATACATGCGACTATGTGTTGGGAATTTCACAGCTGTAGATGATTGGGCTACTATAATGTGACAGTTTACTGTGAGTTTAGTTATAAAATTTGTCAGGTGCGCAAAGTGCTTCTGTCTTTCTCTCCTTTATATTCATCTTGTGATCCTACCAGCCAACCAATAGCATACTTCTTCTGCTAGGCTTAGTTACATTACAGTATCTATTGAGGAGCAGTGTTGTCACCGACGATAGGATTACATGTCCCATTTCCTTTTCTCCCAAACTCTCTACAGCAGAGAATTTTCATAATGCACAGAGATTGTTGAAAGAAGTATGTTGTACTTAGTGTTTAAGATTTTTTTGTAGGATCAGCAGATAATATTTTCACTTTTGGAATAAATATAAGAAAACATATTCAAACCATCTCAGACCAAGCAGGACCAAGAAAGAAAAGTTGTTTGTCAGACTTTTTGAACACCTGCCAGGACTGAGAGATGTCATGACTAGAGATGAGCGAATCGAACCAGGCGAACCGGAATTCGAGTCGAATTTCAGGAAATATTCGATTCGCGGCGAAACCGAAATTTTGCCTACTTCGGGTGCGCGAATCGAACATTTCCCGATCAGCCGGCAAAAGTGTCCCTGCAGTGAGCTCCGCTATTTCTGACAGTTCTCTGACAGAAGGAACACATGTTTAGCGGTTGAAACATTGTATCTATTAGTTTACATTTAGGATACAGATGTTTCAACCACTGTTCATGTGAAGAAGCTGTGAGAGAACTGTCAGAAATAGAGGAACTCTGCACATACACTTTTTGCCGGCTTGGAATTATTCTTCTTTTCATCCTACTTCTTCTTCTTCTTCATCTTCATCCTCAGAAGAAGAGGATGAGGATGAAGAAGAAGAAGAAGTAGGATGAAAAGAAGAATAATTCCAAGCCGGCAAAAAGTGTATGTGCAGAGTTCCTCTATTTCTGACAGTTCTCTCACAGCTTCTTCACATGTACAGCGGTTGAAACATCTGTATCCTAAATGGAAACTAATAGATACAATTTGTATCTATTAGTTTCCATTTAGGATACAGATGTTTCAACCGCTGTACATGTGAAGAAGCTGTGAGAGAACTGTCAGAAATAGAGGAACTGTCAGGAATGGATTCAGCACTGGTGGTGGGACTCTCCTGCCGTGTGGGCTGCAGTACCAGAGCTGACCAGCGGGTGCTCTCAGCACTGGTGGTGGGACTCTCCTGCCGTGTGGGCTGCAGTACCAGAGCTGACCAGCGGGTGCTCTCAGCACTGGTGGTGGGACTTTCCTGCCGTGTGGGCTGCAGTACCAGAGCTGACCAGCGGGTGCTCTTAGCAGCCAGAAGCTCACAATCAGCCAAACCTGGGGCTGATTACAGAAAGGTGTATATAAGCCATGACCAGGCCTGTGCTCTTTGCCTTGGTGTATGTCCCCCATGTGCCCCTGTATCCTGTTCCTAGTTCCTGTGAGAAGATACCTTGTTGCCGACCCTGTCTGATCCTGATTCCTGTTGACCGTCTCCTGTTCTGACTACTGGCTCATCCCTGACTATTCTTGTGCCTGATCCTCTGTACTGCGCTGTCCGTGAGTTACTGAACCCGGCTTGTGACCTCGACCATTCTCTGCCTGCTCCTTTGATACCTTGCTGCCCGCACGTTGCTGACTTGGCCCGTCTGACCACGCTAACTACTCTGCCATCCATCCATCCTGCACGGATCCAGCCG
Source organism: Staurois parvus (assembly GCF_062004578.1). NCBI lineage: Eukaryota > Metazoa > Chordata > Amphibia > Anura > Ranidae > Staurois > Staurois parvus. Next base: position 3,649,032 of record NW_028317808.1, read on the forward strand.
TACCTGCACATACCTCTGGCGGATCCCTCTATCACTAGCAGGTGTACTCAGGGGCCGCGACCTGGTTCCTGTCTGCTCCAAGTCCATCCCCACCATCAGGGGCCCTGGTGAATAGCAGACTGGGACTTAGACTCCGCGCCCTGGGGAATCCTGCCCTGAGGACCGCTAGAGGTACCACCAGGCAGTCGTTACAGAACCCTACGGCCGGCCTGACCATTCCACCTCTCCAGCCCTGACTACGCCTGTGTTCCTGCACCTCCTAAGATTAGTGGAAGGTTAGTTTGTTCACTGTGCGTTTTATATATATATATATATATATATCTGGGTGGCTAATAACCTGTATTATATTATACCTGAGACCTGCGTTTCCCTGTGTCAGTCCGCACCTTTCTGGTCATTCCTTGATTCCTGACAGGAACTCTGCACATACACTTTTTGCCGGCTTGGAATTATTCTTCTTTTCATCCTACTTCTTCTTCTTCTTCTTCTTCTTCTTCATCCTCATCCTCATCCTCTTCTTCTGAGGATGAGGATGAGGATGAAGAAGAAGAAGAAGCAGTAGGATGAAAATAAGAATAATTCCAAGCCGGCAAAAAGTGTATGTGCAGAGTTCCTCTATTCTGCAGATACACTTAGAGGAGCTCTGCACATACACTTTTTGCCTGTTTGGAATTAATCTTATTTTCATCCTACTTCTTCTTCTTCTTCTTCTTCTTTATCCTCATCCTCAGAAGAAGAAGAAGAGGATGAAGAAGAAGAAGAAGAAGAAGAAGAAGAAGTAGGATGAAAATAAGAATAATTGCAAGCCGGCAAAAAGTGTATGTGCAGAGTTCCTCTATTCTGCAGATACACTTAGAGGAGCTCTGCACATACACTTTTTGCCGGCTTGGAATTAATCTTATTTTCATCCTACTTCTTCTTCTTCTTCTTCTTCTTCATCCTCATCCTCATCCTCAGAAGAAGAAGAAGAGGATGAGGATGAGGATGAAGAAGAAGAAGAAGAAGAAGAAGAAGGATGAAAATAAGAATAATTCCAAGCCGGCAAAAAGTGTATGTGCAGAGCTCCTCTAAGTGTATCTGCAGAATAGAGGAACTCTGCACATACACTTTTTGCCGGAAACCGCTGTATGGAGGGAATGTCCCAGAACTGTCAGAAATAGTCTATTTCTGACAGTTCTGGGACATTCACTCCATACAGCTGTTTCAACCGCTGTATGGAGGGAATGTCATAGAACTGTCAGAAATAGACTATTAATGACAGTTCTGGGACTGTCCTTCCATACAGCGGTTGAAACATTCTATTTCTGACAGTTCTATGACATTCCCTCCATACAGCGGTTGAAACAGCTGTATGGAGTGAATGTCCCAGAACTGTCAGAAATAGACTATTTATGACAGTTCTGGGACATTCACTCCATACAGCGGTTGAAACATTGTATCTATTTTTTTCCATAAATGACATTCTGCAGATACACTTAGAGGAGCGCTGCAGATACACTTTTTGCCGGCTTGGAATTATTCTTATTTTCATCCTACTTCTTCTTTTTCTTCTTATGAGGATGAGGATGAAGAAGAAGAAGTAGGATGAAAATAAGATTAATTCCAAGCCGGCAAAAAGTGTATCTGCAGCGCTCCTCTAAGTGTATTTGCAGAATGTCATTTATGGAAAAAAATAGATACAATGTTTCAACCGCTGTATGGAAGGACAGTCCCAGAACTGTCATAAATAGTCTATTTCTGACAGTTCTGGGACATTCACTCCATACAGCTGTTTCAACCGCTGTATGGAGGGAATGTCATAGAACTGTCAGAAATAGACTATTAATGACAGTTCTGGGACTGTCCTTCCATACAGCGGTTGAAACATTGTATGTATTTGTTTCCATAAATGGATCCATTTATGGAAACAAATACATACAATGTTTCAACCGCTGTATGGAAGGACAGTCCCAGAACTGTCATTAATAGTCTATTTATGACAGTTCCATGACATTCCCTCCATACAGCGGTTGAAACAGCTGTATGGAGTGAATGTCCCAGAACTGTCAGAAATAGACTATTTCTGACAGTTCTGGGACAATCACTCCATACAGCTGTTTCAACCGCTGTATGGAGGGAATGTCATGGAACTGTCAGAAATAGACTATTAATGACAGTTCTGGGACATTCACTCCATACAGCTGTTTCAACCGCTGTATGAAGGGAATGTCATGGAACTGTAAGAGTCCCAGAACTGTCATTAATAGTCTATTTCTGACAGTTCCATGACATTCCCTCCATACAGCGGTTGAAACAGCTGTATGGAGTGAATGTCCCAGAACTGTCAGAAATAGACTATTTCTGACAGTTCCATGACATTCCCTCCATACAGCGGTTGAAACAGCTGTATGGAGTGAATGTCCCAGAACTGTCAGAAATAGACAGAAACTGTCACAGAACTGTCCTTCTTCTCATCCTTCTCCTTCTTCTCATCCTTCTTCTCATCCTTCTTCTCATCCTTCTTCTCATCCTTCTTCTCATCCTTCTCCTTCTTCTCATCCTTCTCCTTCTTCTCATCCTTCTCCTTCTCCTTCTTCTCATCCTTCTCCTTCTCCTTCTTCTCATCCTTCTCCTTCTTCTCATCCTTCTCCTTCTCCTTCTTCTCATCCTTCTCCTTCTCCTTCTTCTCATCCTTCTCCTTCTCCTTCTTCTCATCCTTCTCCTTCTCCTTCTTCTCATCCTTCTCCTTCTCCATCTTCTCATCCTTCTCCTTCTCCTTCTTCTCATCCTTCTCCTTCTCCTTCTTCTCATCCTTCTCCTTCTCCATCTTCTCATCCTTCTCCTTTTCCTTCTTCTCATCCTTCTCCTTCTGCTTCTCCTTCTCCTTCTCCTTCTTCTCATCCTTCTCCTTCTTCTCATCCTTCTCCTTCTCCTTCTTCTCATCCTTCTCCTTCTTCTCATCCTTCTCCTTCTCCTCATCCTTCTCATTCTTCTCATCCTTCTCCTTCTCCTTCTTCTCATCCTTCTCCTTCTCCTTCTTCTCATCCTTCTCCTTCTCCATCTTCTCATCCTTCTCCTTCTCCTTCTTCTCATCCTTCTCCTTCTCCTTCTTCTCATCCTTCTCCTTCTTCTCATCCTTCTCCTTCTCCTCATCCTTCTCCTTCTCCTTCTCCTCATCCTTCTCCTTCTCCTTCTTCTCATCCTTCTCCTTCTCCTTCTTCTCATCCTTCTCCTTCTCCTTCTTCTCATCCTTCTCCTTCTCCTTCTTCTCATCCTTCTCCTTCTCCTTCTTCTCATCCTTCTCCTTCTCCTTCTTCTCATCCTTCTCCTTCTTCTCATCCTTCTCCTTCTCCTTCTTCTCATCCTTCTCCTTCTCCTTCTTCTCATCCTTCTCCTTCTCCTTCTTCTCATCCTTCTCCTTCTCCTTCTTCTCATCCTTCTCCTTCTCCTTCTTCTCATCCTTCTCCTTCTCCTTCTTCTCATCCTTCTCCTTCTCCATCTTCTCATCCTTCTCCTTTTCCTTCTTCTCATCCTTCTCCTTCTGCTTCTCCTTCTCCTTCTCCTTCTTCTCATCCTTCTCCTTCTTCTCATCCTTCTCCTTCTTCTCATCCTTCTCCTTCTTCTCATCCTTCTCCTTCTCCTCATCCTTCTCCTTCTCCTTCTTCTCATCCTTCTCCTTCTCCTGCTTCTCATCCTTCTCCTTCTCCATCTTCTCATCCTTCTCCTTCTCCTTCTTCTCATCCTTCTCCTTCTTCTCATCCTTCTCCTTCTTCTCATCCTTCTCCTTCTTCTCATCCTTCTCCTTCTTCTCATCCTTCTCCTTCTCCTCATCCTTCTCCTTCTCCTTCTTCTCATCCTTCTCCTTCTCCTTCTTCTCATCCTTCTCCTTCTCCTTCTTCTCATCCTTCTCCTTCTCCTTCTTCTCATCCTTCTCCTTCTCCTTCTTCTCATCCTTCTCCTTCTCCTTCTCCTTCTCTTTCCTCATCTCCAAGGGCATTTAAATTAAAGGTACAGTGTTCTGCACTAATTTAAAGGCTCTCTGAAGCCTAGAAACCCTTTTTATATGTCATCTTCGTAGCGAAGAAATTCGCATCGAATCGAATTTCACACTGGAATTCGCCGAATCAGCCGAATCGAATTTTTGAGAAATTCGCTCATCTCTAGTCATGACAAATATGAACAATAAGATTCCAACAGAGGATTGCATCTAAATAGTGAGGCTTTTTACAGAGTGCTAAATTCACACAGGTAGAACACAACATTTCTGACTTGTTGCAGTGCTCTGTGCTCTATGGAACTTTGAAACTACTTCATTAGATGAATAGTCTTACATTGTCAACATTCAGATTTTTTATTTTATTACCACTTGGTAACAGCTATTTACATAACCTCTGTGTGTGAAATTAAATTTAATAGAAGCTGGTGTGTACAGAATTTTAATATCATTGATTTTTCAGATGCTGTTCACAGTCTATACCCAGGGAATGCCTTTTGGATAAAGTGTTGCATAGGAAGAAATGTGTAAAAATCATTTGTATTCCAGTTTAAATGGAAACCTCTACTTCTAGACAAATATACAGCTACACAGTCTGGTTGAATAATAATTCATTGATCCATGGATATAAAGATCAGGCTGGTAGCTATAAATAGCATAATACATTCCTCCAGGGTTGTTGTAGTTGTTGTTGTTTTTAGATTAATGTTGACAAATTTCTTTCAAACTCTATTCTTTCTGTGTAACAAGTAAAGAATTGAACCACCTGTTAAACATTGGTGTAATCATGACTCTGGCTTACATTGTATACTATGTTACTACCACAGTCCAGCACAGCCATTGAATGCTGTATAAACTACCTTTTCTAGAACAGGAAGCTTCTAGGTCCAAGTCATCTTGGGTATTACATGGAGCATAGAGCAATATAATTGTACAAAGTTAGGATGTCCATGACTTATAAATCATTTTAGTGCTAGGGACAAATGAGGGTTTATTGCAGCCTCCAACACCCTTTACTTTCCCAAATAGGTGTAACCAGCTGAGTTTTCAAAAGAGCAAAGTGAAAAAGAAACATGTTTGCACTTCCCCATAGATCCTTTAGGTAGAACTATAGGCACATCTTTTTTTAATTTTGGATAGAGTAAGAGAGGGTTATAACCAGGGGCAGACTGACCATTTGGAAACTCGGGCACTACCCGAGGGCCCAGGGTCAGTAGGGGGCCCCATGAGATGCCCCTGGTACCTTTTTCATAGGCTTTTTTGAGTTTGGGCAAGGACACAGGGGTCCCATGATCCCCTATTGCCTGGGGGCCCCATGAGTTGTCAGTCCCCCCCTGTTCTAAGGACTACATACCCTATGCCTTCCTGCTTGCAAGCAGTGATTCCTGTACTAACTCCACTTTCTGAAACTCCTCCTCTCAGCTCCTCTGCAGTTCAGAAGGCAGGCTCTGTGAAACATGCGCCACAGTAGTGTCTGCTAACTGGGCATAGTGAAAAGGGCAAATGATTGTAGATGTTCACAAAGTAATTTTACCAATTTCAAGGTTATTCAGATCAGAGGGGGCTAGAAATAACTGAAATATCATATGAAAAATAATACATTATTTTAAATTTTGAACACAGAGGAACTTTAAGGAAATAATTAGGCAACTTGGACCCATAGTAAAACACACTACTTTTCAGGATCAGTAAGGGCTTTGCTTGGGATTGCATGAAACTATATTAATTCAGTATTTTCCAAGGAAATTAACACTATATGCATTCAATTATCATCACTAACAGAAACCTACACATGTATTCAATTGTTTAATGAACCATAGGTTAGGCATATAGAAAAATGTACCTGCAGGCAGGTAAGTTGTATGTAATTTGATTAAAAGGAAACTAAACCTGCAGCACAGGGGCTAAATGGTTAGCGCTTCCACCTGACAATACTAGCATTGTTGGTTCAAATCCCAACCACAACACCACCTGTCTGGAGTTTACACATGCTCTCTGTGACTGTGTGGGTTTCCTTTGCGCATTCCAGTTTTCTCCCACACTCCAAAGACATGCTGATAGGTTGATTGGATCCTGTCTAAATTGGCCCTAGTATGTGTATGTATGAATGTAACTCAGGAACCTTAGAATTGTACATCCCTTGAGGGTTAGGGACTGATGTGGATGTTCAATATATATCTGTAAAGCACTGCGTAAATTGACAGCACTATATAAGTACCTGTAATAAATAAGTTGTATAAAACATAATCCAGCCTTGCACTAGACAAAACAGCTTTTAAACATTTAGCTTAATACAAAGGGTTGAATGACAAAAGTCCTTGAAGTCATTCATGGCAACAGAAAAAGTGGATTCTTATGGGTAATGGGCTACTACATATAGATCAGCAACAGGATGGTGATAGAAAACTATTCTAAAAGGATGATCCCAAATATTATACTGAACTACTCCCTTTATTTATACTCAACTGGAGGTTCACGTTAAACACTCCTGACCAGGGGCGGACTGACCATTCAAGCACTCGGGCACTGCCCGAGGTCTGTAGGGGGCCCCATGAAATGCCCCTGGTACCTTTTATAGGCTTTTTTGGGTGTGCTTTGAGTGTGGGCAAGGACACGGGGGTTCAATGATTCCTTATTGCCCGGGGGCCCCATGAGTCGTCAGTCTGCCCTTGCTCCTGACAACACAGAGTTTCTATGTTGCTTGTTTTTGAGGTTATATGACAATTTAAGCACCATTTTGTTTAATTAATGAAGAAAGTACATAGTCCCAAAATAAGGGGAAAACTTGCCACGTGATTTTGACAGGTCATGTTACTCAACTCTCCTCCCATCATGTGTGAGTGTTCTCTGCAGTAAAGGACTCCAAAGGACGCTGCAAACTCCACAGTGTACTTTGGATTTTATAAAATGTAAAATGCAGATATAGTGTGCAATAATAATTGCAATATCCTGCCAAGAACAGTACTCTCTTTATCATAAATCTAAAAGCATAACTTTGGGAATTTGAAAATTATCCTGCACCTGCACTGCAAGGTTTAACTGCCTGTATAGTCTAGGAGACAGGAGAAGCACTTAGAGGCTTCCCGCCTGGCCTATATTAAAATGTCATATGACGTCTTTCCAGGATCAGGCTGTGGCACAATCTGTCACCCGCTGTGTCTACCAAACACAGTGGATGACAAATCATGGGCCACTGTTGGTACCATGTGGTCACTGTGACCAATCACAGCAGATCACATGGCAATTATACACAACGAATGACTTCAATTTATAGCCATTCGTTGTGTACTACTGTTTTGATCTCTGTGATTGGTCACAGTGATCACATGGCAGATACAGGGTCAATCACAGTGCATCTCTACCATGTACATACTGGATGAATAGATGCCATTCATAAAAAAATGGGTACTTTTAACAGTGATTATCATTGTTTCAAGCAATCATAGCGTGTTAAAAAAAAATCCTGATCACCTCTCCAGCGTAGTACAGTGACACTGGTAACACTGCTTTTCTCTGGTCACAGTATGTAAAAAAAATTGTCAAACAAGGTAACACAATTTTTTAAAATTAATATTATTATTTTATTTTTACATACCTTCACCAGTCAGTGTCCCTGATCCCCACCACAGCAGTTATATGATGATGCAGTATTGCACTGGTGACAGATGTTGGCCCCCCAATCCCTGGTGGAGGATTGTCCATTGGGATCAACATGTCCAATGCAGGACCTTGCATTGGTCTTGATGATGTCAGGACCTTAGACTGCTGGATCAAAGGAGAAAGGGCTCTGCAGGGAACGGTCTAACAGGATTTGGTAAGTAAATCTTTAACAAGGGTTAAATTAGGATTTTGACCCTTGCAGCATAGGCTCAAGAGATATTTTCATGTTTCCTAGAGTTGTGCTTTAAATTTTTATATTTTATGAATAAAAAAATTTTGCGCAACAAAAAATACAAACAAGCTGCAAGCACTTAGATGCATGTATAATCAATGTGCAGACCTATGTGTAGTATTGCACATTTCTGAAAGGTGAATGTACACCCTTGTGGGATTCTGGTGGTGGGGTCCACAACAGTTTCTTTGGTTTTCCATGCCTATGGATTCCTCTGAATAAGAACAATTCTGGTTTCAATTTAAGTGGATGTTTTTCACAAGATTGCTTTGAATTTAATAATCACAAACCTACTGTATATACTGTATTGTGCACTTATATGTACATTTATTCCACATAGTACATAGTTATATGTTTATTCAACATTGTTTTACATATTTGTGATAGTGCTATATTTTTATTATGTTCATTCAGAGTGGTTTTACATATTTGTGAGTGCAACACTACACATAGATCTGCACATAAACGTTTATATTGATGAGAAAAGTTGATCCCACAAGGGCCATAGGCTCCAGATATTTCCACCAGGAAGCTGTCAGTCCCACACACCCATCGTATACATGCAGATGTGGGGCAGGGGATGTTCTTACACTTATGATTGGCTGTGTGCAGTTACAGCTTCATGGTGGTATAGCTCAGGTGGGATTGGAGTAGGATCCGAACAAACTCATTCCTACTGACAATCATTACTTTTTTGCAGCCTGTTAGCTAGGTCTTTTGTTGTATAGATAGTGTTTTATTTTGATGTTTTTGAACAATTTATTTGTGGCATTGTATAGCACCAGTACATAACCTGCAAATAGCACAAATAAATGTACCACTGTTTGCCAACACATTATTGGACTGGAATCTGTGTCCAAAAAGGTTTCTCAGCCCAGGGAGCACTACACCTACTACCTATTTCCATCTCTCTCTCCTCTCTCTCTCTCTCTCTATATATATATATATATATATATATATATATATATATATATACATATACAGTATGTATACACAGTATATATGAGCAGAATATGAAACATAATGTGTGAGCTATTGCAACTAATCAAACCCTAATCCTTACAATAGGATAAATGTTTGCTTTGAGCAAAAACCTATGAGGTTTATTTACTAAAATTGGAGAGTGCAAAATTTGGTGCAACTCTGCATAGAAACCAATCAGCTTCCAGGTTTTATTGCCAAGGCTTAATTGAACAAGCTGAAGTCAGAAGCAGGGACGGACTGACCATTTGGCAACTCGGGCACTGCCCGAGGGCCTGAGGTCAGTAGGGGGCCCCATGAGATGCCCCTGGTACCTTTTTCATAGGCTTTTTTGAGTTTGGGCAAGGACACAGGGGCCCCATGATCCCCTATTGCCCGGGGGCCCCATTAGTTGTCAGTCCGCCCCTGGTCAGAAGCTGATTGACAGCTGCACCAGATTCTGAGTATTCCAGTTTTAGTAAATCTACCCCAATTTGTAGCTTTTACGTAATATACTTCATGTCAAATTAATATTTGGGAATGTCTTACAAAGACCCTAAACCTTTAAATTATGATTTCCAGATAAATTTGACATTGAATTTAATTTTAAACGCAATCAATTACCAGATATAGTTTTTAGTATAAATAACACTATAATAGAAGGAGTAGAAGTTTAAATTAACTTCATATATTGCTCTTTCTCTCCCTGCAAATACAATTACATATTGTATATAGTCTGTTTACATTGCATGACCTGTCCAGGGCTGGTCAAGTTAATTTGTGCATGTGTACTCCCAGCAATGTTAGAAACGTAAGTCTTGTACCAGGCAACATTGTAGAAAATAGAGGCTGTATGAACTGACCTAATAATGAAGATTAGTGATGGGCTTTATGTTATGGGCGACCGTGAGTTCGACTCGAACATGAATGGTAAGGGCATTCGCCCGCTGTGCCCCACAATGCACTGCACCCTGACCTGTCATCGTGGTGCAGCTGTCAGAGGGAGCCAGTGTTGAGACTGGAGCGTTTTTTTTTTCTTTCTTTTTTTTAGTCAGCAGTAGTGGTGGGCATCGTGATTAATTTTGGATCTACATCAGGGGACATTTTTTTCATTTTTGTTTTTAATAAAGGACTTGTCAAAGACTGTCTCTGCCCCTCAAAACACCCCCTCATGTTCATGGCATGTGGCCTGGTATGGTTCAGGAGGGGGTGTACTTGCTCATTCCCCCCCTTTCTTGACCTGATGGGCTGCATGCTCGGATATGGGTCTGGTATTGATTTTGGGGGGAACCCCCACGCCATTACTTAAAAAAAATTCCCCTCAAAATCCATACTGGACCTAAAGGGCTTTGTATAGATGGGAGGGGGGACCCCATGCTATTATTTTTGTTTGTTTTTTAATTGTCGGGCAATGCCGACAATTCTGTTGACATTCAGCGGGGAACCCATTAAAGACACATTAAAGAATGTTTCACTACTAAAATACTGCATGACTTAATAATATAACTCATGCATTATTTTAGTAGCTGAGCGATATCTTACTGCATGCTCAGTTGTGGTAATATACCGCTCAGTAAATTGTCCCTGTTCAAAGTTTGCGGTCCAACTTTCGGTAGCCTCGAATGTCCGACCGCAAATTGAACAGGGGGGTGTTCTGCCCATCACTAATGAAGATGGCAACTGTTTTCCTGGTGTCTTCACATCCTGGGATTTCAATGCTTTGTGGGTGCACCCAAAGCCAAAATGACTGCATTATTCATTGCATGAGTATATAATGCAAACTCTGTCAGCTGTACCTACCTGCCATGGTGCTGCACAGCCTTTGCTTCTGGGTTTTACCTAGAGTGTCACAGGCAGTCCAACCTGAGCAGTGTCCATTCCCTAGCAGGACATAGTAAATCAGAACAGTGGTCTTTTCCTGTCAGTCTGCAGTCACTTACTGCCCTGTCACCCCTGGATCCAATTAGATTACCTCCCTTCTCTCAGATGCTCACTGCCCTGTCACTGCTGCTTCCAATCAGTGTAGCTTACTTCCTCTAACCAGTTTATTTAAACTCAGCATTGCTTATGGTTGACTGCTCAAGCAACCCTTTTGCAAGCAATCTGCCATGCCCCTAGTGAACCTTTTCAGCCTGCATCTTTCTCCATTGAATCCTGTATATTGACCTTTGGTTTGTATTCTGAATACCCATGCTTGCTGCCTACTCTGGCCTCTGGTTGGTATCCTGATTATCCATGCTTGCTGCCCACTCTGGAATCTGGTTGCTATCCTGATTACCCCATGTTTGCTGCCCACTCTGGTCTCTGGTTGGTATCCTGATTACCCATGCTTGCTGCCAACTCTGGCCTCTGGTTTGTATCCTTGTCATCAATGTCCACTGGCTGCTTTCACCTCTGGCTTGTATCCTGGTTATCCATGTCCACTACCTGCCCTGACTTCTGACTTGTACACTAGTTATCTGAGTCTTCCACCTTCACTGAATTCTGGAACTTGGAACTTGATGACCTATTAATCCCCAAGTCCAGTTTACTTATCTGCTGCAGACATGTTTCCTATTGTTACCAAAACTCACGTTCTCTGTGGTCTAGACTGCATAGAGTAATGTGAATCAGAGGGTCACAGACTTGAGTCAGCACTCAGATAAGTCCAAACACCTGTAAGGGGATCCCTGGTAAACAATGTCTGGCGCTTATACTCTGCACCCTTGGGAATCCTGCTTCACTTGCTCCCATCTAGGACCTTCCTCATACTTTGTTGATTATTAAGACCAGGGTAAACAGTTTAAAAGAAGAAGTGGCTAACCAATGGTATTTAAATGTATTTCACATAATGTTCAAGGTTTTAACTCACCTAATAAGTGTAAAAAGGCCTTTACATACTATAGACGGTTGGGTGCCAAGATTCTATTGCTGCAAGAAACCCATTTTGCTACCAACAAACACCCTAGTTTTTCCATAAATTATATAAACAGGCCTTCTTTATTTTTAGTTCCTCTAGAAGTAGAGGGGTAGCAGTTTTCCTTCATAACTCCTTCCCCATGGAGGTGCAGCACATTTTCAGGGACACAGACAGCAGGTTCATCATTTTAAAGGTACCTTAATGGGCTGTGAACTTACTATTGTTTACGCCAGAAACATGGCTCAGGAACTTTTTTTTCCACCTTTTCAATATTCTAGAGAAATATTCATCTTCTCATATGTATGTAGATGAAGATTTTAACCTTGTGGCCCACCCACAAATGGACAGACGTACTCTGACCACCTTCTCAAAAGCCTTTCCTGAATCTCTTAATAGACAGCTCTGTACATTCCAGCTAACAGACTCATAACATAGGCACTAGGAACTTTACATTTTATTCCCATCCACATGACTATTTTACCAGGTTATATTATACATACTGTACCCCTATCATTTCAGCCAATTCTCTGGACGCCAGGATACACTTATGCCCATGATCAGACCATAATTTTGTGTCACTGGCTACATCCTTCATTGGCTTAGCAAACACCCCTTTTTCCTGGAGCCTGAATGACTCCCTTCTCACAGATCCATCCACCTGCCAATGCTATCCAAGAATATTTTCAACTAAACTCAACTCCAGATACTTCCCCTGCTACTTTAAGGGTGGCCCACAAGGCAGTCCTTTGTGGCTGTCTTAATAAATATTAATAAATATTGCTGCTACTAAGAATAAGGAATGCTAGAAGAAGATCTCCACTCTCACCAAAGAACTGGATATCCTTTATAAACAACAAATTGGCAATCCATCTCCCTTAAATCATCAATTAATTGCTCAGAAGAGATTAGAGTTGAACATTTTGCTATCAGCGAAACTAAAAAAACAACCAATGGTCAAAAGATCATTTTCTGTTGCACGGCAACTTGGTCTCAGCCGTGTTTGAACACAAACTTTATCACACGTTACACCTTCCCAGTATGTATAAACTTTGCAATGAAAAAGGCAATATCACTTCTTTACCACAAGAAGTTGTGGGGGTAAACAGTATAAAAAATGTTCTTCCTTATTCCCCCCCCTTCTACCCTTCTCCAGCCTCAAAGTCATGGTTTGCCTCTATACCTCTCCCCTCATTATCTCCTTCTCAGACCTCTGCTCTCAGTGCCCCCGGCATGCAAGAAGAGGTGCTTCGGGTTATCAAATCCCTAAAATGGTCCACAGCATCTGGCCCAAATGGCTTCTCTTTCAGCTATTATAAACACTATGCTCCTCTCTTGTACCCATATTTGGTAGAAATGTTCGATCACATCTATCATGGCAACAAATTCCCCGAGAAATTGCTTTTAGTCAATGTGCACCTCTTGCAGAAGCCCCTGAAAGACCATATATTACCACAAAACTATAGACCTATCTCAGTTATTGACAATGACCTAAAGGTGTTTAGTCGAATATTGGCTGATAGATTGGCTCCTATTATTTCATCTTTGATCTCTCCTGACTAAGTAGGATTAATTCCTAATAGGATTATTACTGACAATAGCCATCTTGCAATGAATGTTATCCAAGATGCTAACTTACACTCCAAGGAGGTACTCTCACTGAGCCTTGATATTAATAAGGCATGTGACAGTGTTCTTTGGCCTTATCTTTTCACACTTCTGCAATGCATGGGCTTTAAGGATGAATTTGTACCATTCTATGCAAACAAGGATAAGGCTTCCAGGCTGTAATTCTGATTTTTTTTCACTCTGGGTAGAGGCACCCGACAGGGTTTCCCCATCTCACCTTTAATATTCACTTTAGATTTAGAGCCCTTGGCCATGGCCATTAAATAACACCCAGATATATCTGGCTATTCATTTATGGCCTCTCAATTAAAATTTTGCAAGCATGCAGATGATGTCATACTTTTGATAACTAACCCACAGATCTCCATACCAAATCTTCTTTGGTTACTTACCAAATCTGTCTGCCTGTCAGGTCTCTCAGTTAATATAGGTTAACTGAGAGACCAGACAGGCAAGCCTTTGGAATGTTAATTGGTAAGGGTGGAGATTTGGATAGCCAAATCTCCACCCTTACCAATTAACATTCCAAAGGCCCAATGTGAAGCCTTTTGTCAATCTTTCCCATTTCAGTGGTCGCCAGATAAATTCCCTTACCTTGAAATTCAACTTGCCCCTAATGCATGTGTGTCTCTGATCCGTAATCTACTTAAAGTTTGGTGCACTTACCCAAGATGAACATTTTATCCAAACTTTTGTGCCTCTTTAGAGCTCTTCCTATCAACATAGCTAAATCTTATTTAGACCATCTTCAAAGAGAGGTTAATAATTGTATTTGCCAAAATAGGCAACCCTGGTATAAATCTCAGGCCTCTGTTGACTTAGGGTTACCTAACTTCTGGTTATACTTTTTGGCTGCCCGATTCTCCCAGATAGTCCAATGGTCCATTGCGAACTCCAAGGTCCCATGGGCTTCATTTGAAGCTCAATTGATACGTCCTTTTTATCTCCCAGGACTACTATGGACCTTTTCCATCTCTCCTCATATGGCCTCCCAATATAATACCATGTTCTCGCACTTCTTGAGCCTTTGGTCTCTTTGCACAACAAAATTAGGTCTAGTATCCCCAATCCCTCTGAGGTCCTCCTATTTTGCTAATCCAGACTTCGTCCCTAATGTTTCCTCTCTGATTGACCATCAATAGTAGCATAGCAAAGTCTGTATTAAATTAGCAGACTTCAAATTGGGGGAACATTTATCTCCTTTAATCAACTGCAGGCCCAGTATAATGCCCCCTACCAAGAGCTCTGTCATTATTTACAAATACAACACTTTTTTGCCTCTCAGCATGGCCTATCCCCATCCTCTCCTATTACATTTCTTGAACAAATCTGCCGTGACTCCCCCAGAGGCAAAGGCCTCATTTCGAACCCCTACCAATCTGCCTTAGAGACATATTATCTTACAATACTCCCTTACAGATCTAAATGGAAAGCAGATTGTAATATACAATTTTCTGATGTGGAGTGGGACACCATACTGGATAACATATGCAAGAGTACCAAAACTCTTGCTATTAGGGAAACAGCCTTCAAATTACTAACCAAGTGGTACTATACTCCCTTCGGACTTCATGCTATATTTCATGGAATATCAGAGCTCTGTTTCCATGGATGCCACCACACCTTCATTATTTACACATATTTTGGTAGTGTCCCTATCTTTCCTTTGCATGGCAGAAAATTTCTGAGGTTACCTCGGATATGGTAGGAACTATCTATGCTGATGTGAATTTTAGGCGCACTCATACCAGGTGTCTCACATGGAAGGAAAAGAGTGATCCACGCAATTTGTGTATCAACTATTTGGGCGATAGCTCTTCACTGGAAATCTGCAGTAGTCCCCCTATCCTCTAAATTGAGGAGAATTGATATGGTCATGCTTATGGAGCACATATTATACATTGTAAGATAAGATGCATCTGTTTACTCGTAAATTGGATGCCTGGAAAACTCATTGTCATATACATTGCCTGACTGAATCACATGTATATTCCTTATTCAATTATGCCATTATTTGAGTCTCTGATGTCTAGCCAATTTATCTTGTGCTTGCTGTTAGTTGTCCTTTTAACATACTGTTAACTTTGTCCATCTAATTGGATTTGTTCATACTTTTACCAAAAATATATGGAATGTAATTCTATACTTGTATCTTACCCAATAAACAAAAAGAAGAAGTGGCATCTGCTATAAGGTTTCCTTTTGCCATGCGGAACTTCAAATTCACATTTACTGACAACCATTTACATTACACCTATAAGATTCCATTAAACAAGTTACAAAACAAGATCGACTTGTTGTGAGAATAACCACTTGCCCTCTGGAAGATTTTACCCCCTTCCTGACCATGCCATTTTTTGCTATACCACACTGTGTTAATTTAACTGACAATTGCATGGTCATGCAACACTGTACCCACATGACATTTATATAACTTTGTTTTTACAAAAATAGAGCTTTCTTTTAGTGGTATTTGATCACCACTGAGATTTGTATTTTTTGTGCTATAAACAAAAAAAGACTGACAATTTTGAAAAAAAAATATTTTTTACTTTCTGCTATACATATTCAATAAAAAAATTAAAGGGCCGTGGCTTGGAGTCCAACAAAGATGGACACACATTAAGGAGCTCCTGGATCCCGCTGGCTTCATCCACCTCTCTCTGGTCCCCTGAGAGCTGCAGAATGTGAAGCTTGCACGGCACACCCCACATATCACTCCTGTCACTCAGTCTCCACCACCTCAGCCCCAGCAAGGTATATAACAGAGATCTTCTGCTCACAATCCTCAGCCAGGAACAGCATGGCCTCCAGCAAGATGGTGTCAGGAGGAGGATTGCAGTGAGGACTAACAGACGGCATGGGAAGATGGGGTGAGAGAAGCTACCTATAAAGAACAGCCATTAACCTACTCTGACATGACAGTTATTGCAGCCGATATTAAAAATACAATCTCAGCTGCGATTACAGATTTGAAAGCAGACATTTTAGTCCTTACAGAGCAAATTACTGCAATGGAAAATGCAGGGAAAAGGAAGGAAAAAGCCATCAAAGACTGGAGCTTTTCACTGACTCTCACACTAAACACCTTATTGAGATGAACAGACACTTAGAGGATCTTGACAAAAGAGGCAGAAGAAACAATATTAGAGTGAGGAGAATACCTGAATCAGTACTACTGGATCAAATTTCTCTTGCACGTCAGAAAATATTCAATAATATCCTTGAAAAATCCACAGAATCTGAAATAGAGTTTGTGAGAGCACATAGAGCACTGAGAGCTAAGGTTTCTGACTCAACCCCTCCTAGGGGTCTTTAATGGCCTTTAATGGCGAATCCATTTCTTTATACTAGGATGTATCGCCCATTACACTTAAAAATAAAAGTTCCCTCTGCCCTTTACTAAAATCTGAGAGAGGGGCCTGACAGATGGTGCTTCCCATTTGTCTTAAGCTTAACACTCCAGATCCTGTTACGTACCCCTGATGAACCTCCGTATTTCTGTGATGCACTACAAATATAAGAGCCCAAGCTGCCTTAATGGTACCAGGAATTTAGACTTCCACCGCACATTCGCAGCCCTCAAAAATCACCTTTCTCTACCCCGGATGACCGTACCCCCAAAAAGAGTAAAGATGGGCGCCAAACCCCGGCTTGGTCAAACACTCCGTTATCCCATAACAAAACTCCCACAGGGAATATGCATATCTGAATAGATGAAAGGTCATTTGCTAATAACTGAGACACTCACAGATACATCAGTTTGATCTAGATGTAACATTTTCCAAGTCTTACTGCGATGATCCGGAAAGAGATCCTCACATCTTACAGCAAGATCCCATTAAGGATACATTCATGTGACAAGTCGTTAAGGACATAACAGAGCCATCCTTGGTCCCACTGTCTGGATTTTAATGCTGTTCTCTGTGGATGTCCAGTGGTGGTTGAGAGGGGGAATGCCAAAGATAATGGTGGCTCTCTTTCTTCTGCCATTGGTCAGCACCTATCGGACTTAGTAAGTGCTGCTGATACACTGCAGTATTGGGCCCGATACTAATGCTTTTTCTCAGGATGGCAGGGTCTTTGTTGTATTAGGCCCAGGGATCCCAATAGTATATGTAATGGATCCGACCCAGACTGCGCTTGAGTACTTCTATTAGAATACCGCTTCCACGTCCAAACACCGACAGCAGACACCACAGCCGACCATACAAGACTAGACAACACCAGTCTTGAAGTAAACCAGGAGGTAGACTAGTTTATTTGAACACAGATACAAGATATATACACTCAAGGGACAGTCCCCCCTCCCTGCATATTGACACAGGGCAGGGCAATCTACCTTTAGTAACAAGAGACACACAGGTATTCAAACTTTACACCAGCAGACAGTCCCATCAGGAAGGAGGGCTGCTGGAGACACCCCCCCTACTAAGCTAATACACATAAACACATACATCCCATAATAGTTTGCTCCCAAGCCGGACAGACAATAGAACAATGGGATGCAGCCACATAACATTAAACAATCAACAACCCCCCACCCCAATAGCAGGACAGATCACCCTGGACCCCCAACAGGCACAGGGTGATTTACACATAAGAGGGATATGGGGAGCTGAGACAGGGATCTCCCCACCTCTCCAAAGTAAGCTGGGTTCCATAGGCCACCCACCCAAAGTGACTCCCATCACATATCTCCCCTTTCGGCAGGGGATTAACACAGGAGGAGACTCCAGACGGGTTGACTCCGAAGTTAGTCTTTACTTCCAGTCCCCCAATGCCAGCACCTACACAGTACCCCAAGCAAATGGTCCCACATAAAGCATTACTCACCCAGCCAACTTCTGCCTCTCTTGTAGAACATACCCGCTGCTGGGGAGAAGTACGGACTGGTCCTTCTCCCTGACGTCCTCTCAGCCACTGGAGAGAAGACAGGGTGGCTGGGCCGACTCTATCATGCTGTTGGGGATCTCGGCCAACTGCCCAGCATCCCTGGTGTATCCAGGTGGTGACTGTAGTCTCATCCACTTTGACTTGATGGATCCTCTAGTGTTTGCAAAGTAAGGCTGACATCCTCCTGTCCCAATGCCAGACCCTTTTATGGGGTTGTGTCAGTGGAGACCGAAGTCCCATCCACGCGCATCAGCTCAAACTGCAGTTGTGAAGTGCTGATTGCATCCTCTTCCTGTAGCTCCTGCAGTGCTGATTGTTGTGGGCAGAGGTCAACAACAGCTTGCCCTGATGCCAGCTCTTCTGCTGGAGGCGCACCAGCTTGTTCCTCCTCAGCAGAAAAGTCTATCAAATCCCTTGTCTCTGGAACTGATGTCTAGGGATAGGGGTTCACCATCTCCTGTCCCTGAAACCCAGAAGATGTTACCAGTGCTGGGCAGAGGCTAGCAGAGCTCGGTCTTTTTGTCAGCACTTCAGGTTTGGGGACGGCAATCTCTGGAATTTCCACTGCTGATTCTTGGGCATGCTGCTGAACATGTTTTAGCAGTTCCCTGTATGCTCTTTCCAGATGCTGTTCTTTCATCAGCAGGTATTCCAGATCTGGTTCTGAGACCCCTGTGAGACTGAACATAGCCTCTCTGTCTTCTTGCAGGTCCTCAAGGGTAGGTTCTCCTTCATCGCCAAACACAAAATGATCTGTAAGGCTCTCCCACAGCAATCAAGGCCACCAAAGTCATATCCCTCTGGAGAGCATTCTGTTGTCACCCCTAAATATTTTTGCACTGCGTGCCATTGCAGAGCCTGATATTGGTTGTCCAGCTCTATCTCCTGCTGGACCAGCCTGTCCAACTCAGTCACCCATTGTTCCTGGGGTCGCTCTCCCAGGAATGGCATCCGTAACTTCCGTTGGTCCCTGGCCCATTCCCCTGGGGTTGGATAGCACTTGCCCTTGTACATACCAGCAACCTGGAGGGCTACACTCCAAAGCACTACCCAAATATGCTGCCTGAGCTCCAGGTACTCATCCGCAGACACAGTCTTGGGGTATGTTGCAAGAACGATCCGCAGCAGCCCCGGGAACTCTGATGCCAGGTCCATATCTACACTGGGGTGACCGACATCTACTTTCCTGATCTTGAATCCCGGTGGTGGTTTGGACATGTTCACAGCCAAGAAGTACAATACCACTGATGCCACCAATTTAACGGAACCGACCCAGACTGCGCTTGAGTACTTCCGTTAGAATACCGATTCCCCGCCCGAACACGACAACAGACACCACAGCCGATCATACAACACTAGATGACACCAGTCTTGAAGTAAATCAGGAGGTAGACTAGTTTATTTGAACACAGATACAAGATATATACATTCAGGGGACAGTCCCCCCTCCCTGCATAATGACACAGGGCATGGCAATCCACCTTTAGTAACAAGAGACACACAGGTATTCAAACTTCACACCAGCAGACAGTCCCATCAGGAGGGAGGGCTGCTGCAGACACCCTCCACTAAGCTAATACACATAAACACATACATCCCATAATAGTTTGCTCCCAAGCCAGACAGACAATAGAACAATGGGAAGCAGCCACATAACATTAAACAATCAACAACCCCCCCCCACCCCAATATTAGGAGAGATCACCCTGTACAACAGGCACAGGGTGATTTACACATAAGAGGGATATGGGGAGCTGAGACAGGGGTCTCCCCACCTCTCCAAAGTAAGCTGGGTTCCATAGGCCCCCCCACCCTAAATGACTCCCATCACACTATACAACACTCAGGTTCAATAAGAACTGGAGCCTGTACACTGAGACCCTGTTGCACTAACTGGTTTTTCTGTATTGCTCATTAGACAGTTTAACCAATGTTGCGACATTTGAACTTTTTTCTTTTTCTTTAGAAATTAGATAAAAAGTTAAGTTTTGTTGTGGTTTGATGGTTTGATACACTAACAGCTCTACTGGATAGTGGAGTACCAGAGAGAATATATAGCCTTTATGGTTTTGTTTTTGATGAAGCCTAGATCCTTTTTGTCTCCGTCATACATCACATCTAATTCCATTCAACCTAACTTTTTCCAAAGCTCCTCGCACGACACTCCACAAGTAGTTCTGGATCTTTTGAATCCCAAACTTGTCCATTTTGGCTTTTCTCTATATTTCAAAACCCTTAAGGTAGAGAGATATCTAAAGGTATTATACCCATTTTGACCTCCTAAACTTATCAACAGTTGAAATCTTTAACTACAAACTCGAATTTAGAGAGTCTCTATTTCACTTAAATTCACCACACCTACCTGAGATCCCCCCACCCCCCTCCATTTGACAAAGATGGCCTATCCGCTTCTAGGATCAAAACTAGCAGACCCTAAAGGTCAGTACCTATTTTTAAAAGGCACTTACGCAGGCCAACCTCCAACCCTAGCAAACGTATATTTTCCTAATACAGTCCATATTACCTTTTGCAACAAAGTTATCCAAGAACTGAAAGGATTTGCTTCAAGTTGCTTGATATTACAGGTGAAACTCGAAAAATTAGAATATTGTGCAAAAGTTCATTTATTTCAGTAATGCAACTTAAAAGGTGAAACTAATATTTGAGAGTATGAGATAGACTCATTACATGCAAAGCAAGATAGTTCAAGCCATGATTTGTCATAATTGTGATGATTATGGCTTACAGCTCTTGAAAACCCCAAATCCACAATCTCAGAAAATTAGAATATTACATGCAATCAATAAAACAAGGATTGTACATAGACCAATATCGGACCTCTGAAAAGTATAAGCATGCATATGTACTCAGTACTTGGTCTGGGCCCCTTTTGCAGCAATTACTGCCTCAATGCGGCGTGGCATGGAAGCTATCAGCCTGTGGCACTGCTGAGGTGTTATGGCAGACCAGGATGCTTCAGCTCTTCTGCATTGTTCGGTCTCATGTCTCTCATCTTTCTCTTGGCTATGCCACATACAGTAGATTCTCTATGGGGTTCAGATCAGGTGAGTTTGCTGGCCAATCAAGCACAGTAATCCCATGGTCATTGAACCAGGTTTTGGTGCTTTTGGCAGTGTGGGCAGGTGCCAAGTCCTGCTGGAAAATGAAGTCAGCATCCCCATAAAGCTCGTCTGCACAAGGAAGCATGAAGTGCTCCAAAAGCTCCTGGTAGATTGCTGCTTTGACTCTGGACTTAATGAAGCACAGTGGACCAACACCAGCAGATGACATGGCTCCCCAAATCAACACAGACTGTGGAAACTTCACACTGGACTTCAAGCATCTTGCAGTGTGCCTCTCCATTCTTCCTCCATACTCTGGGTCCTTGGTTTACAAATGAGATGCAAAAGTTGCTCTCATCAGAAAAGAGGACTTTGGACCACTGAGCAACATACCAGGTCTGTTTTTCTTTAGCTCAGGTAAGATACTTCTGACATTGTTTGTTGTTCAGGAGCGGCTGAACAAGAGGAATACGACATTTGAAGCCCATGTCCAGGATGCGCCTGTGTGTGGTGGCTCTTGAATCACTGACTCCAGCCTCAGTCCACTCCTTGTGAAAGTCCCCAACACTTTTGAATAGCCTTTTCCTGACAATCCTCTCCAGTCTGCGGTCATCCCTGCTGCTTGTGCACCTTTTTCTTCCACACTTTTCCCTTCCACATAACTTTCTATTAATGTGCTTTGATACAGCACTTAGGGAGCATCTGACTTCTTTTGCAATTACCTTTTGAGGCTTTCCCTCCTTATGGAGGGTGTGAATGATGGTTTTCTGCACAACTGTCAGGTCAGCAGTCTTTTCCATGATTGTGATTCCTACTGAACCAGACTGAGAGACCATTTAAAGGCTCAGGAACCCTTTGCAGGTGTTATGGCCTTATTAGCTGATTAGAATGGGACACTTTGAGCCTAGAATATTGCACCTTTTCACAATATTCTAATTTTCTGAGATTGTGGATTTGGAGTTTTCATGAGCTGTAAACCATAATCATCACAGTTATGACAAATCACAACTTGAACTATCTTGCTTTGCATGTAATGAGTCTATCTCATATATTAGTTTCACCTTTTAAGTTGCATTACTGAAATAAATGAACTTTTGCCCTACATTCTAATTTTTTGAGTTTCACCTGTAGGTGGAGACTATTTCCTCTGAATCCACTACTGGATACCTCAAATGGGAAATCCTATGTCACATATAAAATCAGATCCCTATTGCAATCCCTACTTTAAGGCCATATGGGAATCCTCTTTGGAAGTGGAGATACTCGATGACCAATGGGAAAAAGCCTGTATCCTAGCACGTAAATGTTCAATAAGTACCATAACCCAAGAACTGAAAAATAAAATACTGACACAATAGTACACTACCCCAGTTAAGATAAAAATATGGTTCCCTCAAGCTTCTGACCTCAGTTGGAGATGTGAGAATGCTCTAGGCACATTTGTACATATCTGGTGGCAGTGTCCCAAATTAGTACCTTATTGGAATTCAGTAAGACAATTAATTATCCAGATTACAAGCACAACCTTAGAACTCACCCCTGCCTGCTGCCTACTACACATCTCCCCTGCTCCTCTAAGCAAATACAAGTGCTCATTGACCATCCACCTACTCAATGTGATCAAATCTCTGATCCCTTTACACTGGAAGTCAACCTCAATTCCTTCTATCAAGGAATGGATTCAAAAAGTAAACTTACTATATGAGATGGAAGTTAGCCATGGCTTCCGATAATATCACGCGATTTAACAAAACTTGGACAGCTTGGCTCTTATTCACCTTTTCTGATATCTATGCGACTTCAAAAAGTTTGTGAAGCTGAATTGGGTTTGGGGGAATATATCCGACTCTCTATCTATTGATTTAATTTAATTTACTATTACAGGTCTTAGAAATTTTTACAGCTCATATCATTCGTACTTCACCACAACCATATGACACCTTAAATAAGTGATACAACATTTGCAGTTAATTTGCTGTCTAAAAGATTGTATTACTATTCCTTTTCACTAAAACAAAATCTTTTGTCAACTTTACAAATTCTGATTTTTTATGGGTGTAAGCACATTGATATTTTTATACCCAATTGATATTACAATGCACATTAGCATGATATATTTGGAAGATCTATTCTTTGTCTTTGTAAATAGCCTGTATATATTTTGAAATAGAATGCTAAATCTTCCCTTTTTCTCTTTTCTTTTTTCCCTTTTTCAAATAGGGAGCCTTTCAAACTGCGCTAGTTGTGCTTATTCTGTACTTTTGATGTTTATGACATACCAGTACTACACGTTGTACTTACCTATGAGAAATATATCATCTCTGTATGTAAGATTTATTGACTGTTATATGCTATTGTTTAAACAAATGTTAATGTGAAAAAAAAAATCTTCATAAATTTAGGACACAATATTTTCTGTTATATATTGTTGGTAAGAAAAAAAATCCATATACACGTATACTGACTGATGTGAGCAAAAGTTATTGCGTCTGCAAACTATGGGATATACAGTATATTGGAATATTTATTTATTTTTATTCATTTTTTTTATATTAGTATGGTGGCAATCAGCAACTTTTAGCCAGACTGTAATAGTACGGCAGTTAATCTGACACTAACTGACACTTTGTGGAAACCATTGACATTACTACAGTGATCAGTGCTAATAATATACACTGACACTGTACTAATGACACTGGATGGGAAGGGGTGATCAAAGGGTTAAGTGTGTGCTTAGCAGCACTTTGTCTGTGTACTGTGTGGTGCTTTTTCTAGGGGTTGAGCTGGTTTTTATTCCCTGGGAAACAAAAATCAGCATATCCCCACTGACAGGGCAGAACTCTTTTTGTTTACATTGACAGAGCTCTGACCTGTCTTCCTTCTTGCCGATCATAGGGTCCCAGCCTTCAAGCATTGGCCGGTACCCTCTGATTGGCTTGTGCTTTGTCTAATCACAGCACAGTTAGGGTGGCGCATACACGCACATGCCCCCTACCCAGGAGAGCTGTATCACATACTAGGTACGTAATCCAGAGCAGGCGAGCTGCCTTACCGCTGCACAAGTTATGTGGTCAGCAAGTGGATAACAGGGATTTTTATCAGCTTTCACAGTTTACAGAGAAACAGTACAATGTACTTTATACTTAAATGCCAGAAAAAGTATCATTTTTAAAACATATGATCTTGTTTTTTCCTTCAAATAGGAGACTATCTACTATGAACAATTTGATCATATGCAGACACATGTGTCTTCTAAAGAGTTCTTTACTTAGAAACGTTTGATGACAACTTTTAGTTGTCTCAAGTTTATTTGTCTTGGAGGCAAATCATTTATTTTTCACAATTTATGATACTTCTGTATTTTTCGTTTACTACAGTTGAAAACAAAACTATATAAGGTCAGCGGGCAAAATAAAAAAAAATATTTGTTCATTTTCCAATCTGTTTTGAAAGCTTCAGTTTCAAAATCAAATTCTAAAAGATTATTGTCCTGGGAGCTTAACTACAGTTGTCACTTTGTGCTCCTGACAGAGTATAAACTCAAATATTTTTTGTGGCAATGTAATCTGGTACAAAAACAAAACAATATCATATATCACACAGGGTTATGCTCTCTGCAGTTTAATTGTCACTATTTTTGCCCTGACATTACACTGTTTGATTAATGAAGTGGTTAGTACACCTGTATATCAATACAAAGAGCAGTTTATAATGCAAAGCATCTCAGCCTGAACAGCTTAGCACAAATATAGGAAAAACAGATTTTTTTTTCTCTTTCAAACTTGTTAGATATCTGATTATAAAATGTAATAATCAGTCCAAGTGATGTCATAAAACAACACTGGCATGTAGTAAGCTGCCAGTGAAGTGTTCAGTAATAATTTTAAATATATTTCCATGTCTTGCCAGATTTATCGGAGTTATGGATGGAAGTCCCTAATACTTACTGTATTTAGTCACAGTTATCCCATCTAAAGGCAAGATAATTCAATTGCCATTTATCCACCAAACATATTACATGACACTGCGTCTGTTAAAAAAAATTGGGGAAGAGCGATAACTCCATATTTCATTAATGTAATAATGTAGAGGGCTATTTTTTCACATGGTTTGGTATTGTGACAAAGTAAGGCCCTTCTGGGCCCAGGTTACTACTTTCATTGCAGACTGCTTTGACTTCCCTATTATCTACAGCCTGGAAAGATGTCTACTGAGTCTGTTAGACTATGAGGAATTGGATGCTGCCACAAAATGATTTCTTCCCCTCCTGTACTTCAATGCACAAAAGGTGAGATTGATCCAATGGATTCACTCTGACCGGGCTGATATTGAGGCATGAGAAAAAAACTGATTGAGTAAGACCTGCCTTTATATAGAGTGACCTATAAAGCCAGTGGTTGTCCCTAAAAATGTAACAAAATCTTGTTTAGATGGGTGAATTTGCAGGCCAATCTTGAAAGCAATTGAAAACCATGAAGTAGATGAGGTCATGTTTAGCTGAATACACTTGCTGTACTATTCTGGAGAATTGTATGTATAAAATGACCTTCATATGCCCTGTGAAACATATGTAGAAGAATATATATATTCAGTTGTAGCACTTGTGGCAACAAATGTAGTATATCTTTTGCATCCTGCCAAGAGATTGGAGGTTGTAACAAAGATTAAAGATTCAGATTATTACAAATACCCCCCTGATATGCAACACATGCATAAATCCGCAGTTATGAAATTTTGTGGGGGAGTATTGACCATATGTACTGTATATATAACTCAAAAGTAACATAAATGACCAGAAATGGAAAGGAATGGCTTTAACATACTGCTTGTATATATTCTATTTCTTCATGGATAATATTGCTTCTGGCAGTTTTCACTCTTTTATGTGCTAGTTTTACCACATTTCATCAAATGTAATAATTTATCTATTTTGCAGCTTTTCAAAAGCACAATATTTATTATTGTACAACGTTTTCAGACTCAAAATCAAGTCCAAAGCAGCATGCTTTCAGGTACTAGATATAATTATAGTGGAGAGGGCACTACCTTTACTTCTGCCTTGCTCTAATAAAACTTGCAAAGAGAGCACTAAGTTTTGATCTACCTGCTTCAGAAGAGCATTGGTATTAAATCATGTGTGCCTAAAAGCCGAAACTGATACACTGAAATGCCTGCATGAACTAAAACATGCTGTGGCTTATTGCATGTGTATGAAGTGTGTAGCACTACCCCCTCAAGAGTCGCTAGAAGATTTGTGTCCCCCTATAGTCCTGCACAGTCTGGCATCACATATTTTCACGAAGAGTTTGTATCAAGAGTCAGAAAATCAGTCCTTTAGCTTTTGTTTTGCTGTTTTATTTAGAGGATTTGAATTGGGATAGGGTTAGGGGTGTACAGTATGCCCAAGGGTACTGAAAAACTGAGGACAACTTCTTGGAACTATTTACAAGCCTTTTCTGCAGCACAGTCTTGTTGGAGAGCTAGCCAGTCTGGATCTGGAGGTATCCCTGAGCAGGGGATATGGTTACTATCATTTTATGAAGTAATCAGTCACTGGTAGGTGGCTAATCTGGTTTTCCATCAGAAGTGCTCCTTCCCCTATCCGCCCAGAGGGTGTAGGTGTACTTACTCAGATCCTCTCCTGTATTGCTTGTGCTTTGGTGCCTGCTACCAGGCCTATCAGTTGGACAGCTCCTTCCCTGCCATATAGGTGGTCCTCCTTTAGGGGGCCGGTGAGCTCTGAGACATCCTCCTTTCCAGTTACAAGCCTGCAGGGCCTCCTCATAGCCTCTTTTCTTCAGCCACACATCGTCCACCCAAACTCTCCCTCCAACTCTCCTGCCACTTTTCTGCAACTCTCCTCCAACTGAACAGGCTCCAACACTTTTGAGAGTGTCCAACCCCTTGACAACCTCTTGCTGGGGATTGCCTAGGACCCCCCAAAAGTGCAGCCAGCCATTTCTCAGATCCACCCACTGCCTCTAGGGCCTTCCTCCATAAGCAGAAATGACCTCTCCTGTGCTCTGAGACCCAGATTAGGGGTGGATGAATGGAACCAGAAATTGAAAAATTCGACCACCAATGCATATAGGGTTGTGCAGCTCCAAACAAGGCTAGGGAAGCCCGACCAGTACTGCAAAGTGAAACAAATCAACCTTGAGCATTACCTCAGTAAACCAAATTTTATTGAATACAGAATGATACTCACAAACAGCGAAGTAAATCAAGCATATAAGTCCTCAAAGGAACTTGGGAATTATGAAGCCTGCGTGCCTCCCATCATAGGGGTAGACACTCAGAGTACGGCTGACACGTTTCGAAGGGCGTCCCTTCTTCATCAGAGCTCGAAACGCGTCAGCCATAATCTGGGTGGCTGCATATGACCCAAGTTACTTGAATTGCTGTGTTCTATGTTTGATGTTGCCTATGTGTGCATTGTTGGTTATATTTAGTTGACAGCACTATCCCCAGGTTTCCACTGTAAACTCCTTCTGTGTGTTTCTACTTCCCCACATAGGATCACTAACCCTCTGCTAGGGCTTAGCGTGCTTGATGTTTTTTTT
Source organism: Staurois parvus (assembly GCF_062004578.1). Lineage (NCBI taxonomy): Eukaryota > Metazoa > Chordata > Amphibia > Anura > Ranidae > Staurois > Staurois parvus. The sequence goes on from NW_028317808.1 coordinate 3,676,903, forward strand.
CACCCCTTTTTGTTTAGATTTTTTTCCTTTCTTTTTTTTTCTCTCCCTCTTGATTTATTTTGTTTTGGGATTTTGGGCAGCTCCAGGTCCTAGGTGAGTTATCTACAATGTTTTTTGTCCCCCCCCTCTCCTTTTTCCTCCCCTTCATTCCTCTTCCCCTCTGCTTGTACTTTCCATCCTCTCTCCCTTCCTTCTTTCTTTTCTGTTTTTTCCTAGCTCAAGGATGGAAGCTAAGACCTCTTCACCTGCCCCATTGAGGCTTTGTTACTGTAATGTCAATGGTCTCAACAACCAGTCCAAACGGGGTCAAATTTTGTACTCTATTCATAAAGGCAATGTTGACATTGTGCTTTTTCCAGGAGACCCATTTTTGCTCTGATGGCCTTCCATCCTGTCCTCAGAGATGATTCCTTAGTATGATGCCCTCTTCCAAAGCTAGAGGGGTTTCCATTACTGTCCACAAATGTCTGCTTTCCCTCTCCATGGAACATGTGGTGGACCCTAATGGTTGTTACCTTTTTTAAAAATTCTAACTCTGGAATAAGTTCTATACTGTAGCAAATTTCTAAATCTCTAACCAGGAACAAGTCTCTTCAGTGTGTCACTAGAACCCTGTCTTGATTCCTCGTCCCAACTCTCTCCTTTGTTATATAGTAATCTTTGAAACCGTTCCATGACCACCGCTTACTTGGCTTACCCCTTTGAAGGTATTATACTATTTCCTGGCCAGTCCTCATGTATTTGAGTGGTCTCCATCCATGAATATTGTGTCACTTACTTGGTTCGACCATTCCCCTCTGTTTCTTATCTTGTATCCTTCCCTGACCCCTAGGTCTGATTGGATTTTGCACCTGAATGATAATCTCCTTGCAGATCCTTTTCACCTTCAGACTATTACAATGGCTATTCAAAACTTTATCTCTGATCACACTGTGGACAACACCCCAGTGCCCTCACAATCGGAAGCTCTTAAGGCTGTGCTGCTTGGGGTGTTTATTCAACATTGTACGAGACTCAAGAGAGAATGCTCAAAATGCATCCAAACAGCTCTGACTAAACTCATTGCATTTGGAGACTGAACACAAATCCTCACCTTCGCAGGAACTTCTGGCAGACCTTTCTGCTGCTAGGACATATTTGCTGCAACTATATGACGCTTCTTACAGCAGATATCAGCGATGCTTGGCCCTTGGTAGGTACTGGCAGAATAAAATGGCAAGGTGCTCTTATACACTTTTTATTAGCCATAAAAAGGCTGGAGAATTTGGCTTTGTAGATACAGTCATGGCCGAAATTGTTGGCACCCTTGATATTTCTCCAGGAAATCATGTATTTCTCACGAAACGTATTGCATTAACACATGTTTTGCTATACACATGTTTATTCCCTTTGTGTGTATTGGGACAAAACAAAAAAAGGGAGGAAAGAAAGCAAATTCGACATATTGTCACACAAACCTCCAAAAATGGGCTGGACAAAAGTATTGGCACCCTTTCACAACTGCGGATAAATAAGAATGTTACAAGCATGTGATGCTCCTGTAAACTCACCTGGGGCAAGTAACAGGTGTGGGCAATATAGAAATCACACCTGAAAGCAGATAAAAAGGAGAGACGTTCACTTAACCTTTGCATTGTGTGTCTGTCTGTGCCACACTAAGCATGGACAACAGAAAGAGGAGACGAGAACTGTCTGAGGACCTGAGAACCAAAATTGTGGCAAAATATCAACAATCTCAAGGTTACAAGTCCATCTCCAGAGAACTAGATTTGCCTTTGTCCACAGTGCGCAACATTATCAAGAAGTTTGCAACCCATGGCACTGTAGCTAATCTCCCTGGTCGTGGACGGATGAGGAAAATTGATGAAAGATTGCAACGCAGAATAGTCCGGATGGTGGATAAGCAGCCCCAAACATGTTCCAAAGACATTCAAGCTGTCCTGCAGGCTCAGGGAGCATCAGTGTCAGCGCGAACTATCCGTCGACATTTAAATGAAATGAAACGCTATGGCAGGAGACCCAGGAGGACCCCACTGCTGACACAGAGACATAAAAAAGCAAGACTACAGTTTGCCAAAATGTACTTGAGTAAGCCAAAAGCCTTCTGGGAAAACGTCTTGTGGACAGATGAGACCAAGATAGAGCTTTTCGGTAAAGCACATCATTCTACTGTTTACCGAAAACGGAATGAGGCCTACAAAGAACAAAACACAGTACCTACGGTAAAATATGGTGGAGGTTCAATGATGTTTTGGGGTTGTTTTGCTGCCTCTGGCACTGGGTGCCTTGACTGTGTGCAAGGCATCATGAAATCTGAGGATTACCAAAGGATTTTGGGTCGCACTGTAGGGCCCAGTGTCAGAAAGCTGGGTTTGCGTCCAAGATCCTGGGTCTTCCAGCAGGACAATGACCCCAAACATACGTCAAAAAGCACTCAGAAATGGATGGCAAAGAAGCGCTGGAGAGTTCTGAAGTGGCCAGCAATGAGCCCAGATCTAAATCCCATTGAACACCTGTGGAGAGATCTTAAAATTGCTGTTGGGAAAAGGTGTCCTTCCAATAAGAGAGACCTGGAGCTGTTTGCAAAGGAAGAGTGGTCCAAAATTCCGGGTGAGAGGTGTCAGAAGCTTATTGATGGTTATAGGAAGCGACTGATTTCAGTTATGTTTTCCAAAGGGTGTGCAACCAAATATTAAGTTAAGGGTGCCAATACTTTTGTCCAGCCCATTTTTGGGGTTTTGTGTGACATTATGTCATATTTGCTTTTCTGCCTCTGTTTTATATTTGTTCCAATACATACAAAGGGAATAAACATGTGTATAGCAAAACATGTGTTAATGCAATACCTTTTTTGTGTGAAATACTTGATTTTCAGGAAAAATATCAAGGGTGCCAACAATTTCGGCCATGACTGTATAAAAGATTTTTTATTTGCTACACAGCTAACTCAACTAAAACACTGGTTTCTCCCTTCACCAGAAAACCTTTGGGTGGACATTGAGTCATCACTACTGTGTACTACTGACCTTAAATCGTTATTTACAAGAAATTAGAAATAAATGGTGAGCGCTAGAGTATTGGACCTGCTTCCACTAGAAAGGGGAGTGACAGCACCCAAAAATTATAAATACATTCAAACAGTGCAGTACATGAAATAAATACATATAAATATGTGACTACCAAAATCAATCTATAAATAAAATATTATAAATCAATATTAATATAGAAATTGTGCTCATTAAAGTGCCACGGGCAGAAATATAACAAAAAATCCTTCTAAAGACAGTCCAATAAAAATCATGGTGAAATAATTCCAAACAGTGCTAATCCAAAGGGTGCTCCTCTCTTGTGCAGGGTCCTCCACCATCATGCACTCACCAGAAGGCTAGCTGGCCAATAGCCTGTAATAAAACAAACAGGGAACCTCCGTCACTCAATCCATAATGCTGATAGTACAGTCAGGAGCCTGAAGGGAAGTGCTCACCGCACAGAGCCCAAAAGATCATATACAGTATAGTGTTTGTTCCGGTTTGTTGTGCTACAGGCTATTGACCAGCTAGCCTTCTGGTGAGTGCACTGGAGGACCCTGCACAGGAGAGGAGCACTTTTTGGATTAGCACTGTTTGGAATTATTTTAACATTATTTTTATTGGACTGTCACTAGTAGGACTTATGTTATATTACTGCACGTGGCACTTTAATGAGCACAATTTGTATAATAATAGTGATTTATAATATATTATTTGTTGATTGATTTTGGTAGTCACATATTTATACTTATATATTTCATGTGCTGCACTCTTTGAATTTATTTAAATCGTTATTGCTGGCCTACTTATGGCAACCCTGTGATTTGTCACCTCTTTCCATTACTCTCAGGGCATTGCTTTTAGCGTGGCATACTGTACACCACACAGCCTTCAATACACAATGAACACAATGCTGAAGTTCTCACTTCTATCTCCAAACTGGCACCATGTAATCTATGGGCCTGAAAATCCAGAAGGACCCTATATTTATCTGCATTAAAAAATATAAGGTAGGTATTGACGAAGATCAGCAACTCCAATTATTATGAAATGAGGTTAAGACCTGAGAATTAATAGCAAAAAATCTTTCGTACCGATATGCCAGATTTACCCTTGTAATAACTTTGAATATGCTAGGTACAGTAAGGGGTTTCCATTTTGAGGATATTGAAAGTTGGGAAGCACATAGCACATGGGATACAATGGTGTAAAATTGTATGGGAAATATCGCCAGGTTAAAAAGAGCGAAGTCTGGGTAAAGAGAGGTTATCATTCCTGTCAGTTTAGAGATTAGCATAAACACTGTGTTCCAGAAACTTCGTACACTTTTCACTCCCATAATATATGTACTGTAATAGATTACCTACTTCCCCACATTGGTGCCAATATTGTGGCGAACAGTCAGCAAAGATTTTAAATAATTTAAATGGGGTAAGATAACTCACATGGAGAAGTTTCAAGTAGTTGTCCCAATGATTAACACACTGTCAGGGATTGCGGGTCTCGCCGCGGCGCATGGGTCTGCCTGTGCGCAGATTGCCTAGGTGCACCAATGTCCAGGCACTATAACCTGTCCGTGGCGGCAATTGCGGCCGCGCATGCACACTCACGCATGTGGGCGCGCGCCTGGCACTAATGACGGTGCAGGGCGCGCTATTTAAACTAGCCAGGCGGTGTTCAGATTGCCGCAAGGTCTAGTTCCTGTTTCTGAAGTGAGTTCCTAGTTGCCGACCCTGCCTGTCCTGATTCCTGCTGACCATCTCCTGCTCTGATCCCTGGCTCGTTCCTGACTACACCGCCTTCCAAATTATTATGCAAATTCTATTTAAGTGTCACAAAGATGAAATATTTTGTTTTTCAGTTTAACTCATGGATGGCATTTTGTGTCAGGGCTCTTTTGATTACTGAAAACAATCCCGGACACCTGTGATAATTAGATTGGCCAGTGAGCCCAATTTAAGGAAAAACTACTAAAGGAGGGTGTTCCACATTATTAAGCAGAGCACCATTTTCAAGCAATATGGGGAAGAAAAAGGATCTCTCTGCTGCCGAAAAGAGTGAAATAGTTCAATGCCTTGGACGAGGTATGAAAACATTAGATATTTCACGAAAACTTAAGCGTGATCATCGTACTATTAAGAGATTTGTGGCTGATTCAGAGCACAGACGGGTTCGTGCAGATAACGGCACATTGAGGAAGATTTCTGCCAGATCCATGCATCGGATCAAGAGAGCAGCTGCTAAAATACCATTACATAGCAGCAACCAGATATTTGAAGCTGCTGGTGCCTCTGGAGTCCCACAGACATCAAGGTGTAGGGTCCTCCAGAGTCTTGCAACTGTGCATAACCCTTCTATTCGGCCACCAATAACCAATGCTCACAAGCAGAAACGGCTGCATTGGGCAGAAAAATACATGAAGACTAATTTTCAAACAGTCCTGTTCACTGATGAGTGCCGTGCAACCCTGGATGGTCCAGATGGATGGAGTAGTGGATGGTTGGTGGACGGCCACCCTGTTCCAACAAGGCTGCGATGTCAGCAAGGCAGTGGTGGAGTCATGTTTTGGGCTGGAATCATGGGAACAGAGCTGGTTGGCCCCTTTAGGGTCCCTGAAGGTGTAAAGATGACCTCTGCAAAGTATGTGGAGTTTATGACTAACCACTTTCTTCCCTGGTACAGAAGGAAGAACTATGCTTTCTATAATAAAATCTTCATGCATGACAATGCACCATCTCATGCTGCAAAGAATACCTCTGCATCAATGGCTGTTATGGGAATAAAAGGAGAGAAAGTCATGGTGTGGCCTCCATCCTCCCCTGACCTCAATCCTATTGAGAACCTTTGGAGCATCCTCAAGCAAAAGATCTATGAGGGTGGGAGGCAGTTTACATCCAAACAGCAGCTCTGGGAGGCTATTCTGACATCTTGCAAACAAATTCAAGCAGAAACTGTCCAAAAACTCACAAGTTCAATGGATGCAAGACTTGTGAAGCTGCTATCAAATAAGGGGTCCTATGTTACAATGTAACGTGACCTGTTAAAATGTTTAAAAAGTTAAAATGTTGTTAAAAGTTTGATTGAAATAGCTTTTGATTTCAGTAAATATGCTGCAAACACAACAAACGACAATTTTCAGTTCTTTACAACCTATAAAGTGTTTTGAAACTTACTGTGCGTAATAATTTGGAACAGTGCATTGGAAGTTTTTTATGTTTAACAAAAATACTGTTATCATTAGGAGGTTTGTTCAATAAAATTTTAATTGTACTCTTAATAGTTGAAAACATGAGAATTATGCTGACTGTTATTTACATCAATTATTTAGGTAAATGAGAAAAATATCATTTGCATAATAATTTGGAACAGGGTGTATTCCTCTGCCTACCCCTTTGTTATTGGACCTCCTGTTGCTGAACCTTGGCTCGTGACCTGGTTACTCTTCGCCTACTGCTCTGTACCGATCCGCCTCCACCATTACCGACCCGGCTTGTCTGACCACGTATACTCCTGACTGTCATCCATCCCGCACGGGTCCAGGACCTGTCAGCCCCTTCACGTCAGGCTCACCCCTGGCACATACCCTCCACGGGACCCCTCTACAACAGTTGAGTGCACTCAAGGACCGCCACCTGGTCTCAGTCTTGCATCAAGTCCATCCCCACCATCAGGGGCTCTGGTGAAAAGGCAGACTGGAGCTTATTCTCCGCGTCCTGGGGAATCTCGTTCTGTGGGTCACTAGAGATGGTGGTTCATGACAGTACCTTGAGGCCATAACTGAGCCTGGAAGGGGAGCTTCCCCTTTGGATGACAAATGCCAACACCTGTTGACCCTCACACAAGGGGTTAAAGCCCTACAGGAGGGTTATACATATCTGGAGGACTGCATTCAGACTTTAGCCACACCGACATCCCCAACCAGGCATTCTGGAGAACCTCCTGGGGGGACAGTGGTCTCAACACCCGTATCGGAACCCCGTGTCCCCACACTGGAACGTTTCAACGGGAATTGAAGCAGATTTAGGGCATTTCGCAACTCATGCCAACTGTACTTCGACCTTCAGCCACGGACATTCTCATCAGAGTCCGTAAGGGTAGGGTTCATCATTTCCCTGCTACAGGATGAACCCCAGAGCTGGGCCCACCGCCTATTAGAGACCCGTCATCCGCACTTAAAATCGGTAACGGTATTTTTTGAAGCGATGGCGCTATTGTATGACGACCTGCAGCAGACAGCGATGGCCGAAACAGCTTTACACACCCTGAGGCAAGGTAACCGAGCAGTGGAAGACTATGCTTCCAAGTTCAGGTGTTGGGGTAGTGACACCCAATGGAATGATGCGGCCCTGCGTCACCAATTCTGCATGGGTCTATCCGAGTTACTTAAGGACGAGCTGGCCCGAGTAGACATACCCGATACTCTCGAGGGCTTGATAACCTTGGCTATCCAAATCGATCGCAGGTTGCGGAAACGCAGGCGGGAAAGGTCCAACCTAGGTCTGAGACCAACCTGGATGTTACCTCGTGCTCCAGCCCAGCCTAATTCCTTTTTGGATAACTGGAACCAGGAGTCTACAGATGCACCTGAGCCTAGGCCATCAGGAGGGACACGGCCTTCACTAACACCTGCAGAATGCCAGAGACGTCAGGTAACCATCTCTGACTTTATTGTGGGGAAGCAGGCCATGTGGTACGTACCTGTCCAGCCAAGATGGGTAAGTGTATCTCTGTTTTTTCTGCGGTAGCACCCAATGGTCCTAGCAGCACCAGTTACTTAGCTGTGCCTATCTCACTTCAGCTTCCTGGGAGAACTGTGTCAGCAACGGCAATTATTGTTTCCAGAGCATGTAGCTGCTTCATAGATTTAGACTTTGCAGCTCAGCAGCAGATTCCCCTACAGATGAAAGAGGTTGGGTTAAATATCTTCCTGGCCGATGGGTCCCGTATTAGGTAAGGGGTAGTAGACTGTGAAACCCCACCTATCCGCACTACAGTGGCAGCCCACCACCAGGAATTCCTTTACCTGGATGCCATTGCATCCCCATTGTTCCCAATTATCCTGGGGCTCCCTTGGCTACGAGCCCATGATCCCCAGATCAATTGGAAGGCGGGGGAAATTCACTTCCAGTCACCCTACTGCAAACAGTATTATCTTCCTAAGACTTCCCCGGCCCCGTGAGCCTTGTTGTGTATGGATGAGGATGCAGAACTGGCTCAAGTCATTCCCTTAGCTTACCATAGTTACCTGGACGTGTTTAATAAGTGGGGGGCAGATATTTTTCCTCCGCACCGAGCTTACGACTGCCCAATGGACCTCCTCCCGGGGTCTGAAATACAGTTTGGGCGAATATTTCCCTTGTCAGAGCGGGAGCTAGGGGTACTGAAGGACTACATAGACGAAAACCTCCATATAGGGTTTATTCGGCCCTCCACATCACCAGCTGGGGCTGGTATTTTCTTCATGGAGAAGAAGGACAAATCCCTAAGACCCTGTGTAGATTACCGGGATTTAAATAAAATAACAGTTAAAAATCGCTATCCTCTTCATTTGGTCCCCAAACTGTTTCAAAGATTAAAGTCAGCTTCTGTCTTTACCAAACTGGATTTGAGAGGTGCTTATAATCTAGTCCATGTCAGAGAGGGTGACGAATGGAAGACAGCATTCCGTACCAGGTTCGGGCATTTCGAGTACTTGGTCATGCCCTTCGGCTTATGTAATGCACCCGCCACTTTCCAACATTTCATAAATGACGTGTTCAGGGACTATCTGGATATCTTTGTTGTCGTCTACTTAGACGTCATTCTGATCTTCTCCCCGTCCTTGGAGGTCCATAGAGGTCACGTGAGCTGCGTGTTGGAACAACTTCGCCAACATGGCCTGTATGCCAAGGCAGACAAGTGCTGTTTTGAAAAGTGCAGCATTTCTTTTTTAGGACTGACCATCTCCACCACAGGAGTGGCCATGAATCCTCAGAAAATCTTGGCTATCTTGGATTGGCCAGTCCCCACCGATAAAAAGGCTGTCCAGCGATTCATTGGCTTCGCCAATTTTTATAGAAAGTTCATCAAGAACTTTTCAGGTCTGGTGTCCACCATCACCCAGCTGACAAGGCAGGGGGTTTGCTTCCAGTGGACACCTGAAGCGCAGGTAGCATTTGAAGCGTTGAAAAAATTATTCACCGCAGCTCCTATCCTGAGCCACCCGGATCTTTCTTTACCTTTTATCCTGGAGGTGGACGCATCCGAGAACACAGTAGGGGCAGTCCTGTCTCAAAGGAAAGGCATTAAGGAGCTCATGCACCCAGTGGCCTTCTTTTCTAGGAAACTGACCACTGCGGAAAGAAACTATGATATCGGGGATCGGGAACTCCTGGCAATCAAGGTGGCACTGGAGGAGTGGAGGTAACTGCTAGAGGGGGCTATACACCCAATCTTGATCTTCATGGACCACAAGAACTTAGAGTACTTGAGGACGGCAAAACGCTTAAGACCACGTCAGGCCAGGTGGGCTCTGTTCTTTTCAAGATTTACATTCCACATTACCTATAGGCCAGGGTCCAAAAATACAAAGCCTGATGCGCTCTCCCGCATGTTTGAGGACCCTGAAGAAATCCCCAAACCTGATACTATTCTGTCCTCGGGGAATTTCCTAGTCCTCCGTTCCAAATTGCAAACCGTATCCGTAGGAATGCCAAGTCCACCCGATATTCCCTTACTGAACAGGGAGGGACTTTTTTGGAAGGAAGGACAGATCGTGGTACCGGAGGAAGCACGTACCTTGGTACTGGGCTATTGCAACGACCACCCATTAGCAGGGCATTTTGGAGTACGTAAGACCCTGGAACTATTACAACACATGTTCTGGTGGCCAAATATGGTCAAGGATTGTGAAATGTATGTTAGAACCTGTGTCATTTGCTAAAGAAACAAGCCCACTAGGAACAAAGCCTGGGGTCTACTACGACCTCTATCGATACCCGACAGGCCATGGAGAATGATCTCTATTGATTTTATTGTGGAACTTCCACCCTCTCAGGATCACACAGCAATTTTTGTGATTGTGGATCGCTTGTCTAAGATGGCCCATTTTGTACCATTAAAAAGTACGCCAACGGCCCTTGAGACAGCGCAGGTTTTTATTAAGGCGGTGGTAAGGCTCCACGGAATTCCCAAGGATATTGTGTCAGACAGGGGGGTTCAGTTCACGTCTAAATTCTGGAAGGCCCTGTGTGAAACCCTGGGAATTAAGCTTTCCTTTTCATCAGCTTATCACCCACAAACCAATGGCCAGACCGAACGGACGAATCAAACCCTGGAGCAGTACCTCAAATGCTATACCACCTTCCTCCAAGACGACTGGTTAACGCCCCTGCTGCTGGCGGAGTTCGCATACAACAATGTGAGCCATTCTGCTATGAAGCAATCCCCTTTTTTTGCGAATTACGGGTTTCACCCCATATTCCTGCCAGACCTGGTTCCGGAAGTCACGGTTCCTGCTACGCAGGATATGTTAAATATTTTCTCCTCTAATAGCAAGCTGTTGCAAGAGGCAATGGCAAAAGCCTAGGATGACAATAAAAAGGCTTTTGATAGGAAGAGAAGAGGGGAATTAAGCTTGCACCCAGGGGACCAGGTCTGGTTAGCCACGACTAATTTAAAAATGTCCTGCCCATCGAGGCAACTGACACCTAAGTTCCTGGGTCCTTTCCAGGTGAGACGCAAGGTCAATGAAGTCACCCACGAACTCACACTCCCTGAATCTCTTAAGGTTCATCCAGTTTTTCATGTGTCTCTATTAAAACCGGCGACACCAGACCCCTTTCCGGATCGTAGGTCTAAACCCCCGGAGGCTATAAACATCGACGGAGAGGAGGAGTTTTAAGTAGAGGCAATCCTAGATTGTAGGAAAAGGAGAGGACAGACTCAGTTTCTTGTTAAATGGAAGGGTTATGGTTCAGAGGAAAATTTGTGGGGACCGGCCCAAAACGTTCATGACCCAAGACTTGTTCGAGAATTTTTTCAAAACCAGCCACTGAAAAGGGGTCAGTTGGGCGTCCGGAGGCTGCCCATGGGGGGGGGGAAGTTAGGGATTGCGGGTCTCGCCCAGGCACACGGGTCTGCGCATGCGCATAGTGCCTAGGCGCACCAATGTGCAGGCACTAGGTCCTGGGCACCCGCAGCAGCAATTGCGGCCACACATGCGCACTCGCGTACGCGGGCGCGCGCCTGGCACCAATGACAGTGCAGGGTGCGCTATTTAAACTAGCCAGGTGGTGTTAAGACTGCCGCAAGGTCTAGTTCCTGTTTCTGAAGTGAGTTCCTAGTTGCCGACCCTGCCTGTCCTAATTCCTGCTGACCATCTCCTGCTCTGATCCCTAGCTTGTTCGTGACTATTCCTCTGCCTACACCTTTGTTATTGGACCTCCTGTTGCTGAACCTTGGCTCGTGACCCGGTTACTCTTCGCCTACTGCTCTGTACCGATCTGCCTCCACCGTTACCGACCCGGCTTGTCTGACCACGCATACTCCTGACTGTCATCCATCTCGCACGGGTCCAAGACCTGTCAGCCCCTTCACATCAGGCTCACCCCTGGCACATACCCTCCGCGGGACCCCTCTACCACAGTTGAGTGCACTCAGGGACCACGACCTGGTCTCAGTCTTGCATCAAGTCCATCCCCACCATCAGGGGCACTGGTGAAAAGGCAGACTGGGGCTTAGACTCCGCGTCCTGGGGAATCTCGTTCTGTGGGTCACTAGAGATCCCGTCGGGCGGTGCATGACACACACCATGAAGTTTTAGGTTTCAAAACTATGGCATGTGTCCATTTAGATGGGTTATATATGCTATCTAGATCTTTTTCTCAGGATAGCATACAAGAAGTTTTACTAAAACCTTCTCTGAATTGTAGGTATGCGTAGAATCTAAAAGTTCCAACTTTTTATATGGTCTGGCTGACCAATCTTGCCATACATCTTTGTCGAGATGTACTTTGTTAAAAATGGTGATATTGAAGTAGATGTAAAATTGTAGGCAGGAGAAGGTTTTTCTTTCATACGTTTATTGTTTGCAAATCTTTCATAAGATGAATGCCTTGAAGTGTCCAAGGTTGTACCTTTAGAGATGGATTTAAGTATTCTAATACAGACAATGGTTTATAAACTGCTGACATTTTATGAGAGCCTATATGTTTATTAAATAGTGAGTACCACACATGCACAGAGGCTAAAATAGAGAGAATCTTAGGTATGCCCAATGGTAGGCCTGTATGTTTTGCTATAAGTAATGAGGGAAGATCTGTAAAGTTTTACGTCCCTCTCCAAGGAATCCCACAGATGATTTGTGTCCTTATTGAATGCGCCCTATCCATGATAACTTGAACTTTGCAATATGCAATAAGTCTTGTTTAACAATATTTATAAGAGCAGGAAAATTAACTGCAAAAGTATCTGAGGTGGGGGCTATCAAAGTTATTCCCAAGTATGACAATTTATGCTTTACCCAAGCGTAAGGGAATTGAAATTTCAAATACATTAGTTTAGAGTGTGCTGCGCCTACTGCCAAAATGGAGAACTTATATGCACTCAGTTTATAATAAGACACATTATTAAATTGTGTTAATATATTTTGTACCACTCTTATGGAAGACACTGGATTAGTAAGCGTTAAGACCACATCATCAGCAAATAGTCCTATTTTATACTGATATTTTCCTACTGTTATACCTAAAATGCCAGGCTGGTTCTTATAGCTTCAGCCAATGGCTCCATAACTAATGTAAATATTAGAAACAAGTTGTGCAGCGAGCGCTTACTGTAATAAGGATATGAAAAAGAGCCGCTAGAACACCAAAAAGGTAACCAACATAACCTTCCAAGATAATATATAAACAAAAAGGTGCAGCGCTAGTAATGGAAAAAGTGAAACATCAGCATCCATTCAATTATAAGAATAGAACAGGTGAGGACATAGAATCGTATACTCGTCCTACATATAAGTTCGATGTTCAATTAAATGTCCAAAAACATGTGATAGGGTGCAATGTGCCAATTCTGCCAGGTCCCCTTATCAAGGTGAATGATCCAAAAGTGAGCAAGAAATAAGTAAAGTGCGCACTCACCAGAAGTGCGTTTAAAATACGCATGAAAGAAGTATCCTCTCTCCTGGTGCATCTAGGTTCTCCCCACTCAGATAAAACTGCGCTCACTAGTTCTCACCGATCATCAATCCTGGTTAGGTTCAATGGTACATCCGACACTCATACACCTCTGGTGTCCCTCCTTAAGACTTGGTGCTGTGAAAGGGTGGCGCTCATGGAGAGCCCAATAAGGGACATCACATAGCGTGATACTGCATAAACTCTTTATTGAAAAGTAGCATAAAATAAGGATAGGATACTGACCGCAATCATGGGGTGGATGTCCAGGTGCTGTAGCCCCTCTGACGCGTTTCGTGCTAAGCACGTTCTCAAAGGGTGCAGGGCTTACAGCACAGACATCCTCATGCTGCTATTTATAATCTGTAATGGCAATCGCGCTTGATGCGCCCGCCATTTTGCCAGCGACCGGCGCATGCGCAGTACGCCGGCGCCATTTTGTCGTGGATCGCGATTGCAGGCAATGTCCCTCTTGTGTCTCCAAGCAGGTGCATAGCGCTGCCATTTTGTTGGAGGGAGAAGGGAGCTGATACATTGCTCTATACAACAAGCAGGGATCCGATCGTGGCAGGAAAATTTTAGTATGCAAAGCCACAGGATAATTATCATCCTAAAAACTGGAAGAAATGGGCAACCAGCAGTTGAAAAAAGGGGGGAAAAGAAGATGTTTCACTTTTTCCATTACTAGCGCTGCACCTTTTTGTTTATATATTATCTTGGAAGGTTATGTTGGTTACCTTTTTGGTGTTCTAGCGGCTCTTTTTCATATCCTTATTACAGTAAGCGCTCGCTGCACAACTTGTTTCTAACTTCGTATTCACCAATATCTGGCTTGAGCAGCTACTGAACATAATATGGGAGACATATTTGAATTTAGGTCTATGAGGAATAAAATCTCAGATGAGGCATTTACATTAGACCAACCTATTGATGACCTAAAAGGTATCTTTACACATCTACATAACCTCACATCAGCGGAAACAAGGACTTTGTGGGACATTTCCTTTTTGGAAAAATACATTAGAGAGGAAATGGTTCCTAGGTCATTAAGATGGGAGGTGTCCCCAGAATATGAGGACATTAATGGAACTACAGAGTGGTATCAATTCTTTAATAAAGCTGGAATTGACCTGTTAAAATTTCTAGTTATGCGAAAACAAAAGAAGTTACAATACCTGGATAATGAGATAAACACAGTCCGTGATAAATTAATTCCTTTCAAAGAAAGTGAGGAATATAAAACGGAATCTAATAAACTTAAAATATACATGGAAACCTTAGAAAAGGAACAGAAAATTAAAAAGCGCAAAAAATACACTAGAGATTTAAAAGATTATCAGGACAACCAGGTATTCAAATGGCAATCTAAACAAGAGGAAATAATTGCCATACAGAACCCTCCTGTAATAAATACTCACTATCAAACTCCTAAAGCAAGAAAAACGCCATGGGAACAGAAAGGTCAATCTAAACATAGAGTAACAAACAATAATCAATACAGACCACCAGTTAGAACGGATCATACATATAATGTACCAACGTATAACAATTACGCTCCTCTGTATCCAAATAGTAATGATGATATAGGTGTGCGCAACCTTGATTGGCACCCTGGACCACCATTGCAAAATGGCCAATATCAGAATTGGCAATATCCTAGACCAGGATATATACAACAAAAAGGTTATAATCCTAGGCCTCAATATTCCTCACCTAGGAACAAAAGAGGGGGACCCGGTCACCCTAACAAGGGGTACAATAACTTTAGGCCACCGTTTCAACAAAATAGGTCTGAATACAGAACCCCCCATCCTCAGAGGGAATATAATGAACGATCTAACAATAACCAAACTCAGGTTAATTTTTTAGAAGAGAGCAAGGCACGGAAAAGAAGTGCCATAGAAGAGGAAAACGGGGAGGCAAGAGGCTCAACAAACCTCAAGAAAAGGAAAATGTAAAGGATCTGGGGATTTTTAACCTTAGTGAGACAACTCTTACTTCGCAAGAATTAAAATAGCTAAATAAAGGGCTTAAATTCGCACCTAAGAAACCCCTCAACAAATTCCAAACATATGTGGATATTAGAAAGTATGTAAGACAGCTTTCTTTGAAAAAATACTTTTTTAATAAACCTGTGACACATAGAACTGATGATAATCGTTTCATCAGCTCTAACCTCCATAATGCATCACTGTTTAACCCGCCACCACAAAATAATGCATATATTAACGCATTTAGAGATACAGTACTGAAAGATCTTGAGACAGTATAAGAATAAAAAGAATTAACAGGTATGATCCCAATAAGAAAGCAATTGACTCGTTATTAGAAAGAAAAGATCTTGTAATACGCCCAGCAGACAAAGGCGGGGGTGTTGTGGTTCTGAGTAAATTAAATTATGTGAAGGAAGTTCAAAACATCTTGAATGATGAAGGTACATATTTACCATTATCAAAGAATCCGCTAGTGCAATATAAAAAAGCTTTAAAAACTATTATACAAAAAGGTTATGATGATGGAATTATAAGTAAAAAAGAAAAATCCTTTTTGTGTCCGGTAGCACTGAAACTTCCCATAATGTATATATTACCAAAGATACACAAGGATCCTGTTAATTCCCCAGGAAGGCCGATTATCAGCGGCATCGGATCCCTCTCCTCAAAAATAGGGGAGTACATTGATCATTTCCTGCAACCGCTAGTAGTTAAGACCGCAGCATATTTAAAAGATACAAAACAGGTATTACAAGATGTTGAAAATTTAAGCACTAATGCATCTACTTTCCTTGTCACTGCGGATGTCGCATCACTGTACACAAGCATAACTCACAGTGATGGTATGGAAGCGGTTGAATTCTTTTTAAATGATTTTAAAGATATGTCGGTTTTACAAAAGGATTTTATTTTATCCCTTTTAGATTTTGCCATGACGAGAAACTACTTTTGGTTTAATCATCAGTTTTATTTACAAACTAAGGGCGTAGCCATGGGGGCAAAATTTGCCCCCAGTTTAGCGAACCTTTTTATGGCTAGATGGAAGGAGGATGTCATCTACACCAGGGATTGGCCTGAACTTTCGTTTTACAGAAGATACATAGATGACATCCTCCTCATATGGAATGGGGATGAACAGACTTTGCAAAATTTTTTTACCACTTTGAATTTTAACACACTAAACATTAAGTTGACTTTTAAATATAGCCAACACAGCATCAACTTCCTAGACCTCACTTTAATAAATGTAGATGGTCGGATTGTAACGGAATCATTCTTTAAGAAAACGGATAGGAACAGCTACATCCCTTTGGATAGCTGCCATCACCCTAGATGGTTACAAAATATCCCTAAAGGACAATTTTCTAGAATAAGACGCAATTGCAGTGACATCAACACATATCATAAACAAGCTTCTGCTAAAAAGATGAAATTCTTAGAAAAAGGATATGATGAAAACATGCTTGATCAAACCATGGATGTGATTGGCTGATCCGATAGAAGCTTGATGCTGAGTAATGAGATTAAACAAAGACCAGAAAGAGTCTGTCCATTCATTACTGACTACTCAATCCAACATAAATCCATAACCAAAATAATCAAAAGTAATTGGAAAATCCTAAAATCAGATCCAATACTGAAACAGATCCTGCCAAATAAGCCTGAAATTACCTTCAGAAAAGCTATACCACTCAGGAATATGATAGCCCCTAACGTTATGGACCCTCCAAAAAATGTTTTAATCTTTCCTAATATGAAGGGTTTCTACCCGTGTAGGAAGTGTGTGATTTGCTGTACCAGCAGACATATCATAAAGCATACATGCTTTAAATCCACGGCTAAAGGGAATACGTTTAAAATAGAGGACTTTATTACATGCAATAGTAGATACGTTGTCTATCTATTGCAATGTCCATGTAATCTTCAGTACATAGGACGAACAACTAGACGTTTAAAGGATCGATTGAGGGAACATGTTAATAATATAAAAAAGGGGTATAAAGAGCACTCTTTATCGCTTCATTATAAGACCCACCACAATAAAGATCCGTCATCACTGATATTTATGGGTATAGGGGTCATTAATGCACGCTGGAGAGGATCAAACAAGAAAAAAGCAGTATCGCAGTTGGAATCAAGATGGATCTATGACTTGGGTTGTTTACAACCAAGCGGACATAATATAGAATTCGACTTAAATTGCTTCATAGATAATAGCTAGAACCTTCCAACCTATATGTACAGAAGTGTCTGGATGTACGTTGTATATAGCTCTCAGTATATTCCTTTGATCTGAATATACTTTATGATGGCTAAGGAATCGGAAGTTTCTTTACATCGATTTTTATTACATCGATTTTTT